>NC_043758.1:28659690-28963128 GCF_902148845.1 Salarias fasciatus | reverse complement strand
GGGGGAGTTGGAAGTCTGTGTTGCCCAATGACAGCCCCAAAGCATCACTGTTCTAGAGGAGATCTGCATGGAAGAATGGCCACAATACCAGCAACGGTGTGAAAACCTTGTGAAGACCTGCAGAAAATGTTTGACCTCATTGCCAACAAAGGGTATTTAACAAAGTGTTGAAATGAACTTTTGTTATTTTGTTATTGACCAAATACTTATTTTCCACCATAATTTGCAAATAAATTCTTTAGAAATTAGACAATGTGATTTTCTGGATTTTTTTTTTCCTCATTCTTTCTCTCATAGTTGAGGTATACCTATGATGACAATTACAGGCCTCTCTCATCGTTTTAAGTGGGAGAACTTGCACAATTGGTGGCTGACTAAATACTTTTTTGCCCCACTGTATATGTGTATGGATAAATACATTGAAGTACTGCAACGGTCTCGACATTGGAGAAGTGAGCTTGTACTTTCAAATGTCACTGTATCGGCCTCAATTACCAGAAATAACTTGTGGCATCCCACAGGGTTCAGTTCCAGGATCTATCTTCTTCATTATGTATGTCAACATCAGTGTTTTAAAGCTCTATAGCTGTTGTACTTTGCTTTTTTTCCCCATTAACTATGTATGCTCGTACTTTAAATACATTTCAGGGCAGTGGTAGTCTGTAGGTTAAAGATAAAAGCTCACAGCTGGAGGTTCACTGGTGTGAATCCCACATGAACACTGCAGGTATTTGAGCAAAGCTATTAACCAACAACTGGACAGGTTGTGTCAAAAAGCTTGAAAATGGATGTATGCAGTTATCAAGCTTTAAATAAGTCAATAGAATCCAGGGAACTGGATTACATAATTATGAATGCAAAACATCTATTCACATTTCAAATTGTCACATTTTTTTCCTTCTCTTTCTGTTCTTGTGTAATGCTAGAAATTAAAGATATTTGAAATGGCAAAGTTTCTGGTCTTTGAATAGTTTTCACTGCATTTCCAAAATACACAATTCCTACTTATGAGACTGCTTTTTGGGAGTAAAATATTTATTTCATGTTTAAGTAGAATTTTACGAACCGAATGAACAATGTTGCCCTAAGAGTATCAGGAAAGGAGTTGCTCTTCATACTTTATTACAAGATTTTGATCAATTTTTGCTCTTGCAGATTAAAAAAAAACAAAACAAAACATTTTGCTGCATAATTATAAAACAAAATTAAAAATATGACCTGTTTTTGCAATGTTTGTATCAAGATTTTCAGCGTCACGAAATGTAATATAGAAGTGAATATGGATCAAAAATCAATTTGAAATGTATTAAAAGAAAATGCTTTTTTATTTTCATAATGAAACAGCATTTTTGACTCATTAATAAAATTAATATTCAGTCATGTAAACTGCTTTTAAATTTTTTTCAAAACTTATTCTGTGACCTAAATAAAAGGAAATAAAAAATTATTTTTGCATGTTTATTTGTCAAAAGATGCCTCAGCACAAAGGCCAATTTGAAAATTAAAATGCGTTAGCACAAATGCTTTTTCAATTTTTTTGTTATGGGAGCATAATTTGACTCGCAAATAAAGATAATCAAACAAACTGCATTTTCATGTTCTTCTTTCGGCTGCAAATTTTATCGCACACCTAAAAAGAAACACCCGCATATGTCCAAAAACTGAGGCCCAGTTTCCACAACAGTGTTTCAAGTGATGATGAAAACTGTCGTTTTTTTCGCCTTGGGCCACTAGTAGGTGCTGTTGGTAAACAGGGCCTAAATCCGTTCATTGCTTCTCTTGTCTTTCCTGCATTTGACTTCTGTTAGAGAGAAATAACAAAACTTCCACCCAACCCCAAACTTCAGAGGCAAAACAAACGTTTCTCTCAAAGTATCTCTCCCACTGATTTCAGGTTAAATTTAGCTCCAGGTAAATGTTTTATCGACTCAGAGGAAAAGTGCAATCACACTCACTTTTCACTGTCTCACAATCACTTTTAATTTGGTACCTTGCAGTTGAGAACTTGCAGTTTGAGTGTTATGTTATGAAAACTAACGATGCCTTTGTCTGATGGCAGTTTGGTGCGTTTCTCTGACAGTCATTGTCTAAATCCTTAAAAGCCACTGACTTCTTCAGAAAGACTAAAATCCAGAGAGTATCTTTTATATGTGTACCACCATTGATCCCTAAAAGCTCCACAAAACACTGTGATCAATATATTCTGTATTGAATGAAGCGAAACATACTTAAACTTGTCAATTTGCTGGAAAATCAAAACCCTAATCTTCTAAGTTACAGCATGTGGGCTTGCGGAGAGGTTCATTAGGCTGCCATTGATAAAAGTGAGTAAAAATGCAGCAGAGAACAGAAAGAAAGCAGGAGTTCAGCAGTCGGATGGACTAACAATGTGCAGCCAGTGGCCACATAAATCCACTGTTTATGGATGCTGTAATTGTGCTGCTCTAAAAATTTGTGACTTCATTTTATTTGTTATTTTTTTGGGGAAAAACTAACCACGCTTAGCCTCAGCTGAAGTATAAATCATGTTAATGGCCACTTTGTAAGGCAGAAACTATTATTTCAGAAAAAAATCTGACAAAAAAAGAGAATGGTGGGCTAGTCTTTTAATGAAGATAATACTTTCTGAGTTTCTAATAATTAGCCCTGTCTTGTGTAATAATGAGTGTGTTCAGTGGAATTATGGGCAGATGACTAAATTCAAAAGAATCACAATATTTAAAGCAGTGGCATGCATCCTGCATATCACATGTCTCTGAGGCAATGGTGGGCAATTAATTTTCCAGATGAGCTGCATGAAAAACTGGCCTGAGCTCGGTATAAATACATCCTCGTCAACAAAAAAGGCATCTACTTAAAACAATGTAGTTTTCATGTTTTCATGAGTGCTATTGGCTGTTTTGTAATAAAACAACATACATGAAGAGAATGGTGACTCTCAAATATAAAACGACAAAGTCCCTGGAGAATATGGACTGGAAGTCATGACGCTCTGGATTTCACCATCGTTGTTACTGTGCATCTACTTGGGATTGTGCAGAAGAACTTCTTGCTGTGGTGTGCATGTGCAGGAGCAGCATTTCAGAAAAGTTTTCCTTCATTAATTAACATTATTTAATTAGTTGTATTAATTCCGACATAATTAGATATTACTTGAAGCGAGTCAAGGTACCAACCCTAACCCTAGGGTAGGGTTACTAACAAATACATAAGAGCCAGGCCTATTGCATGCATCACACACACACACACACACACACACACACACACACACACACACACACACACACACACACACACTTATTTGATTAAAGAATGTCCTTGACTCCCCCCAATGTCAAGAGATGCACTAAAGTATTCCAATAAAACGCATGCTAATTTGACATTTTTATTTTTCATTACTTCATGCAGTAAAGGGTTATTTCTGACAGCACTCAAACGAGAAGATCACATGACTGCGAACTCTCATGGCACCACTGTTTTTTTTAATGTCATTCTTAGTTATTCTAGATATCTAGGGTTGTGCAGCACGCTGGCCACCGGACGTTCACTGGTTTGAAACAGTTGCATGATGGGAGACATCTGTCTTAAAATCAGACATGATGTGTTAGATGACACCAGAAAGGAGCCGTGCAAATGCTATATATGATTTCTGTCTTGAAAAATCAATGAAAAACAAACCACTCTGATACATCTTTCATTTTACTTTGCAAATAGTTTTTTTTCTTTCTTCTTCTGGAACAAAATCTGTTTTTAAAAAGCAATCTCCTATCATATCTGCTCAGATTAGGTAAGAATTCACTTTTGTTTCTTGTCGTTTCTTATTGTTTTTGTTTTGATAGCTTGATCTCAAAAGGCTGTGGATAAATGCCTGCACACCGCGAGCAAAATGCAAATGCAGCGCAATCATTTCTTATTTTGAAACCTCATTCATCTTTAAAATAGGATGGAATGGAAATTGGGCACTTATGATGCCAGATATTCTTTTTTGTTTCAAGGTTTTTAGGTTAAGTCAAAATACGGGTTACATGTAAATTGTGTTTCAGTATATTGACTGAATTAATGTTGTGCAGATCGATACCAAAATATCAATGCGACTGATACAGTTGTCTGTTCTTGGATCGATTCTTATGTATAATTGTTGGTTTTGTTGTTTTTTTCTTCAACATTAAAGCTATTTTAGTCCTATTTCCTGCTGGTTAGCAAACGGCTTCCATGTTTGATTGGTGATTTTAATGCAGCTGTAAAAATGCAACATCAACGCATTTGAGGTTCAACTGATGACCGAGCTCACCTGCAGTGTCTTGACTTCTTTTCAGAAGCTGTAATTTCATCTCCAGCTTGTTTTTCCGACCACATAAACCTTTACACAAAGTATCCATTTCCATTTGTCCCAATATCAGTATCAGCGATGGCAATTATGAATGTTGTTAAGACGGATTCGAAAAGGGATCAGAGGTATCAAACGCCACTAAACAGAATCAATAGACTCACACATTCTATATTTGGAAAATAACATCGAAATCACATCAACTTTAGTTACCTTTTATTTGCCAAAGCACACAGAGGAGACGAAGAAATGTTTCTGAAAACCAAAACACTGGTACTTCTGATGCCCTGTTAATTTGTTTTAAACTGATTTTCATGTTCAAATATTAATGTTTACTCTCTAGATCAAATTTTTAGATAAGCCTGTATTTTAATCAGTGTTAGCCATCATCTCTCAATCGGAAGCGTGCAGGTTCCATTCCCCACATGTCAACGCATCCTTGAGCAAGACACTGAACAACAGCTTGAGAATCCTGCATGGCAGCCGTCTTCACTGATGTGTGAATGGGTGAATATGATGAACAGTGTAAAGCACTCTGGGGTCTGCTAATGTGGTGAAAAATCCTTCTTTACGTCAGATCCATTTACCGTTTACCATGTTAATTTAGCTGTCAGACATGCAGCCGGATGACTTGGTTATCCTCCCAGTATCCCTTCATGTCGGTATCGGTATCTGCAAGTACCAAGTTTGAATTGATATCAGTTTGGAGAGGGGATCAGTGGTATAGCACATCACTGAATCACCAAAGTTGATTCTTTTTTTTAATATGGAAAATATGATGAATGAATCACAACAGTTTAGGCTGATTATGATTCCAAAGGCACAAAGAGAGGAGGGAAATGTCATTGTTATGCAGTTCCAGGCAAGCCCGTGTTTAATAACAGCACATGCTGAATTAGTCATGGGGAAGTGTGTTTTCTCTAATATAGAAAGGCCAACGTAATTATTTTTGTCTAACCTTGTTTGACAATGGTCTCGTTGCTGCTGCAGAAGAAGTCCTGCCTTCCCCTCGCCTAGGCCCTGCTGAAACCCCGGCCTCCTCGCCCGCCCTCTTTGATGCTGTCCCCTGGGCCCCTTCTGCCTGATTTAAAGCGTTTGGCCTGTTATATTGTGAGGTCAGGTGTTAACAATTCACTCCTACTGAAGGGGCTGACAAGTCTGAAATTCATAAATGAGTTTTGCCGAATAGCACTGAGTGTGCCCTGTGCAGGCTGTGCCTGTTTCCTCAGCCTGCATCGGCGAGGCAGAAACCCCTTTTTACCGTATAGTTTGAACTTTTGTGGCATCTGCAGCCGCCGTACACGTGAGCACGCTGTACGAGTCTCCGCCTATCATGTCGGAGGTCACATCGTGCTGTGTGTTTCAGGAGATTTATATACCGCACCTCACAAGCCGGGATTGTAACTGTCAGCACATGCTTTGTGTTCTGCTGCTCCCACCTCCTCTAATGTCTCTCATTAAAAGATCTCTATCCTCGTGTCAATCTCAGGTCCTTTCTGAGATCCCAGCGCCTCCATGCTTGAAATTGAAGGCTGGAGTGAATCTTTTCGCCTCTCATTAGCTTCATTCCCGTCCTCCCAGGCCTCCCTTTATTGCTCAGCGTTAACCTTCTCATTTGGTGGCATTCGTGGAGGGGGCCTATCCGTCTTTTAAAGGATTTATACTGATTGTGGTATTTCTGCACATCGATCCATGACAGCTAATTTGATTCCAAACATATGGAGGTTCTCTATCATGCCAACAACATATTCCTTCCATCCATCTTCTACATCAAGATTCAAGGACCTTATTGTCATTTTCATGCTTTCACATGTAAATGAAATCTGTTTATCGGGACCAGCAGCGTACATACACATAGAAATTAAAGAATGAAAGAATAATAAAAAAAAAAAAAAAAAAAATAGAGGTGTGGATTGAAGTGGTACAGCACTGTTTATCACTTTAATTCAGGGTCACAGGGGGCAGGAGCTGATTCTAGCAAACACTGGGGGAATCGGGGACCTGCGCCGGTCACCAGTCAATCACAGGGCAAACGCACACACTGCTATTCGTACCTAGTGGCATGTATGGTCGACCATGGGAGAAAACCACACACGAGAGCAGACCAGGACTTGAACCCACAGCATTCGCCCAATGAAGAAAGAGCTAACCACTACTAAGAACATATTATTATTCTTCCTTCCATCCAGCTGAACCACTTTATCCTGTGCAGGGTCACAGGGCGCCGGAGCCAATCCCAGCTAACTGTGGGCGAGGTTACACCCTGGACAGGTCGCCAGTCCATCACACAAATAGATTTCACTCATACAGAGCTTTCCCACTGCTGGAGCGGTCTCCGCAGCGCTTTACACTGTTAATCACATTCACCCATTCACACAGACATGCAAGGCGCTCCATCCATCCAACGGGAGCTCGATTTGGGTTCACAGTCCTGCTCAAGGACACCCCGACATGTGGGCATGGAGAGACGTGGAATCGAACCTGTGTGACGCTCTGACGGAGAGATGACTGCTCCACCTAAAGAGCCACAGTGAAGGTATAGACATTATCATTCACGCCCGCGGTGCTTTATACCACCAGAGACAACCCACACAGGACTATCCTGGGACTTGATTCCACAACCTGAATCAATCTTATTTTACACTGGCGAGAGCCCTGGGTTGATTTCTGTGTAGAATTTGCATGTTGTTCCTTTGCATGTTGGCTTCCTAGGTACTCCAATTTTTTTCCTTCAGCCTAAACACCTGGATTTTAGGCAACTTGTGGTTTTAAAAGTGCCCTCAATAGAGGTGAATGTGAGTGTGCGTGGTCTCTTAAGGACACAATTCCTGCCAAACAAAGCATTTTATCATGTATATGTTGCATAACTGGCCCAACAAGAGGTGTAGTGATGGTTTGGATTCATATATACAGGCCAGAGGTTATTTTGCCTACCTTGACATGTTTCGGCTGCCAAGCTGCAGCCTTCCTCAGAAGTGTCACGTGATGTTGTCTGGTCGGCTGACCAGACAACATCACGTGACACTTCTGAGGAAGGCTGCAGCTTGGCAGCCGAAACATGTCAAGGTAGGCAAAATAACCTCTGGCCTGTATATATGAATCCAAACCATGAATACAAAAAAAGGCCTAATGAACCTTATCGGACTAAGAGGTGTAGTGGTTGGTGTTCTGACTGCACAGTTAGAATAAGTCTAGTTTGAATCCAGCTTTGGGCGCATTTGCTGTTTAGAGTTTGCAAGTTGTCTCTGTGCATGCTGGGCTTTCTCTGGGCAATCTGCTTTTCTTTTTAAGTCAACAAACATACAGTAGGTATGATTTTGGGACCTGTGTTCATGACATTTATGCGCATTTCAGGTGACAACACATTGCTTTTGCGCTTTCGTTTCAGAAAAGCTCTCACTAACATTGAAATGGTAAAAAGCACTAAAAACAATGTAGGTTTCATGTGTTGCCACTAGTGGGTGCTACTGTCTGTTTTTGTAATGAAATTACACAGAGAAAAGAGGACATGGATATTTGTAAGGACAGACAACCAAGTTGGATTGTTGTTACAGGCAACTATGAAATTAGGGAGAACCTGGACTGGGGGTCCTGACACTCTGGACGCCGCCATTGTTGCCATTGTCCTTCTACATGCACATTGTACAGAAAAACTATGTATGATGGCAGTGGTGGCCATGCACGGTATTGGTATTCCCGCCATCTACAAGATGGAGTCGAAGCATTTCCACAAAGTTGCATTTTCCCCTGTTTACACAGAAACAAAGCCAGAATGTTGATGAAAAGTTCCACTTTTGAGACCATTTCCAAAAAGTTGAGTTTTCAGTGGCTCTGAACGCCACTGTCATGTAAGTGCACCATAATGTTTTCAGTTAAAAGCCTTGCTGTGTAAACAGGGAGTAAACTGAGTGTGAGCGACTCTCCGTCTCTCGGTGGACTGTGATGAACTGGCGACCTTTCCCGGGTTTAAAAGAGGTATCAAAGATGCATGAATGAAAAGTGATGGTTTTCTCTAAAGTGGAATACCCCGCCAGATGAAATGCACGGTGATGTGCATGTTTTCAGGTCCTCATAGACTGTAAACCACAACACGGCTTGCACATTGTTGTCTGATGTAGATTCAGGTAACGTTCACTTCCGCAGCATTTCCAGAGAAATTGTATACTAATTATGCTGTAGCATAAACATAGTAGCTCCAGAAGACATTGCCTTACTTTTTTTTAAAATTGTTTTAGTTTGATTGATGCATTTTGCATTCATGTAAATAAAGAACTCTTTTCCCCCCGTTCGTATTCACAGACCGAGGAGCTGACTCTGCTCCCGTCTGACAGCTGGATTTCGGAGATGCCTGTAATTTCCAATCCCCGCGCCCTGAAAATCTACTGAGAGTACCGCAAGTACTACTCAAAATTTGTCGCCCGTCCAAAAATACATCATCTTAATCCTAATCAAGTAATGCACACATAGCTTCTGCAGCCCTTGGAAAATGTGCCTATGTCAGGGAATAACTCCGGCTGGGAATATGGATTTAAATGAGAGCCTTCTGCATCCACTATTCATTTATATTCACAGTAAAGTGATCAATCCTTTTTTTTTTTTTTTTTTAGCTTTGCCATTTGACCAAGACATCAGAAAAGAAAGCATGTTTTTTCATGTATTATCTCGTATTTAAATATTGTGAAGTTTCTCCGCGTTCTGCTTTTCCTCTGCTTATTTATGCTTGCATATTACTGTTTTTCTTGCACCACTGTCAGTAACATTGCACTTGATTTAGCATTTTATTTCCACATCAAGCTGCAAGCTTCTCAGTTGTGAAGATGTTTTTTAAAAAAGCAATTATTCTGGGTTTTATATGCAAATGCCGTCTTTGTCTGAATGATACATGAACAGCATTTAAAAAAAAAAAAAAAACCTTTGTGTTGCTTTTGGGAAGGAAAATATTGCAAGAAAGGTAACAATTGTTTTTATGTTTATTTTTTCAATCCTTTCACAAGTGTAAAATATGTAAATTTCTGTTATCCATGGTTCATGCAAGTTTATTTGATTAATAACAACAAGGCTAAAAATGAATAAATTTTGGGAAAATCCACTGTGTTTATACAATTTACCACATTTCATTCCTTTGCATTTTTGGCACTTCACATTAATAGACTTGTCAAATAAAACCACAACGGGGACGAAAGATGCTTCTCAGAGAGCTTTGATTTTCAATAAGAAGATCCAACTGGCTTTTACATAAATCTTAGTTTCTGAATTGTTCAGTGAGAGCTAAGCTTCTTTGTTGTGTCTCTCTTTCTTAAATACTTTAAGTCCTACAGTTAAAACATCCATCAACATCCCCACTCAATGCTCCATCTTCTTCCTTCTTTTATTTCGTTTTTGCCTCGGAGGAGGCTTGTATTGGTTGATCACCCTATAAAGTAATTCTCCCAACTGGAGGCACAACAATGCTTTGATGAATAATTACAGGTATTGAAAGACTAATTGTATTTTTTCATTACAAATATCAGCGTGGCATGCTTGTGTAGTCGCATCAATTTAGCTGAATGAGGAGGTTGTTTGTGTCGGCTGCTATTAAGTCAGGCAGAACTGGCAATCCAGTTGTGTTCTGCATCTCTGATATGATGCCGTCCTGACTCGATCGTGACTTTTCAGTGGGAAACGTAGTTAAATACCTCTGGGAGGAGATGTTCTGGAACCACAAATATTCAGGACTCAATCTGCAGGCTTCATGTAACTTCTGGAGATTAAATAAATTAAAACCACACAGAGCTATATGCAATATTTTGTGAGAGATTAGCATAAAATGTATTGATTGCAGGGAGACTGTGCTGTTTGAGATTGATTTTTTTTTTTTTTTTTGCACAGTTTCATGAAGGATGTATTTTCAGATTGATGCATACTGATCAGAGAAGGATGAGTCACCAAGTTATATTAATCAACACTTCTTCAGGCAGTTGTTATAACATCAAATAATTCAAAAAACAGGATCGCAACTCCACGAAAAATCATATCAAGACAAACCAGAGTGGTTGAAACAGGGGGTGTCAAACATAAGGTCTGTGGGCCAAAACCAACACTGCCGAAATGTGAAAATTTCAAAGAACTATAATTCCCACGGACCATTGTGGAAGAAGTTCTTGGTCACAATTTTACAAGCTGATTGTAGGGATAATATTTTGACAAAGAAAAGTTCCATCCTTGTTGTAAAAAGAACCGTGTGCCGTGCAGACCGATGCTTCAGAACCAAAGTCTCACAATCCGCACACTACCTGAGCAAATGATCAGCTTATAGGGCTCTAGCACAAAAAAACATCTGTAGTCGGGGGTCAGCAGAAAGATACCCCAGAGCCAACCTGCCAGCAGGTCAGATGGATACAAGCTTAACTACAGCAGACCATTAGTTCTTCTCAAACACAGAGCAAAACAATACTGTACCACAGCGCGCTGAGCAGGTCAGGTGGAGGGTAACCGCCCGACGCCAGCCATGTGAAAATCTGTCTGATTCTGTCCTGCACAATAAGCAAAGAGGAGAAGAAGTAAGCTCTGTGAGAGGAAGAAATAATATTGTGCAGCTGCACACAGACGACGTAAATACTGCTTTTTAACTTAGTGAATCCAAGACAGTCCAGCATAATAGCAGGTAAAATCCAGGTAATAGAGCATCTGATGCAGCTTCAAATCAAACATTGACTGACACGACAAGGTTTGTCTCTGTGAAAACGGAAATCCTTCATCGCATTTTGGGTGTCCGTTTACAAGACAGCAGTGCTCAGAGTAACTGAAAATGGAACTTTTAGAAAATGCATGCACACCACAGCTGCAGTAAATAATTTTTTTGCACATGCGTAAGGAGGAGGACAGTGAAAACGAAAGCAGCCTCCATCGCAGAAACACTTGGAACGTGTGAATGGGGCCTGAACTGAACCATATGGTGGTAGCAGCTCTGCTCATGTCTCACAACAATGATCCAGCAAGATGAATACTAGCAAGAAAGACATCACAGAGGGTGAAAATCAACCCTCAGAAGTTTAGTGTTTCAACGTAGTTTTAGCTCAGCTGCTTTTTGTGTCATTAACCTGTGCAGATCTGGGTCGTATCGCTGCCTCTTTAAGGCACAGACCACCCAATAATCTACATATTCAACCTGTATTGGGATCATAAATAATTGTATTAGTTGCACAGATGTCAGTTAAAAAAATAAAACAAAAACATGAGACTCAATATCCAGAATGTGAAGGTGAATGTTATATTTAGGGGCTTAAGGCTCATCAGAGTTTGATGTTATTTACATCATGTTGTTCACATAATGAGGCTTATTCAACAGTCTGTACTTATTAAATCCATTATCCATGTCTTAATGTGAATAAAACGCTATTCTAGCTGACTAATCTAATGGAAAATATTCATATTATATGATTAAGATTAAGATTATAGCTGTAGGGAATATTTGAATCATACATAAAGATCACATTTGTTTCAACAACCAGAAAATATGTGCAGTGCATATATTTTGCAAGTGAAAAGGGAAGCTTATCTGAAGCATATATTGTGTTTTGAGTTTGTTGTGCTCTTTTTGCATACACCGATAAGAATCAACCCGATCCTTGCCAGAGCTTGTCAAGTCAAGATCCTTCAAGGAAAATCTAATATCTTTTTTTTCCCCCCTCTGTGGCTGCTATTGAGTTCTCTGTCTCTCCACATATACCTGTAAGATCCTGCGGTGAATCAGAGACAACATTTATTGGCATAACCTTCTGGGGTGGACAGCAGCACACTTGTTCCATCTATTACCAACAGATGGCTCTTTAGAGTGACACTCACTTTGTGACCTTTAGCTGGGACACTTTTATACCGTGAGAAGGACGGCACTTTCAAGAGCCACGCTGCTTTCTTCAGCCGGCGTGCATATTTATTAGCTATATTCTGAGTGGGGATTTAATCTAAATTATAGCAAGGTTATCCTTTTTGAGTCCAGTCAGTAAGTTCGACTGCTTTTGTGAAGCAGTTTGTGGAAGAGCTGATTCCGACCTCAGACAGGGGATTAAAACAGAGTGAATCTTTAAAAAAAAGTTAAAGGAGGAAGCTGAATCTGTAAGTAGAAACATCTAATTGTAGGATTACAATCCCACAAGAGGTCTAAACTATATGGTGTGAGTTAGTTTCAGGCCAGAAACAGCTTCATCTAGCAAACAGAAGGCATTGACACTAAGCAAACTTTTCCCCAAATTAAACTTTAACCAAAATCAATGTGATTGCTTTCCATGCAGACGCTGCTGAACAGCAGGTTAGTACCGTTACACAAAGTTCAGTTCTACTCTTGCTGGACAATTTATTCATAGCTACCCAGTTTTTAGGGACAGACAAGTATGAAGCAAATACAGTCAAAAAGCAATAAATCAAACACTACTATGTGGTGCAACTTTTTACATGCTGTGTTAACAGTTAAAGACACCAAACAGTCAATTTCATCCTGAAGAACATGTGATGCTGCACTGTGTGGTATTGGTCAATGATCTCACCTCACTAAAACAAACAACCGCTTGTTTGAGTTCATTTAGGGGGAAACCCTCCCTGCGTGCTGTGAGCGAAGGTGGAAAACAGTGTGAAGCTCATTCAGATTAAACGTGCTGCATGAGCCCCATTTATTCAGCGTTTTAAGTGAATACTCATCATTTTCATGTTTTTGTTTCAGAAAGGTTTCACATTTACAAGGCAACAGTTTGAAAACTTTATCTGTTTCCATGCCAACAACATGATCACTATGTAGTTGTAATGGAGGGCCACTAGTGGGAGCTGTTGTTCATTTCTATAATGAAATCGCATGAGAACATGGACTGGGAGTCAAGTTTTTTTTTTTCTGTTTTTATTTTTCAAATGATAAAATGGCAGAAAAAAGATAAAGATAGATAAAGAAATGACTAAATACAAGACTCACGGACTCAACAGACAACATTGTCACAGCCATGGGATGCACATACAGTAAATGCAGCGGTGATGTGAAAATGGACGTGTGCATCCACACAGAGAATGTGCAGAATTAATTGATGTGCAAATAAAGCAATGCCGCAGCACCCACAGCCATGTTTTCACTGTCTGTGTCTGAGAGGCGCTGACTGGAGGTCAGAGTTCACAGTCCTGACAGACTGAAGGAAAAACCTCTTCCTGAGTCTCTCTGTTTTTGCCTTGATGAGGCAGACTCGTGCACGTAGGTAGAGATTTATTAAAAATTTTTCCAGTGCCTCAAAGCATTTTTGTTGTGTGAACGGACTCCCAAGTCATAACAAAAATTTTGTAATTTCATTTGAAAACGCTGTCGTGTAAACCAGGCCAGAGAAAGTTGATCCACCATTTAACCTGTCTTTGCTCATAGTTGCCTGTGAATCGCTTTATCCATGAGCATGAATTCAATCAAATATCCTACAGCCTGAGCTATCAGTGATATTGACATACACTTGAAATGTTGTGCTTTTGTAAGAAAAACTCCTGAACTGCACAATATCATGTTTCATCTTCAAATGGCATTGAAGAAAATGTCACTCAAAAAATTACTTTCATGAAAACGATGATCCTCATTATATTGAATGCACCGAACCTTCAAAGCCAAAAGTCCAGAGCCTCAGTCAAGGTCTTGAGTGGCTCGATTATGCTTCACATTCATAAGAAATGCAGAAGAACCAAATAACATTATGTTTATTTTTGGAACATTAAGAGTGGCTCGATATTTACTGAAGGATGCTCAGGAGGAACAGTGAAGACAGCGTTCAAAATAAAAAGCTCTAGGAGGCTGCAGTCAATTCGATTGTTTAATTTTGAAGAGGAGCCCGAGAAGTCTTGACATTTTGACTGGAAGGTGAAATACTGGCTGAAATTTCAAAATGGGGAAGAACTGATGTGGTGGTTCACCAATAATACATGATTTTAATTCATTTTTAATGATTACTGGAGTTTGATCTGAGGAATAAATTCATTTTTTGTCATAAATATTGGCAGAGGAATTCTGCAAGACTTCTGCCGATTCTTAAGATCGTGGTATTGACTATGATGAGAGTCCTTCACCATCACCACCACTCATCTTCTGAAAGCATGAATACCGATCCTGCCTGGCTGTGGGTGAAAGCATAAGGCAAACACAGTTACAGTCATTTTATAGTGACCAGTTAACCTGATCAGCAGTATCTGTTCAATATGAGAACAGAAAAGTCTCCAGATTCAAACTGGCCAAAGTACTAACCACTTTGCATTTGCTTGCATCTACTTTCAAATTCAAGCCACATATTTCACCCATTTGTCTGAAATAGCCAAAACAAAATCTGTTTTCAACACGCTTCCACAATCTGTAGGTTTATATTCAAAGCATAGAGCCACAGCTTGATGATCCAGTGTCTCTCTGTGTTAAATCCACCTCCATATGACCAAAATCAAAAGAAATTCAAAAAGACAACTCTATAAGCTAGTGGGCCAAAACCATCCCTCAGGAAGGTCTAATCCGGATCTGGTCCGCCAAAGCACAAAGAAAATTCTCAATGTTTCAAAGAAGACATTGATTTTTTTTTCTGACAAATGTCTTCAGAGTCACAGACACAACACAACATAACACAGCACTGAGACCAGCTGAGATAAGGTGATGCTGCCAGGAAAGACGGCGACCTCGTTACTACCAAACTAACCTCAAAGCCATGCTGTCAGGGCAGAAAATAGGAAAATATGCTAATTATTTGATTTTGTGAATATACATATATACATTACCAAGATGTATACTTCATGCCACAATAACAAAAACCTTTAAAGGCTTGAATTTCAATGCTTGAATGATGCTGTTTTACCAGTCCAGCTTACTCAAGATTAAACTGGGTTGTGTCTGGTCCCAGAACTACAAGGTTTAATATCCCTGCCATCAGGTTTTGACTCTTCACTTCAAAAACTCTTATAAACTACTGTAGAACAAAAATATTCAATAAGACTTAAACCGAAAAAAGGTAGAGGTCAAAAAACTGCAGAGATCTACTCTCTGAATGTGCTGACTAACCACACTTTGAATCAATTATGCAAATGAGTTGCTGCCCATGCACCACTCACATGAACACAAACATTTAGGCTCCTACACAAATCACTGATGAAACATGAGTTTAGTTTGTTTCTCAGATGCCAGGATCGGGGTTGATAACGTGCAACGTGAGGGATCAGAGGACAGAAATCATGTTGATAGTATTCGATATATGATTTGAAAAGATGCAATGTGATGAGGCAGCTAATGTACAAGAAAATAAACAGCTGAGAATAATAAATTAAATCACCCAGTGTGATGAGTGTTGACAATGTTTGGCCTATATTATGGAAAGAAGAAAACTGGAGTTAAAAAGCATAGCATTATTGATCTGTTTCGTCGTAGGAAAGGACTAAATGATAAATAAGATGGATTGATGACTGTGCAAATGCAAAGATTTGTTTCATGGCCTTGAAAGGCATTGAAAGCAATGATCTTACAAGCACATTACGTCTAAATCAGACTATTTAAGACCTTTGCAGAATTTTACATTTCCTTTTGTCCCAGATAACGTTAACTCTGTACCACAAGCTGCACAGATGCTGGAGATTAGCACATACAAATATTGTAATCCAGGGCAGGGTGTCACACACGTTTTAGTTCAGGGGCCACATGCAGCCCAGCTTCATCTTGAGTGGCCTGAACCATTAAAATAGTGTTATAATAACCTTTACATTTGTTTTTAAAAATAATTTTTGCCTTGAATTCAAAACATAGATTAAATTGCGAATTAATACATGTGTTTGGTGACATTGCAGGCAATCTCTTGCGAGCTGGTTTTGGCCCATGGGCCTTATGTTTGACACCCCTGTTCCAATCTAACACAATTCATTACATGGAATAGGTAACTTTATTTCTTTGCTGAATGTCAGGTTGTGGAGCAATTCGGCCTCATATTTTTTAATCACAATGATGAGCTTTTGATCAATAATTTTGTCAAGATTGATGTAAATAAATCATTGTTTTACCATCTTCACTTGCCATCACTGTGAGCACAGATTATAATTCCAGTCAAGTCGGCTGGTCAGTGCTTTGTCCTTTTAATAACACACATATTTACATACATGCATTATTTCCATAGAGAAGAAACTCCTATCATACATTTTATTTGTTTGAAGCTCTTTGTGATTTGAGTATTAAGTCGCATTTGTTGCTGCCAAAGATGTAAGAAGAGGCCATAGTTTGGATTTATTTGTGGTTAGGAGCACATCTGCCTTGGGCAAAGTGAAATGCTGCATCTCATGTGAATTTCATATAGTTTCAGTTCCTTTTAATAATTTAAATTCAGTTATTTGGTTAAAGGCAAATATCTGTGAGACAAACAGAACATTTTTAAATTTACAGGGGGCAGAAGTGGTTTAATCTCTTTTTGGGGGGCTCAATTTAAGTTAAATCAATGTATATGTTTACTAGTCATTATGCTCTGTATTCAAGCACATCAGCAATGGTTTCATGATGGATAGTAGTAGTGGTAATGCACACGAGTCAGTGTGTCAATATCTGCTCATAAATCTAGTCTGAAACCTGGTATTCACTCAGTTTGCACATGACTGAAGGGAAAGTCGACATGAGATCATGTCATATCAGATTTACCTTGTAAATCTCCATGAAATATCAATACCTTAATCATCTTTGTGTCAATACGTATCAGATGTCTTGTACTTAGTCTCATTGAGTGACTCAGCATTTCAAGTGTTGCTGACAATTTCTATGTCAGGAATGAATTGCCAATCAATTAATGAAATTATGGTTTCATTGGCGAACAAAATTTACTGAAATATTTCCCCTAATTTGATTACTTGTATATGTATAAGTTTAGTGTCATGTGGAAATGTTTGAGTTGTTTTTTTGGGCAACAGTGTCTGGGTGGTATATCCAGAGTTTACATAGTGTATCTGAACCTTTACATATGCAATAGAGGTTTCTGCAGTTGACAGAGTGATAACAGAAGGGCGGATAAAAAAAGGAAACAAAATGGAACACTGGAGTTAATGTAATTGTGGGCTATTTTATTTATTTATTTATTTATTTATTTATTTATTTTGTGGGGTGGGGGCAGTCCACCTCTGATTCAGGCTCTGCAGACGGTCTCCACCTCTGAGGCTCAACCTAAGGTCACCGCCACTGAGTCTGGTTCTGTAGGTTTCTTCCAGTTAAAAGGGAGTTCTTGTTTTTCACTGTGCTTGCTCATGTGAAATTGATGGCTTTTTCCCTGTAAAAGTACCTTGGGATTACAGCTGTATTTGGCACTATATAAATAAAACTCAATAGAATTCAACAATGACAAAACATCGAAATGCATAGAAAATATAAAATAAAAAATAGGCTACATATTCAAACAGGGGTGAGGGATGAATCAATATCTACATTGACTTTAATTTCTGAGAAGGGAACGCAATTAAAAAGAAAACAATTGGGTGAGAAAAGTTTTTTTATATGTTAAAACAACTTTTTATAGCTGTTTTTGTTGTTGGTGTAATGGAAATTAAATGAAAGCAATAAATACACTGAGGAAGTCTGAGACTGAACTGTCAGACGGAGAATTTGGTGATCTGGGGGAGAGGAGGGGGCAGGGTGGTATAAAAGCGATGTGTGCGTGTGCTCGCGCGCGCGTGTGGGTGGGGGGGAATCATCCTCCCACACTTTGATAAGCTCTGCCTTAAAGTTCCACAGAGGCTGAATCACTCTAAAAGGTGACACATCACTCCGCAATGGGACGAGCTGAGTAAAAAGCGCACTGATTCGCTGCTGTGTCCGGACATAATATCACACCGCACACATTTAATGCGCGTCCCCGGCTGCCTGTCTCCCCTTCTATTCAGTCCGTGCGGTACAGCGCCGCGTTGGTTCCGCGTGGGGACACCATGGCAGAGCTCTCGGATAATGTTTCCGTTCCTGAGTTCAACTCCCTTCTCCAAATGGATCCGCACCTCAAAACCTACGAGAGGGACTTCGGCAGGAGGTAAAACACGGCTCATACGGCGCCTCACGTCGGTTAAAAACAGCCCCGAACGAAGCGACGGAAGCCCGGCTTCACTCTGCTGTGCGTGTCGCTAAATACAACAACATTGTGAAGAGATAAAACGCGAAATTTACACAGACTCGTCCTCTGCTCTGGTTTGACATTTTGACCGAGGAAAGGTCGCACACAGCCACGTACCCCCGAGCACCGCCCCTGTCCTGCAACATACAGTAGATCCGACAGTTCTTTTAAAGACAAGACGCCCTCGGATTGATGCAAAATTAATGAATGAAGGCTCAGTTTTCAGCGCGAGGCTGCAGAAACGAGCTGATCTTCTCCTGCTTCCTCCTGCGGCTGACAGCTGGACTGGAGACGTGTTTGTCAGTCAGCTGATGTCCACGCTGCGTCGTGAGGTGGTGCTTCGGAGCAGAGAGCTGTCTCAGTCTGCGTGCTGCAACACGACAACAATCCCTCTTCGATCCTCATTACAAACTTTAATTTATGCACTTTGAAAATAAACATCGAGCTGCTATGATTCTATAATCAGCCGGGGGGGTTGCATGAATAGTCAAAGTTGCATCATTTAACTGTTTCACTCATGCAGATTTGAAGAATTTGGGAGATTAGGAAGCACTCATCCTGATTTGACCTCCAAGTACAGGTGGTGTCAAGTGCAAAATAATCTGACCTACTTCTGATCAAACCCCAAGTGTTTTTTTTTCCATATTTTTAATTCGTCTTCAACCAGTTATCTGTAATAATGTATTATCAAATATAGCAACAAAAATAGCTTCAGTAATTATTTGAAGAGGAAGATCTGCATTTATCTATGCTGTTGTCCAGCATTGCAACATCAACCCACATTTAAATTTACTTTCATGGAAGTTTGTCTTTTGAATGCAGATTTAAACACTTTGTTGCACACACCCTGATTTGACCTCCAAACATAGCTGGTGTCAAGTACAGAATAATCAGTGGCTTGAGAGAGCTACCTCTGCTTTTGCATTCACCAATCTGCCAGTGGATCCAATGTAAAGTGTTTTTCATAGCGTTTAACCAGCCATCCATAATGATATTGCCAATCATAGCTTCATAAATGCAAATAAATAAATAAATTATGAATTCTGCACTTGTCTATTCCATAATCCAGCATTGCAACATCAACCCACAGTCTAAACTTAGTTTTATCCCTGTTTCTCTCTTGAGCATGTCAGTCTAATTTAGGAACATTAGTTTTTATAATCCCAGTATTAGTAGCACTTCCTGATTTGAGCTCAGAATAAAATAATCACAGTAAACTCTGATTGCTATGTGTGATCTAATGTTAGGTGCTTTTTCACTTTTGTGTCTTGTAGCCAGTCATCCATAATAATATTGCTACTCAGAAGAAATAACTTTAATTAAGGTGTCCTTCTAAGAAAAAAAACATGGTTATTATAAACCCAATCTTGTAATTCTTTCAAAATCCAGAATTAGATTTTTTTTTTAAATGCTGAATTAGTACTTTGCAATTGAAGTCACTCCCTGAATGAATGTGCACTGTCATGCACACTTCCCCTGCAGCCTTATTTGACTTTCAAACATTATTTGGGTCACAGTAATAAATAGCCATAGCACCCTGTGGAATGACCACATCTGATTGCGCACTTATTAATTTTCCATTTAATGTCTTAGTTCGCAGTCACTTAAATCTGCAATAACCAAAACTATTGCTTTACATGTGAGCATTTACATGTGATTGTATTTTTTTTTCTGTATACATTTATGTTTTTCAAATCAATCCATTCTTTCAGCCTTGAGAACAGTCATATTTCTTCGCTGGCCTTTGCCAATCTGATGTTGATGTTATTGGCCAGCATTTTTTGCTGTAATAAAATCTTATAAACTTAAGTTGCACCCAATTTTTTTCTGTTGATGCCTCTGGTTGTAATGATACTTTTAGTTATCCAAAATCAATGGAAAAATGATAGATTGACATCATTAATTTTAAGTAGGCATATTTTGCGATTGATTTTCAACCAGCCTTCAATATTGATCTATGATCTTGTCAAATCAGCACTAGTGATTATATAGGTTTGAATAAAGTAGGAACTCCTTGCTAGTGCATGCTACAGTCCAGCATTATACCTTTTAAACTTTATTAATAGTCCGTTTTGTACACGTTTTCTTTGTTCCTTTGATGTCTCTGGGTGTTATAGGAATATTACGGTGCTCATTTAAATGTCAATATTGCAAAACGATCCAGAGTTGGGTGCATTTACCTTGCATGACTTGGAGCCTCAGATAGTTTTATTTGTGCTGCTTCAGAGAGTGAGACACGAGGAGACCTCATGGTGTGTTGCACAATTCTCCCGTGGCTCTTTTTGACCTCCAAACACTATCGGGGTCAAAGTCTTAAATAGCCGGCTGTAACTGCGAGAGGTGGTCCTTGCTGTGCGTACATCAGTCCGCCATTAAATCAGTCATAAATCCCAGTCACATTCTTTGGACTGTGAATTTTTAATAGATTTTTTTTTTTTCTTCAAACAGTCTTCAGTAACAACTGAGAATTTTGCCAATCATAACAACACAAATTATTTTTCAGGTCAGAAAAAAAGCTTGGATTCGTGCCGGTGTATGCTGGTCTGACACTATGGTCCTGCATTTTTTTTTTTTTTTTTCCTTTTGGTAGTGGATGCTTGTTCTAAAGTCAGTCTGAAAAAATGTGCTAATATATCCAGGGCTTGATGCTTTTAACAAAGGTGACTTGAGACGTCTGATGAATTTGTGCAGATTTATATATACTGTGCAATCCTGGGCAATCTTACGGGATATGTGCTGGATTGCACAATGCTTCTGCAGCCTGTTGACCTCCAAACATTGTCGGGGTCAAAGTACGAACTGGCCATTACAGCCTCTGTTTTCAAGTGAAAAAGCAAAGCTTTCATTGTGTTTTGGGGCTGTGTTTACACTAAAACAATGCTCAGAGCCACTGAAAACACAACTTCATGATAACTTCATGATCTGTTCACACAAATGTCCGTGTACTCGGCACTGTTAATGTTGATTCCATTAAGTTCTCTGTGTGTGATTTCATTACAAAAACAACCAACAGCACCAACTAGTCACATGAAAATTACTTCATTTATACCATTTCTGCCCTTTTTTTGTGTAAACATGCATAATTTTCAAAGCTTGGCTGAGATGGAAACACAAAAATGCGCTTTCACTTAAAACATCCTGTTAATGGGGCCTTAAAGTTGCTGTTTTTATTTAAAATAATTCAGGATGATGTCAGTCATAACAACACAAATTACTTTATAGGTCTAGAGAAAAAATTGATGCTGGTTTGTGTCGGTCTGTGGTTGTGGTGCACCAGCTAAACCAGCTTCTGTTGTGTTTTTGTGCTTTTATTCTGGTGATGTTGCACAAACTTTCATCGTTCCATTCAAATTTCTTTGTCGCCTTTGTGCATGATACATGACAGAAACAGAGATGTCGGCTTACCAAATGTATTCACGGGGCATGATTACACACTGGAGAGACAAGATATCCCAAACCCTTTAACAGGAGCAGGTTTAATTAGCTGGAGTTAAAGTTCATAGACAGCAGTTTTTCTAATTAGTCATTTCAGGAATCCGTAGTCTTGTTTATCGTCTGTCACTTTGATCACCCGAGGGACGCTGAAGTAATACTGATAATACTTGTGGGTGATCATCGAGAGGATATTTGCTAGCTGTGTCCTCAGATAAACCTGGGGTTAAAGTAAAAAAGGTTTAAGTCTGTGCATACAGAAGCCAGACATATGCCCTTGACATGTACCAACTGTGTCAACACTCTATAAGTCAACAGACTGTGCAGTCCCATGTTTTTGTCCTTTTTTTTTTGTTCCATTTATTATTCAAAATTTCCGCTTGAGAAACAGCTAGACTGCAATGAAGCGATGTACCGTCAGAAAAGTGCACAGTCATCTCAGGAACAAAGAGGTCACGTTAATTGTGACGCAGTTTTGATTTTTATGATCATATTTAAAATCTCCTCAGGAAAGAAGGACATCTGGCTCACAAAATGACATTGTAATTCATCGGATCAATCCCCCACCTCTTGTCAAATTAGCCTCACCTGCAGATTTTTTTTTTTTTGCTTATTAGTTTCATATTTTTTGACTTGCAAGCTGACGGCGATAATGATCTACAGCTCACATCGCCACGGTGTCTGCTCGCTGTTGGCTCGTCCCCACACCCGCGCTTTTAAACTATGCTTAGGGGGCCATATAGTTTTATCCATTTTCATTACCGTGTCACATCTTGTTTCTAATGTGGCAGGTAAGGGACCACCTGCTTTGTATTGGAGGCATGTGAGCAGAGCTCGAGCCGTGCAGAGAGATGAGCGTGTCAGTTCCATCTCAGACACAGCTTGGGATTTCTCGGCTCCGCCGCGCCCCAGACATGTCTCAAACACTTGTCCCGCTGATGAAAGTTGCACATAAATTATTTTACATATAGGATCACTGCTGTGTGAAGGTTAATTCTTGATAAGCCCCCGGTGTTCAAAAGCCCAGAGTCCAAACACCGTATCATGAACACAGGCACAGAAATCAAGAGCTTTCTCAGGCTGCGGCATCCTGCTGAGACTCGGTGCTAAGAATTCAGCTGGCATATCAGAAGGAGACCTCTGACCACACACACTGGTTCTTTAGATTTCACCGCTGTGTCATGGCTCAGGGCTGCCCATATCCCAGGTTTGCTTTACGTTGTTTCATGCCTGATTGAGCGACCGCGCACAGGCGTTAGGAACCATTCCAGCTGATTCTCCATTTTAATTAGTTATTCTGGAGTTTGAGGCAAGTCTTTATTTTATTTTTCATCAGGATGCCCGTTCGAGATTGATGGTGAAAACAACCGTTGACGCCGTGCGCATGTTCCAGCCCCGATGAGCAGCGCTCTGTTGACATTCTTCATTATTTACCCTTCCTGTTGCGCAAGTCGACAGGAAGTGCTGCTTGAATTTCGCAGCTCGGGGCACCATGTATCTCCTAAATTGGACCAAATGAAAGTGGGGAGCATTGGGACCGCTGCTTATTACGGCAAAGAGTTTTGAGTATGTCATCACAACTCGTCTCAAAGTAAAAGTACAGTCTCCGTCTCTTCTTTGTGGTGATGATGATGATGCAATGCATGCAAAGCGAAGCTGATTATTGACTCTGAGGTGATGATTAGAAATGCATGCACTCCACCTTAAAAAAGGAATTAATGATGGAAAGGGAGATAACACACACATGCTCAGTTAATAAAAGCTGTTAGGCTGACTGGAGCAAACGTGCGACCCTACCTGTTGTATAGTAATGAATGAGTGCTTTTGTGCGCCTTCTTGAAAGCAGCTTTGCCAGCATTTGTTTTCCCGTCACCTTGCTTTGAGGGTCAACAAAACTGCGAGTTTAGCAGGGAAACTTAGCTTTCATCAATCAGCCTCTCTGCAAATTTCCCAGCTTTGACTCTTTAGCCTCATTAGTGCACTTAGTCAAGAAAGACATTAATGGCATTATTTGAAAGTGCCCTTGCTGCTGGCCTGTGAAGGAAGCCCTTTAAGCGAGTTCAGATCAAGAGCAGAAAAATCTTTTTCTTCTGCTTTCTCCAGGCTGTTGCCGACTGCCTTGACACCTCTGTGCTTCAGCTGTCACTATCATTCATACACAACACAGCGGACCTGAATGCGCACTCTAAATTTAGATGCCCGATTGTTTAACAGAGAGCGTCTGAACGGGTTACGGAGTTCAACTGCTCGTTTGTGAGGAGCTCAAAACCGGTTTTGAATTCATTCTGAGAGGCTTGTAATTATGACTCGAAAAAAAACAGCAACCAGGAGATGTCGTATCGAGATGGGGAGTGTTTTTCTTCTTTAAAGCATCATTGTGGTTACACATCGATTGACCTGTGAATTTCTGATACAAAAGTTCATGAAGTTTAATTTTAGCATGTAGCAATAAAAGAAAAGGGAATTGATTGTGATTTCTTCTCAGATAATTTGATCGTGTTTGTCAGATTCAGTCAAAGTTATAAATGTCTTTTTTTATCTTATCATTTTCCTCATTGTTGTACTTTTTAACCCAGTCCGTCTTAATCCTTTTGCTCTTTACCATTTAATGAAGATTACATAAACTCTGTGGAAATTGATGCTCAGCACCTTGTTTTATTCATTTTCGCAGACGTTGGAGTGGCAGGTAGCTGAATTGGCTGAAATGGACCGGACTGTATTGAGTGAACTTGTGTTGACCCTCGGAAATCTGGATGAATTAGAAACTTGTTGTTGCAAGTTTTGTGAACTAAATCCACTACTCTATTATTATATAAATCTGCAGATGGAAGCAGTATATATGTCTGGATATATTTGTGAAACTATTACAATGATTTGCTGGAGAGCTGCTGAAGCCTATTAGGAATGCACTGTGGGAAAATGGTCCGATGTATTTTTAGATTTGACCAAGTCTGGTTTAGTTAAGGCTTTTTTTTTTTTTTTTTTTTTTTTTTACTGCCATCTATTGAATTATAGACTCCAGGGTATTAAGTAGCCAAATGCTTTGTCTGGTAACATGAAATAAGTCGTGGATTCTCTTTGTGAGTCACTGGGTTTCTTTCTTGGTATGTTTAAAAACCAGGGTCACAGTTTGCCCATTAATTCACCGCGCTGATTATAAACCTCTTGGGCTGATGTAAAATGGTAAGTTGGAGTATGAAATCCTCAAACTTTTCTCTCCTTTGGGGAAAAAGCAATGAATAGAGTTGAAAACCAATTATTTAATGAAAAGATGTATCTTTTAGGACTTAATGCGACATGCAGGTGATGAAGACAAAATGACATGAAAGATAACCGTAAGTTTCAAAGATAAGAAATATGGCTTGTCTGTATAAAGAGCTACAACCTTAGGCTCCATTTATGACAACTTTTTCAAGTGAAAATGGGAAACATTTGGGTTTCTGAAAACTAAATCCAAGGTGAAACTTTTTGAAAGCGCTCAGATGCTGTGTCCGTGAAGATGACGGAAAACACAACTTTTCTAAAATTCTGCTGTTGAGCATGCGCACCATAGCTGTGGTATATTGTTCTCCTGCACATGTGCGATTAGACAGACAGTTACAACGTTGGCCTCCAGAGCAGGACTCCCAGTCCGTATTCTCCTGTCCAGTCCAATTTTATCATCCTTCCATACAAATGTCGATGTACTAACATCGTTAATGTTAGCATATTGCTTTATGTTCCGTGTGTGGTTTCGTCACATAAACAACCCGCCACCCGCGAGTGGCCCTTCAGCAGAACATTGTTTTTACCATTTCTGCCGCTTTATTGTACATCATTTTTAAAATCTTGCAGTATATACGCAAAAATGCTGTAATTCAAAAATACAGAAACGATGCGTTTTCACCTGAGACATTGTCATGGAAATGGGGGCTTATCATCCCGTCTCAAAATAAGAGCCTCCAACATGCCACGATTAATACTACTTTTTTTTCTTTTTGATGAGAACATAAGTGAGTGCTCGCATGCTGAACCAGGAGAATGAAGATGGAGATTATGTGGAACATAGTTTCTTACCATCCGTGTTTGAATATTGCTTTAATGACCTCTAAATTTTGCTTTCCTGGTGGCCACAGGGCAAAAAAAAAAAAAAAGCTCAAAAATCATGAAAGTCAATGAACTGCCTCTGAAATGCTGCTGGTGGAATCTGCAGGTAGAAAAAAAGTGGAAATTATATGTTTTTCTTAAAAGCATATATGACGATACCATCATATATCACCTGTTTACCTTGTATTGTGAAGTCCCATCTGGGATTGATTGCAGCCCCCCAACGTGCAAAGTTGTATGAAGATGGAGAAAAATATTTTATGTAAATGCTTGTCGTTTGGATTTCATTCAAAGTTGTTTTAAAATTCTTTGGTAGTTCTTTGAGTTTTCTACAGTTTAAAAATGAAGTATTGTACAGTTAGGCTGAAGAGCTTGCAGCTGCCACTTTGCACCAGTTGGTACAAAAACGCCATGTTGAGCTTCTCTCCGCGACTTTGTTACATTATGAGTGCAGTGAGTCTTTGTGAAAATGTTCTCAACCAGGCCCGAAGTTTCCTCATATAAATGAGACAAAATCTCCAGAGCTTTGAGTCAAAGAGAGGCCCTCCTGCCACCAGAAGTCGTCGTCTGCCATTGCTGGCGCCTGGTGTGGAAGGAGCCTGGTTATCCAACTTTTCTTCTTGGACTTTTTGTCTTCAGATCACCCAGTCTGGGTGTCATGCTGCTCGGCTCTTTCTGCCCCCTCCTCTTCAGTCCCCTGCGGGGTTTGTTTCTTTTGTGGCCTCGAGGAGGGGAGATCTTCTGCCATTGGAGATGATCGATCCTCCGCTGCTTCGCACAGTGCTTCAAAGCCGGAGTCAAGTTCCTCCAGCTGTTTCGCAGCCTCTTTCCTCTCATTCAGGAGCATGTCCCCCAGCTGGTCTGCCTTCTTGAACACCCTCTGAGCCTTAGTTCTCTCAATGATGAGCTCTCTACCAGCCCACCTTCTCAAGCACCTCCTGAACCCAACTTTGATTTTCAATAGAGCTTTTGCCAACTGATTAGCTTTCCTTTGTGCCTTCTGGGCCTTGGTCTTCTAATCTAGGCACACTTTCTCAAAGTGTCCCTTTCTCTCCGGAGCTGTCTTAGTCCCAAGTTGTGACTTTGGAACAATCTCAGAAATTTACACATTGAATTTGGTGAATACCAACAGCGAGTCAGTCTGAAGACACAAAACACTGCAGAGTAAATGTCAAAGAACTTTTTATTTTTTTGTAATCCCTTGATTTACTCTGTTTTGATATAGATTTCTCTTACAGCCCTCTGAAAAGAGGTTGATCCTGTTGCTGTGGGCAGTAATGTTCAAGTACACAACATCTCAGTTGTGCCTTATGACATTTTTCTTCCCATCTTTGCAGATAAAACTCAAGTTATCCAAACCAAGAGATAAGAGATCCAGGCCAGCAATCTGTTTCTCACATCTCTAATCTCCTGCTGCTCTATTACCACTGAATAGTGTACAGGACAAAACTCTTTTGTAATTTCAAGCGAGAGGGATTAGTGGTGCGTCTCCTGGCCGTGTGCTACCTCACAATGAGCTGCAGTGTTTCCCAGTGAAACTGAATTATCGCTTTATTCTATTGAGAGGTGGAGGCGGGTGATTCATTACAATCAGACATGCATTGGGCTTATAGTTGATTTTTTTCAGTGTATTTCTCATAGAATTGCTATATCAATGCAATTAGGACTCTTATACTAATGAACTATTAGATACTTGGAGCGTTTCTAAGCATTTCCTACATTTCCAAGGCATTTAACCTGTCAGCATGTGGCCCACCAATTTGAGTTTTGCATCAGTTCCACCTCTCTTATCGCCGTTCGTAGTGCGGCATTTAGACGCTAAAGAGCTTGATGTCTCCCTGAGGTGCAACTGCAGAGTGAACCAGAACTACAAGAACAGGAAATATTGGACTTGCATTAATTATGTAGATGGGAGAAGCGTATATCCACCGCCTTCAGGTGGATAAAAGATGATTTAACACATTTAGGTGAGAATTTTTAGCTCCAAATAGGCTTGCCAGAATGATTAAGTAATTGCTTGATATTTTTTGAGCCGCAAGTCTTGGGCATTGTCATAAGATCAATTTCATTTCATACAGAGAAAGAAAAGCCAAATAGACCAGAAATAAATGTCATATTTACATCCCCCTGTCTTCTAAACTTGATCTTTTAAATTATATTTTGTTATTGTTTTTCTGCCACTGTTCATTAGTGCAGGAGTGGAGAAATAGCCTGGCCAACAACTTATCTGTGGGTGCTTACCTCCTGATATTTAACCACCCACGGTTCTATGAGCATCTCTTAGCATTTACATCGTGGATTTCATTTTAAGGCCAAACAAAACAACACTTCTGTAGCACAGTTTGGTTTAAAGCTATTAGAAACACACTTGTGAACACTACTTGTCAAGTGTGTGGCGCAAAACATGCAGTGATTGTTGTACACAAGTTGAAGGAAAAACACTGAAGTTTATGAAGTTTGATATTAAAACATTAATTTCCAATAAAGACCTTACGTATGGTTGAATGGAAAGGTTCAATAAAGAGATGCAACAGTATTTATTTTTGTGGTGTTGGGTTTAGATGTAAGTGTGTCAGACACATTTTAGGTCAGGGGCCGCATATTACAGTCCAGTTTCACCCTGAGCGTGCCGGACTGGTGAGATATCACCTAAAATAACCTTGAAATTTATACTTTAAAGGGATACTTCAACATTTTGGCAAATTGGCGGATTTAACGCAATTCCTTAGTCATTTCGAACAGCATACTTACTTTTTTTGTGAGGGCGAGCTGTTGTTTATTCAGAGATGAGTCGGGGAAGGTTTTCGGGACAGACACAATGGAAGTGGGCGGTATTTTTGCTTCCCCTCGTCAAACTCATCAAATACACAATCCAACAACCCCAAAACACTTTGGTGGACACGTTATAATCCACACATTCACTACGCTGTGAAATATTAATGCAATATTACGAGATTGAGTTGTTTTTGCGAAGATTGCTAAGACGGAACTACTTACTAAATATGGCGTCTGAGCGTAGTGATTTCAAAAGAAAAAGTAGTTTCCAGTATTTGCTTCAATGTCGTAACGCTAGGGCTGGACAAAATTTTGATAGCAATATATACCGCGGTATATTTTTATTCAATAACGGTGATATGAGTTTTGAACAAATTTTCGATATAGTGCATTACAGTATGCGTTTCACAATCATTAATTGCTGTTCACGGCGCCGCCGGTTCAAGCAGAACAGAAAGCGCCGCAAGAGTGATCACGTACTCGGCCCGCACACCACAGCTGGCTGTCCTCAGCTCATGTTACAAGCTAAGCTCCACCGCAGTAAGTTTGAGCTCCAAAATGAGCACTCGTGATGTAAACGCGACTGAATAAGCTTCCACAAGCTAATTTGTGGCCACGAAATAATAAATCGTGCGCACAAAATACTAATTCATGGCTACGAATTAGGAATATCATTCACTGAACAGTCCAGTAAAGTTAGCAACATATTGACAGATGCGGACTTTCGGTCTCAATAACTCTTTAAAGCTCGTGTCCGGAGTTTCCGTTCGTTTCCAACTTATGCATCATTTTTCAACAGAGCTTCTATGTGTCAGTCTGGTTCGATACTACAATATAATATTAGCATAAAGCAATATAAAAATGTATTTATGAGCCCCGCCTTCGTCTCATAGACCCCCATGTTATCCGAAAAAGCGCCGGTCAGCTTCAGCCAATAGATTTCGAGCTTCTGCATTCTCGTGCTGTCAATCAAAGTGTGGAGCAGCCAGAGAGCACGGCCGCTCGCCCAGGCAGAGGAGAGTTAGCTACGCAGCAGCCGCTGTGCTTACCTCGGATATATCCACTGTCTGCTGAACATCCACCGTAAACAGCTAAACATGGAGGATGCTGTAGGACTCGGAGGCTCTCATTTTCACCCGACGGATAATAGCGTGCACAATTAAAGGGGCGTGGCTTGGTCGCTCATGAAAGCAGAGGGAGGGCGGAACCTGAGATGTTGGATTAAAAAAAAACTCTCTCTTTCAAAACTCCGGACACGAGCTTTAACAAAACGTCAGTAACATACAAAGGGCGCCTCCATCCCATCGCTGTGAGGTGGACTATATGCTGCAAGCTCATTTTTGTCAAAAGTATCTGTCTATCAAGCATCAGAAACAATATTGATTTCTTTGAGTAGCCGTAGTGCTGCGGGGTTAAGGGGCCGTTTACAATTTACAAGACGCTGCAACAGTGAAGACAACTACGACAAAAAAAAAAAAAAAAAACGGTACAGGGATTTGTTGCAGTGTCACCATAATCACTACAATCTTAAGTAATTCTGTACTTAACCTTAGTAATTCTGAGCACTTTTATTTTTCTTCCTGGTTGAAGCACCTTTCTTTAAAGGTGCATTAAGGAGTTTTACAACCTTAAAAATACTTATTTTCCACCATAAATATGTTACACATTTTTAATGATGTGTACAATCTGCCCTGACATATTCGTTACAAGTACCTCTAACAGCGCTAAATTGTCACTTGACAGTTGCAGTGCCGGTCCGGCACTAGAATTTTTTTGGGGAGAATTTGAAAGGAATGACGTAATGCACGCTCCGGCTGGTTAGGTTTCGTTTTGTCCGCCATTACTCCGCCAGATGCTTAGTGAGCAACAACTGAGCAGGATCTTCCAGAAAGTAAGAAAAGACTGGCTTCTAGCACTGCCACAGCTCCAGCACAGACCCCACCAGGTAAAAGAAACTTAAATTTTACTTGAGCGCTACTAAACGAACGAGGAAGAAGTTCCCCTCTTCCGTGCATGGGAGCCACAGGGACGAGTTTTTCACTGAGCTGCATTACGCCCAAGGCCTGCAGGGGGCGCTGTTTCACATAAAACGCGCAAACTCTTTAATGCACCTTTAAATCTATAAGAAAAACTGTGTTGTAGTTTAAAAGTTAAAGCTATTAATATTGAAAAGATGAGTGTATGGCAGTTATTTCAATTCCCTGTCCTAGTAATATTCATGTTTGTAGTTGCTCACTCTTTTTTCTGTTTATTGCAGTAATTCTGAGCACTTTTATTTTTCTCCCTGGTTGAAGCACCTTCGTTTGAATCTGTAACAATAACGTAACTGTATTTAAGTGTAAAGTTAAAGCTATTTATATTGAAAAAGGTGAAACTTACATTTATTTGACAGTGATTTTATATTTCTTAAATAAAAGGTAAACCTTTAATTTATTGTAGTTTTTATTTCTAAAATGTTATACTGGAGGAGCTTCCTGGATAAATAATTTCTAATTTTACAGCTACTACATTATGTACATGATTCTTAACAGTTCTTCTGAGGCTTTTGTGTTATTTATATCGATATCGGAATTATATCGTATTGACCAAAATTATGAACTATATCATGATAAAATTTTTGGCCATATCGTCCAGCCCTACGTAACGCTACAATATTATTTGTTGGTGTTCCACAGCGTAGTGAATGTGCGGATTATAACGTGTCCACCAAAGTGTTTTGGGGTTGTTGGATTGTGTATTTGATGAGTTTGACGAGGGGAAGCAAAAATACCATTCACTTCTATTGTGTCCGTCCCATAAACCTTCCCCGACTCACCTCTGAATAAACAACAGCTCGCCCTCACAAAAAAAGTAAGTATGCTGTTCGAAATGACTAAGGAATTGCGCTAAATGAGCCAATTTGCCAAAATGTTGAAGTATCCCTTTAAAGTTCTTCTTTTTTTTTAAAAAAAAAAGCATAGACATTTTTCAACTGTATGCTCTGTACCACAACGATCAAATCTCAACATAAAGCCAATTCTAATGATACCTTTTGGTGCAACATACAGTGAAATGTCAAAAAAAACAACAACCCTCATTTGCATGTTTTTGCAAATTATTCAACAAATATCATCTGATCCAGTTAGTTGGTTGGTTGGTGCTATAATGCTTTGCATTGTGTGTGAGGCTTTGCAATGTGAATTCCCCACAGAAAGGTGTACAAAGTTCAGACAGTATGACAGACCATTAACATGAACTCTGACCGCCTCTTCTCTACCAACTCTTCCGATCTGATAAAGGGTTTTTATGGTGCTGTAGGATGAGCGTTTTGTGCTTACCATAGGCTTCGACATTTTAAGGCAAAGTAACTTTGAAAACAGTAATTCTGCACAGAACTGTAGTTGTGCTCTGGAACATAGAGAGTTGCCTGCATTAGCAAGTCAGGGCCAGCAGTGGAGGAGAGAAAAGCAGCTTGCCATATGTGATGGGATGATCTCGCGCTCTGCTCTTTGCAGTCTAATGGGAAAGAGTTTCAGAGCCAAATGTTGCCTATGGATACCATGTGCAGATCTCTTGTAGATATACACATTGCCTATTTAATTTGTAGCAGGAAAGGTGTTACAATGTGACACCACTGAAGTTACACAAAAAGATTGACAGCCTCCTTCATATAACGTTTCAAGATAAAGGCAGAAGAAGACAAATACATTTTGCAACCTATTCTGTGTAATTTTTCATTATGGACTAAATAAATTGAAGTCTTAATTCTGTTTTCTATGTAGATTGAACAACAGAAATCCTCACTGGTGAATTGTGTGGTAGAATTCGTATGCCATGTTTGACTTGACCTCACCGCCTTCTGTAATCTTACAGAGACACAAGAGGTGTGACGAGAATATTGTATGCACACATTGCCGGGTTTGGGGCTTTCTAGTCTCTCTGGTGCACCCCCGTGGAACTCATTTGCTATAATAATAGACGGGAGTATCGCTCCTGTTAATAAAGTGACAGTGGCTCTCGGCCCTACGCAAGTCCTTCCTCTGTCCTTCCATTCGTCATATTCCTGAAATGGTGACAAAGTGGCAAAGGAAGCATGTGGCAGCATTGGTAGGACTTGAAAGGTTTACATTTGGCAACCGGTGTCTGTATCCACTATTCTCAACACAGGGAGCAGCTGCTGAGAAATCGCACTGTTACTTCAGCCCATCATCACTAGCCCCAGGGCATTCATAGGCCAGTCTGAGCTTGGCTTCAGGGCTATAGGGGAGGGAGTGCACTTAACTCTGCTGGCTGAAAGAGGCTTTCTGTACCGGGGGGAATCTGATATGGACACCAGCTTGGCTGCAGGAACTTAAGTGAGATAAATTGCAAAGTAGTCAGTCTGTCCTTTGCAGTTGAAGGTAACAGACAGAGGTTTATCTCACAAGACATGCCTGTAGTCACACGTTCCTCATGCTCCGGGCCAGGTGTGCATCCCGAGGTTGAACCTCCGAGAGATAATGGCAGCATGGAGCCATTGAGATGCAGCTCTGTGTGCTGCCACATGGCATGCACCGCAGTGTTTTAGACATGTTGCAAATATGCTCAAACACAGAAAGAACTTCAAACGCAGTTTCTATTGTGTTTTTGAGAAAATACAGCCAGGTGTGTGTGTGTGTGAGTGTGTGTGTAGCATTTTAAAGGGTGGTCACATCAATTTTTCATTAGCTTGTCCACACGCTTTGTAACACCCCATGTACAGGACAACGTTTAAAGTCAAAATGCAGCATTTTTACGTTTTTTATTTCAGGAAAGTTTCAAATGTATAGTGCAACATGTTGAAAATGATGAAGTTTCCACATGGGGCCACTAGTGGGTGCTGTTGTTTTAGTAATTAAATCACACATATAATAGTAATTAGTTACTTTTAAAATAATGTAGCTCAGTTACTAACTCAATTTTTTTTGAAGAAATAATAAGTAACTATAACTTATTACTTTTTTAAAGTAACTTGCCCAATGCTAATAAACAGATCCCCAAAAAGCAATGAAGGATTTATGTTTTCACATAAGAATGTTGTGTAAACAGGACCTGAGTGAGAAGCACTATTAATCCTTCTATTTTCTAAGCAGTTCCGCTTTGCAGCACTTTTTTTCAAAACCCTGTTTGTGCATTTTAAGCCAAAATAGTCGATATAACATACAGTTGTGTTTTATCTCTGTAAATACATCTTTTCAATTTATTTGCTCACTCTGGGAGTTTCATTTGATTTCACTTCCTGTCTTCTTCTTCTTCTCTAGTCGAAATGAGCATACGGTTAAACACTTGCCACCTACAGGCCAAGCAGAGGAATAGCATATATTTTTCTTTTTGAAAGGAGCTTTTTGGCTTTTTTTTTTTTGATTTCCACAAAATGTATTGAGCATTAATGTTCATAGTTTGAGGAAGACTGTGAAATAACTGTCAATCTTCTGATTTAGCCAAAAATATTGTGAGTTTGGATGAAGTTCATAGAGAGACAGAAATTGACTTGCCCATAGATTAACAGTCCTTTTTTTTTCTTGTTAAGCTCTAATTAAAGCCTAACAAGCATCTTCTGATTATGGTCTGATAGAGCAAAACATGACATTTGACTGTTTTCTATCTTTCCAAGCAAATCTCAGACAACTATTGAAAATCAGTTTGACAGATCAATCAATAATAAAATCATTCGTTTGTTCCAAGTCACAGATGAAGCACTTAATGTTTTTTGCAAACATTTCATTGAAAACATCTCACTGGCTGGCTTGTGGCCGAATTCAAAGTTCCACCCATAATTCCTCAGAGAAAGCTATTTTGCTAATTGAGCGCACTGCTTAATATATTGGTTTAAACAGTCGTCGTAAACAATGACGCTGACAGGATGCAGGAGAGGAGCCGCATGAGCCCATAATGGCAGCAATTAGCATTCTTAGCTTGTTATTACTTATTAATATCCTTTCCTGCTGTGTTTTCACATTGATGGCTTGTTCCATGCCAGCATGTTGCAAAGCCATTGTAAGTACATCCTAAAATATGAGCACAAACAATACATCAATATAATGCGACTCACCGTGTTTACACAACACTCGACATCGGTAGCTTACAGGAAGAATCAACCGCCAGTAATTTCCGTGCAGATTAACGGAAATGTGCTCTAACAATGATGATGTTGTGGATTTTTTCGTAAGCATTCCTCTTGGTTTGCAGGTATGCGCTGCTGCAGAAGCGCCTCTCCCAGCTGGAGGAGGCGGAGGGAGGCTTTGACCAGTTCACGCGGAGCTACAAGACCTTCGGCGTGCAGCGACAGCCTGACAACAGCCTGCTCTTTAAAGAGTGGGCCCCAGCTGCAGAGGCCCTCTTCCTGACTGGCGACTTCAGTAAGTAGCCCGAGGAGGGCTGCCCGCTCCCAGACGACTTGACACTGGTGTGACGTGCTTATGAAGTTTGGGTTGTTACTGAGCGTTATTGCTGCTCGTTTTCTATATAAAGGAGCCTGGAGTTCGCTGACAGTCTGAGGACTATGCTGAAAGTTTTTCGCTATATTCATCCACCTCGGTCCCTCAATCAGAGTCTTTTTTCCTCTTTTTTCTTTTGTTTGGAAAAACTTGTTTTTTTTAGCCTCACAGGCAGGCTCACGGAAGCTGTAGTTCTAACAATCAATCTGCAGCAGTGATACATTTCGATATTAAAAAAGAAATGACACTTTGATTTGGAGTTACGCACACTGCTGGGACCCGAAAAGGGGAAGAGATTTCAATGCAGACAGAAAGGTTGCATATCTTCCTGCTGCATTAAATAAGAAATTTGACATTCCTCGCCTCAAAAGCACAAAAGGGGCCCAAAAATTAGAAAAAAGCACAGCGTACTGTGGTACAAGGGTATCATCCCTTTTGATCAACCAACCTGGGAGTCGGGAATGTGGAAGATATTGATTACACAGGATAAACTTGCATACTGAAGGGGGATTTTTTTGAATGTGGGAGTGTTTGTTAATATTTTAGTAGCTGGTTATTTCATCATCGCTAGCAAAGTTGTTGCGAGAGTGCAACCTCAGTGTTTGCACTGAAATCTTTATTCCCTCCAGTCCCAACTTTGAAAGTAATTTCAGGTTAATAGACTTTTTGGTGCTATTTCTTGTTAATGTGAGCTGTGCAAAAACAGCAAAGTAATTCATTTTTAGTGCTATTAACAGGATTGAATGAGATGGGCTGCTTTTCTTTCGCTCGGTACAGAATCCAGGAACATGTGAGATTGTCTGTCAGATTGTGAAACGCAAGTTTTGGCAAATAATCACTTGGGAATCTTTTGTGTCTAAACTTACAGTGATGAAATATAATTAATGTCAACTTTCATAGAAAATTGGTAAATAACTAGACAGATATAAATTATTCTGTTTTAATAAGAAAAATCCAAAGCTGTTAAAAAATAAGCTGAAACTTTAGAACTGATATGACTGGAAAGCCTGATGTTTTCCCCTCTGCTGCTCATCCCACAAATGAACGTCACTTACAAATATGACATCCTAAATGGATCCATGCAACAAATGCAGCTCTTTTTTTTTTTTTTTTTTTACTTTTTTTAGGTTGCATTAGCTCAAACAATATCTTTTATAAGTCCATGCCATCCCATAATGGCAGCATTAAAAACAACCGCTGACACTCTGTAAAAGACCTCAATACACTTTAAAAAAACCACGAAGACAAACCTGATGACAGTTAAACATCTACATGCTCCATAACTCTCCATTTAAAAAAGTTTGTGACTGTAGTATTGAAATCATTCATAAGTTCCTGTAATTTTACTGATTGTTTGAACAGCGTTCTCTTTAGAGAAAGTAAAATACATGAATGTCCTCTTTCTGAACTCGGCTGTCCTCAACGGCGATTATCAAAATAAAAAGCTTTATCTTTCAGCTACACCCGTTGCAGACAAACAGAAATACATATTAGCAACACAATTGTAAATTCTGTGGCCCTGATGTTTGTCAATTTGTTTGTTTCCATACATTATGTTTCTGCGAGTTCGTTCTGTTTCCGTCATTCCCTGCTTCCACATTTCCTTCTGCTCCCTTTCCTTTTTTTAATTATCTTCCCAGGACCTTGGGCAGCAGCTCAATTCCAACATTCAATTCTGTGAGAGATTACATTTTGACACGGCTCAGTCATATTATTTGATTTCAATTTCATAGTAAATGTGGAAACAGCCCAGCAGCCCTGGTCATGAATATGGTGCAGGTTGGATGCATAATACACTGGAAAAAAAAAACACACACACACACACAGAGGAGTTTAAGCAAAAGGAGATAAATAAATTGTGGGTTGAGAAAATGGGGCTCGGCGCTCCTGTGAAAAGAGCTGCTGGTCGGTCACTTCTGGAGCGTTTCCTTTTGATTCATTTTCTCCTCTGCCATTGTTTTCGCTCATGAATAGCAAGCAGATATGGATTAGAGAATATAAAATGACCGCGTAAATCGACGCGCCAAGGTGCTCACTTTATAATAAATGTTTAGTGTTTTAATGCAGCCCTGTCAGTCAGTGGCGATCGACGGTGCGGCGTCAGCAGATTACAAATGTAACGCCTCTCAGCCGCTCCGTCACAGATCAAATTCAATGAGCAGCAGAGGGACATTTTATCAGTTTCTCTCGTAGATGAGTGAGCCTGCTGCTTTACTCACTATTTACAGGCAGACAGTGCAGAGGGGGCGAAAAAACAACAACAATGAAGAATTATGTAATGGGCTTTAGAGGAGAGTGAGGGAAAGTGTGCAAAGATGGATTGTGGAAGTCAGGAGAAATAAAGTGGCGCCGGGGCGACGGGGGGAGATTGAAATAGAAGAAAAGCCACAGTGGTGACTATCGGCTACAAGCTGTTGTTTGCAGAAGGCAAAGTGGCAACACACTGCTGTAATAAACCAGAATTAAACTGTTAATTGTTTCAGTTCTAATTAAAACCACCCTGAGGTGGACTTTCAAATTTCTGATGTTGGAGGCTCCTCCTGGTAATCATCCGCGAACACAGACCAGTATATCACCCAGAAGATTTTTAGTTTTCATTTGAAAATTATATGAAGAGTTTTCAACATAAACTTAAAAATAAAACAGACTATGTTCATAATATAAATTTAGCATGTTATTACTATTTTATTAGTTTTCCTATTTCAAATATTGTCCATGTGTAACTATGATTAGAAAACTATGCAGGAAATGGTACGATCCATACTTAAACCTCAGCTCCGCAAAGGTTGGGACAATGTGTCTCCTTTGGGTTTTATCGCTCTTACAAGTTAATTTTCTGAAATATTGTGAAACTTTTTCATAAACCTTGATGTAACCGATTACCTTCACTCTCTAAAAGGACTGTGAGATCTGACTGTTTCCAGTTTCAACACAAAATAAAACCAGCCGGCTCTCGAAACTCAAAATGTAAAAAATGTGAACTTATCATTTGCAAAATAAGCTCAAAATAACCCCAAAAAAGATACAACCTTTCTACAGACTGAAGTCATGCAACTGATTTACCAAATAACACTCCATCGTTGTGTCATAACAACCATCCAGAAGGTATCCAATGCCAATATGAATGGAAGGAAAAGGAATTTTGCAGTCTAGGAAAACAAGAAGGCTAGAAAAATAGTGAGACTTTTTTTTTCCTCCTTTCTTGGTCCCAGCCGTCTTCGGTAGAAATGACGTGACTCCAACTGACTATTTATTTATACTCAGACTTTCAATAACATGCTTTCTTTCACGTTAATGTAAAAACACACACCCACACCCAAAATCTGTCTGAATGTTTTGATATTTTGTTTTATTTTGATTTTGTTTCATTTTTATTGTGAAATCTTCAATTGGTGGATTATTTAGTTTTATTTTTTTTTTTTGTAGCTGTCGCTCATAGCCGCCATAGCAGCCGTACTGCACAGTGTAGTGAGACAGTGTCCATGAAATTTCTGACAGTCAGAAAATGAACTTTGGCGGCACGCCCCTGATGACCACAGCACCATAAGCCCCTCCCACTGTCCCTCACGAGATCAGAGACTTGAAGCCACAGCTGGAGGTAGCAGCACAGTTTCCCGTCGTTCGTCTGGGACGACCATAATCACACAATCCAGAGTCACTTTTAGTCAGAACTCCTACTGAAACGTGACTCTGTAGCCTCTAACATGCATGTTGTTAGAAAATCCCACCTTCATGGCTTGGCTTTGAGGCTAATGCTATTTCACCAGGATTCCTCCGTCTCACTGCTGGAGTGAAACACTCCTGAGTCCTGACAATCTGAGCGGATGCAGTTGCAGAAAGGACATGTCTAAAGGACAATGCTGGATGCCGTCGATCCTAACATGCATTTGAAACAAATGTGACTCTGTGCTGAAAGTCACTGCGTGTGAGCTGAGGAACACTCCGAGACGTCACTGTCTGTGAACAATCACAATCCACCGCTGCTGAAAGCTGTATCGTATAACTCAGAAGTCCAAAAACACCGCTGTCTCACTCTGGACCAAAACTCATTTGAAATCAACCGAAGCAAAGTAGAAAAATGTTCACAGGTCAGAAAAATAAAATTTCAAATTCCCCTTGGAAACCACACAGGCTGTGTACTACAAACTGAAAGAGGGAGAGGGATCACCTGGCTTGTTTTCAAGCGCCCAGTTCAAAAGCCTGCATCTCTGATCGTATGCGGTTGCATTAGTGCCTCTGGCGTAGAGAGAGCTTACACATCTGGAAAGACCAGCATCAATGCTGAAAAGTGTATAGAGGTTTCGAAGCAGCATATGCTTCCATCCATGCAATGTATTTTCAAGGGAAGGCCCGGTATATTTATTTATAAGGAAGGCAACGGAAGGCCACACACCGCATTCATCACAACAGCATGGCTTCACAGCAGTGGAGATCAATGCTGAACTGCTCCACACCTTTCACCAATGGAAAACACTGGGTGCATCATAAAAGGGAAAACTCTCCTCACTTTCCAAATGTTTTCAGACTGCCGGTACAAGAAGCACGAATGGACGGAAGTGAGACGGACTGCAATAATCCAATTCAAAATGAGCTCAAGAGGTCATTTCATGAAATGCTCAATATTGTCTTGCGGTGATGAATGTTTTTTTTTTTTCTCCCAGAATTGAAATTCTTTGCATTCAGTTACACGGTGGTATAAAAGAAACTGAAATAGCCACAACAGTTATTTCTGACACTTACAAACAGCCATAACCTACACAGAATGGCGCACACTTGCAAGTTCTCATTCCACAGCTGCGATGCAAAGTGCCTAAACATCATTAGGAGCAATTTGGGCTTCAGTCACAGACAAGGCAAGGTGGGGAATTGAACTGATATAACCTTGAAATTTGAGAGTGACCTGCTCTACCCCGACCAGAGGAATCTGGCCCTCTTTGGGGGGGGGGGGCTCCAGAGATTTATGGGAGTGGTTACAAAGCACTCTTACCATAAATTTTGAGGGGTTTAACATTTCTTTATGCCTTTTAAAATAGGTGAATCAGCATTTAATACATTTATGTCGCAAAATACTTACATATTAAAAGTCATTTAGTGACTCTTAAAAAAACAGGAGAAAGGTCTGGAATCACTGCTGTAAGCGGCAGCCTCTGACAGAAGGCTTCTTGTAAATAAAATGGACCCTGTTCAGTACGCCTGCAGTTCTTTGCTTTATTTTGATATGATTTGGTCAAAAAGACTGATTTGTTCATTCTTTTCTCCACTTTGGACGGTTTTTTTGCTGCTTGTCAGCTTTTGTGTTTGTCCGGGTTTTTTTTTTTTTGGTAAATGGCTTAATTTAATGTGTGAAAATCCTGTTTTGTTTCCCCATAGACGAGTGGAACAAATTCTCCCACCCCTACACCAAGAAAGAATACGGCAAGTGGGAGCTGATTCTCCCGCCCAAGCATGACAAGTCTCCAGCTGTGGATCACCGCACCAAACTCAAGGTAGAGAAACAGAACATCTTCATGCTTATTTTCACGCCCTCGGTAGGTGTCATCTCGTCACGGCGGCGCGGGGACTTGTCACCGTAATGTTCGTGGGAGACTTGTTGTCATGTGTGGCGTCTTATGAAGCGAGCGAAAAAGCTGGCGTGGCGCCATCAGCGACGTGTCACCCTCGCGGTGCAGACGGGAGATTACTGTATGTACACAATCTGCACAGCGGAGAGTGGGAACACCTGAGAAGCCCGACTGATGGCTTTTATTTCGGCTCCCCATCTGCGGCGAGCATCCCTCAGGACACTGAGCTGTGTTTGTATTCACCGCAACACACAGGCCGCAGTGGGCGTACATGATTGGTTTTAAGCTCTAGTAAATAATTCATCAGGGTTAAATGCAAAAGATGCACCTCCCATTATGCATTGTCTCCCAAGCAAACAGCGCGGTTGAGAAATAACCCAGAAATGAGACGCCAGGCGCCGAGTGGATGGCATTGCTGCGGCACTCTCCTTGGGACCGGGACATCGCTGGCACGCTCCCGCGCCCCGGACAGACTGCCCAGCTCCTATTGTCAGCGGAGGTCAGTCTAAGGACGATAAGAAGCAGATGGAAACGCTGGCACCTGGCCTTTCCTTGTGCACCCCCGCTGCCTATGAATGGCTGTCTTGCTGTGAGCTCCACTTTAGAATTAGTTCCACAGCACTCCCTCGTGGAAGCACAAGCCCAGCTCCAATCACTCTCATGTAGAGCAGCCTGCCCTCCCGAACCCCTTTGTTTTGGGGCCCAGTTCGTCTCCATAAACAAGCCGGGGCCCTTTTGTGGGTACAGTATTTACAGTGAGCCCTTCATGATGCGATTCGTGAACCGCGATCAAACGCTCCCCTTTTCTTTATACACACCTAACTTCTCGCCATTTTGCCCAGCTCCTGGTTGTTTTTCTTGTTCCCCCTCCCTCCCAGGCTGTCCACCAGTCTGATTTCTCTTTAATGTGCTTAATGCTGGACAATTTGTCTGAAGGACCAGCACTCTGACAGGCTTTGCGCCAGTCCATTTATCCAACTATCTTTTCCTAATCCTATAAACTGTGAAGCATGTCATAAGGGGAGCCAGGCAGCTAACCCCCGGGTGGCCCGGCCGTAATGAAAAAACCCCAGAGGGGAGTCTGGCCAGCGGCTCACAGGCAGGTGGCATCGGAACAGTCATTACTTCACAACAGTCGCCAGAATTAGTTGGGTTCTAATGCCCATTTCTGCAGGGGACAAAACAGGGCGAACACATACTGTGGGTAACACTGCAGGATCGATTTCTTGGTGGGTTTTTCCAAGTCTCACGCTGGCTTTCTGCTTTCTTATTTGACTGATGGAGGCAAAGTAACTTGTCGAATTTCCAAACCATATTTATTTTACCACCATCCAATCCTGAATGGCAGGCATAATAGATGAGAGGCAAAGGATAATGATTTAGATTCCCTATTTTTTTGAAATTGCTCCCTGGCTCAAATCCACCTCCTCTCAACACGGGCCGGCGAGCGGCTCTGTTGAACCCAATAAAAGAGCTGCACCCCGCAAAAAAAAAATACAGCACGGCATAATCACCAGTCAATCCAGCCTCGCCGCAACAAGTCGTCTGGTCAATACTGCAGCTGTTTACTCCCTGTTATGTCTCGGGTGCGCTCTGAGAGCCCAGTTTCCAACCTTTTTTCCTTTCTGGCTTTGCTCTCTGCAGCACATCCCGTCGTCATTGTGACACATTTTGAAAAATGTTTGGTTTATTGCTTGAACAATCTGCACCATCTCTCCGCGTTATGGATGGTGAGCGGGAGCGCAGTTTTTATGATGTAAGCATTTCATGGCTGGAAGATGTAAATAAATGCTGACTGTAAAATTGCATACACCCACAGACAGAAACGTTCAGGAATCAAAGGGGAGTTCGCGAAGCCTCTGATGATTTGTGGCAAAGAGCTTCGATTTTTTTCTTCATTTTGCAGTTTGATTTTCAGTTTGTTTTTTTTTTTTTTTTGTATTTCTTCATCCTTCCTCCTTTTTCTTTTCTACACATTTTTTCATGGATGTCCATAATCTTTGCGCTCGTTAGATGAAGTGCACGGCGCGTTCCTCTCAGCTTATGCAAAGTGGCTTTTAATGTCCATTCTCTGTCATTGTTTAAAATGCCCTTGTTATTATCATAACGCTCATTTGTCTTATTTTTCCCAGGTGGTCGTTCACACCGCGGAGGGTGACCGCCTGTACCGGATCTCACCTTGGGCCAAATACGTAACCAGAGAGGAGAAATCTGTCATCTATGACTGGGTTCACTGGGATCCTCCTGAACAATACACTGTAAGATCTCATTCCGATCATTTAGAAATGAATGATTGCTTTCTTGTTTTTCGCTTAATAATTTTTCCGCTTGATTTTTAATTATTTTCTTTTTAATCTGTGTGAAAAAGGATGTGAAAAAAAAAACAGATGTGCAGCACAAACATTTAAAAATAGATCAAACATTCTTTTCAGTTCTTCAATTTGTAGGAAAATATTGATTAATCATGATAGTTGGCGTGTTTTTAAAGAAGGTAATGACAGAAAAGTCAATTTGTCTTTAAAATCTGTTTTCCAATTCAAAAAAAGTGAAACTTTCGCACAACTTCCAGGGCTGAATCTGCTTCTTATTTTAAAAACTTCTGAGTCATGGTTCTTATTTGTTTCTTCTTTTTTTTTTTCCAAAAAATATAGATATTGGAAAATATATCCAATGACAAGTTGTGGTTGTGTCATACAATTTCCTTATTCCCCAGATTTTTTTTCTTACAAAACAAAAACAAAAAAAAAAAGGAATAAAAGGGCAAACAAAAGTAAAGATGAGTAAATAAAAACCATACAAAACATACTCAAATGAAACTCAACCACATATACCCATCCCACCCTGGCTCAGATGAACATCAAACATACAGCTTAAGCACAAAGAATAGCACTTAATCTGGCAGGACCTGCAATTCCTTAAAGTATGAAGTAAGGGCTTCCCATTTAGAAAAAAACTTGGCAGTACATCCTCTCATCGTATATTTAATCTTCTCAAGTTTAAGGAAGAACATGAGGTCTGTAAGCCATTGCGATACAGAAGGAGGGTTGGGAGATTTCCACTGCAAAAGAAGGCGGCACTTGGCAATCAAAGAGGTAAAACTAATAATTTCTTTTTGGACCCGTTTTAATTCCCTAGACTTATAAGGAATGCCGAAAATGGCAATAAATGGACAGGGCTGTGTAACAATTCCCATTACAGAGGATAGTATATTAAAATAACTTAACCAATAATTATGCAGGCGTGGGCAAAAGAAAAACATATGACTCAGATGACACTGTGAATCAGAACAACGGTAGCATTTGTCCTCAACCCCTGGAATTATTTTAGACAATTTTAACTTAGAGAAATGAACCCTATGGTTGATCTTACACTGGATAAGAGCCAAACGTGCACAAGAAAAGGCAATGCTTGACTTTCTGACCGAAACAAAATGTCTGACCTGGAAGTACCGAAACAGATGATTTGAAGACAGATCATTTTATGTTGATAAATTGGCAAAACTATTGAAAATGCCATCTGAATATAAATCAAGAAAACAACGAATACCCTTTTTACACCATACTGAGAAAGCAGAATCCATGTTAGATGGGGAAAACGGGTGATTATCACACAATGGGCCCAGAGGAGATGCCACGAGGAAATCGTGGTTCTTCTTGACATCGGGTTTTGTGCACACACATTTTGAGAACCCAAAACGCAGTGAAAGTGTTGTGTTTTCACTTAAACTTTGCAGTTGTAAACAGGCCTTTAATGTGTTGCAGTCATCGGCTCGCAGACTCTGAACCAGCCGTGCGTCTCTGATGTAAAAGTTGTTGTGGCCACTCTCAAAAGCGGGTACTCAGTGCCGCTGATTTAAGAGGTTTTTCAATGTGTCTCAATGCTACTTCATGTCCTTAGTGCAAGTGTGTTCAAACAAAACAATAAGAGGCTATTAAAGGCCACCTTGCTTTCTTTATCACTTCCTTGTTATTTGGCACCGATTTTAATTAGAGGGCCCCTCTTACCGGCAGTATATTTGTTTTACTTACAAGTGGCTCAATCATGTACTTCAAGTCGTGGGTTTACAAGGCCTCGTGGGTAGCCATCAAAAAAATATGTTCTCTGCACAAAGCAAAGCTCATTCCTCATTGTGTAACTGTGGCAGAATGAATCACAGATTTTTTTTTTTTTCGTTGTTGTTGTTTAACATGAGCTGCTATTAGTGTCTATGGCAGGAAATTGGTGCAAAGAAACAGAAAACCCACACTTTGTTATTGAGGTTGATAATTGCTCAGTGAATACATTTCTTTTTAACAGGAGAAAAAAAGTGCCAGACTGTATTGTGATTTTTTTTTTTTTTTTGGCTTCCTCTCCAGCAAATCCACCCTCGACCAAAGAAGCCCACGAGCCTGCGAATATACGAGGCTCACGTGGGCATCGCTTCACCAGAGGGAAAAGTCGCTTCGTACGACAACTTCACAACCAACGTGCTGCCTCGCATTAAGGAGCTGGGTGAGACGTGTGAAAGCATAGCTTCCATAAGATCGCTCTGTTCCCTTTCTGGCCGCCTGTTGATTCCCGTGCAACAACGGTGCTGCTGTGATCTTCATCAGAGTGTCAGTCAGACTTTCTGTTGACTCAGCTGGAGATCAGATGTGTCAAACTCATTTTAGTCCAGACGACACTCGCAATTCAATTTGATCTGGAATTGTCTCGACCAGTGAAATGAGAGCGCAGTGATCAGAACTATCCACACGTCGAAACCTCGTTGGTTTTATTAAAGGTCGCTGCAGCTACACAGCACAATGTATACATACTTCATAAATGTGTATCTCGCTTTGATACCTGTTACAACATTTATATGAAACACTGTTCAAGAAATAAACTAATTTCCAACAATGAAAAGACAAAAAATATTAGCAGCTTTTCGGTGCAGAGAAAAAAGATCTCTGTGTTGTTTGTTCCAAACATGTGAACCTATAACACAATGCAGACAGAAATAAATAAATAAAAAAAAAAAAACTCTTTTACACTAATATATATGCATATTAACCTGTATCCAGTGTACACACACACCTACGGTATGTAGATATACACTTAGTGTGCATGCATCTAAAGAGCGTCTGGGAGTAGCTGAGTAGTGTAGACCTGGTCCAGCGTTCGGCTTCCTTGGGAAACTGAAAACAACTTTTTGCTGAAACCATGGTGTAGCGCTGATGGTTGCGTCACTTCCTGGTGTTGTTCTGTCGGTGGTTAGTAGATGTAGCACGTAGCAACAGCCACACTGTGCGGTGTAGTAAGTTGGAGGTTGTGAAATTCCTCACTCTGTGGAGAGATGATCTCAAGCTGTATGCGGTCACATCTCTGTGACAGTGTGTATTCATTCTCACTGGATGACGTCAGGTTACGGATTTTAAGCCAACAGAAATACCAACACAATTGCCCAGGATTTGCACAATACATACTGGATACCTTTTGATAATTTTTTTTCAATGTTTTTCTTTATTTTTCAAAAGACATAGAAAATGCAAAGCCTACATATATGTTAGATGAATAATCAAAACAGAACCACGTTACTGTACCATTCATTCTACAAGTACATGTACACACACACAATTTTATTTTGGTTAAAAGAAAAAAAAATTACATGTTTGCGTAAGAGCAAAAAAATACACGACAGGAGAATGTGAAATAAGGTCACAAAAAACAAACAAAAAAAAGGAATTACAGTTGCAAATAACAAATATGCCAGCTGTAGTTTTTGGCCGATATCCCAGAATAACAATATTGAGAGTGTCCATTTTTTTCCTGTATGAGCTAAAAAAAAGAAAGTTTATCATGGCCATGGAATTTCTTAAGTATTTTTTTAGTGTAGCGACTTCTCTCCAAAAGTCAAATCGGGTCTTTGATCCATTGTTTAAAGGTTGGTGGGAATTTTGTAATGCTTCTCAATACATAGAGTTTTTGCAGCCTTTAGCAGGCACGTGGTGTTAATTTTAAAATCACTTTCATATCATGTCATTGACGCCGATTGGCATCACTGAAAGCACAAAACTTTGCGTGTGGCGGCCCGTTGATACGACCTGGTGGCAGTGGCAAATTCAGAACAGCAGGTAATTATATTGAAAACTACTCTCTCTTGCTGCGATCACCACTCGGACCACATTGAGCGGTCCTGCTGGTTAGTTTTTTGGTCCAAGTACCACATGTTTGACACCGGATTAAAGGTGGTGTTTCCCGATACCTCTGTATTTTTTCACTGGCAGCTGTGTTGTTGTGTTGAACCCCCCCCCCCCCACCGTGTCTGTGTCAACACCGGTCCGTAACACAGCAGACACGCCACGCTGCTGTGAGTGCTGCAGCAGCTGTATTTTCCATGGCAGGCCTGTCACACTCCCTCTGCATAAAACCACATCAACAAGTCAGCCCCCCCCCCTGTTTACTGGCATGACCCGGAGGGATCGCTGACCGCTGGGCAGTGTTTTGTAAAGGGGGCTCGCCGGCGCAAGTCGCAGCAACGCTCGGCACTTTGTGGCTCCAGCCTGACAACTTGTTTCCATTTCCATGAGCGCGACTCAGAAAACCAGGAGAAGCCGCCTTTTCTGCACATGGCAAACATTATACCACTGAGTATTTCACGTGAGATAGAGGAACATAGATGTTTTTACCTTGAAAAAAAAAAAAAAAAAAATCTACATGACAAATTTTCACAGTGAATTTATTATTTGTGAAAATGAGCCCGAAGATTTTCCTTTTCTTTCTTTTTTTTTTTTTTTTTTTTTTTTTTTATATAACGAGACATTGACTTTCTTGCGCTGACTCACTCCTGATGTGTTGGAGTGGTGTGATAAATTCAATACGACCCTCACACTTTTCAGATGCCTCGACTTCAATGTGGGCGAATTGACAGGTTGAATGTTTGGTTATTGTCATTTTCAGCTATTCTCTGTGTAATTACACAAGATGATCCGTGTGGATAGACGATCATTGCAATGAGTCAACTCAAACTTCAAACAAGTTTTCATCGATAAATTTACTTCAGTGCAGTTCTTGTACTCTGATGCCTCAGAACTAAAATAAATTTAAAAAAAAAAAAACTAAAACCAGCAAACCATTATTTAAACAGTTGTCACATTAATGTCCTATTTTTTAGCTTTAAGGCAGCAACACGAGATGTGCAGCTTCACATGAGACCAAATTAACGTCCCTGTTGTTTTCTTAATTGTTTTCTCCTTTAAAAACTTTGTTTCTTTTTGTTTTACAGACTATGCAAGTTTTCACTTTTAAATTCTGGTTCATTCTACATAGATTTTGGAAAAACACCTCCTTTTATCCACTCTGTTCAGGACTGGAAGGCTGTGCTCGCAGCTTTAACCAAAACTCTGAAACACTGAGTAAACCTCGTTCTCTGGATGTGTCATACTTTCCAAGTAAATCTGAGATGTATTTTAGGACCGAGACCATTCAAAGCTTCATAGACAAGGACGGTTTTGAAGTTGAATTTGTCCTAAATTTTAATAAACCTGTTGTGTTTTTTCCACAAAAATAGTAAACTGCCCACCACATAATGCTCCAGTTATTTGATATGTATTGGAAAATTAACCTAATGTCTGTTTGAGAACTTTCAAACAAAATGTATTCATGAAAAGTATTTGATCCATTTGGTTTCAAAGCAAGAATGCAAAAAAAAAAAAATAAATTCAAGAAAAAAAATGAATGTATTGTATTACAAATTCCATAAATCCTGCACAAGTAGCACAGATCTCACAGTTTGATGCTGCTTTCTGTGATTGTCCTTATTTTCCATCGTTCGTTTGAAGCCCTCAACCCAGACGACTGGCAGGGTAAGGAGTGAAAGCGTTTGTTCGCCGCTCGGCTATGAGAGACGTCATTACTTCTCATTCATAAACAGCTCGCCGCGCTGACGTTATTAAAAGGCACAGATACGAGCGGCGCTGCGAACCAGGAGGAATATGATAAATGCTGTTTTCTTGGAGGTGTTATCCTGTAAGCAACCTGTCAGAGTAAACGCTGTCAAAGACTCTACCTGCAGCGGCTGAGGGATTGAGCACAATAGGATTCTCCAGGAGGCTAAACTCCGCCGTCTCCTGTGACGGCTGCCTTTGCCTGCCATTTCATTTTCCTGACTGAAAGAGTATATATAAATATAAAATAAAAAAGAGCGAAACTTCCTCTCACCCCAGTGCTTTGTCACACTCCTTCAGAAACCAAACTTTTTTTTTTTTCCTCTCTCTCTCGCCTGAAAAGAGATATATATATATAAATAATTGTGCTCCACACAACAGTGAAAAACCGCAGGGCCTCCCTCTGGAGTGCTCAGTGGCAGTTTAAAAGCCTGTTGTTCTCTTATTCATAGAGGAAGTTTTTTTTTTTTTTTTTTTTTTTTTTTCTTGGTAGGCCTTTTTTGAAATGTTGTACATGACCTCCTGACTCTGATAGCGAGTGTTTCCCTGTTGCCACAGCTTCTCTTTAGGATCTGCAGCTTGTGTCAAAAAGGAAATGCCTGCAGCTTGTACGTACAGTGAGGCTGGCACGGATCACCACCAGCTTCCACTCCGTTTAAAACAAATGTTTGCATTTCACGTTTTTATTCCGAATAGTTAAAGAAAAAAAACAAAAGTCAACACAGCGTGACAGTTATTAGCATTTTTAACTGATGTTTGGGATATTAGCAGTGGGTGTTTAATTAAGAGGAATGATAAGAAGAAACAACATATCGAGAATAAATAATAACCCCCCTCCAGATACAGGCAGGGAAATGATCATAAATGATTCAAAAACTGTAAAATCCGAATGGTTTTTACAGCGGTGACAAAGTAACTTCTGGAGTGCAATAATACGTGTTAATGGCTCAATCACAACAGCGTAGTCATCCTCGTTAAAAATGGCCGTCCCCGGCTGTGAAAGCTGGACGTGGAGTCCGTTTACATCTCCTGCACAGCCCAGTCACGTCCAAGGATTTTTATCTTATTTTCTGCTCTCTCCTCTTTTCATTCAGGTTACAACTGTATTCAGCTGATGGCCATCATGGAGCACGCCTACTATGCAAGCTTTGGATACCAGATCACCAGTTTCTTTGCCGCTTCCAGGTAAATATACAAAACACAAACGCACTTAAAGTAGAACGTCATTTGGAAGTTGTATTGAAGTTATAGTACGTTGTTATATACTATTACTTCAATTTGCTCTTTAGATAATAGTAAATGTAAACATATAGTATTTAAATGCATCACTGTGATGTAAATATATTGGCTACTTTACAAATGATAAAAAATTCGGGTCGCTAAAGAAAAAGATTGGGAATCACAGATCTACGTCATGATTAACAGTGTTTTCCTGTGTTGTTTATATGTGGTTCCCGTTCTATTTACAAAATGAATGAATGCAGGACTGCATTTTGTGAACAAATATGTTCCGATTGGAGTGTCCATGCAGTGTGAATGGAGGTTAATGTAATTAATGTGACGGTCTGATAAAGGTAAAGGCATTTTGTTTGTACCCTGTAAAGTTGAATAGACCATCATTAAGTTTTTAATATTATTACTAGGTTATTTATATAAAATAATTGTCTGTTTTTGCTGACACATTCTTCTATTTTATTTCTTATTGAAGCTAATCAATGATTGCTTTCATATTCATTCTTATTGAGTTTTATTTGTGCTTCTTGTGTTTCCTCAGTTATATCTTCCATCAATCCTCACTTTTTATTAGTACCATTTTCAATTAGTTGACAATCTTCTTGTACCTCGTGCTGCATGAAAAGTGCTGAGAGATTGTGATGCGGTTGATTAAAGAGGCGGCATTTGATCATTACTTTTACAAGACTTCATCTGACAAGGCTGCAGACATTTTTATGACCAAAAGGTGATGAATAATTGCCCCGCAAGGGCTTCTCGCTCTGGAGATCCCTCCAGCTGAAACCAGATCCATGACGACGGTGTATTCTCTGTCATTCACACCATGTTACCTGCATGCGCTCTTCAACACATTTCAAACTTTTTATTGTTCTTATCTGGAGGGCAGAATGAGTCCTTCAGTCTCTTAAAAAAAAAACTGAGCAAGCAACTTCCTCAACTCAGTCACCTCAAATCAGGGTTAGGAAGTCTGACACCAGCAATAATCTCTCTGTAAATACATTTCCAGTTAATCCAGAGAGTGGAAGGAGTCGTAGATAAAGGTGAACTAGTCTGAGTCTTTATCTTCCTTCAGGGTTTCCAGTGCCTTCCTCAGAATAGAGCATAAACCGCAAAGTGTATATATTGTAATTTCACCCTTGATTGATCTCCTTGTCATTTAAAACCGTAGCGGTTGAATACCGGGAAGCTGAGTAATCCTGTCGCTGTGTCCTGTTTGGCGAGGAAGCCGATGTAGCGATAGCTGGAAGGACAGATGGGGTGTCGCTGCAGGGTTTCACATATTGTATGTGTTTATATATGAAGGCGAGTCGTGCTTCTCCGAGCGTTCGGTAATAACGGACGGCGGAAAAGTAATGAGAAACTAAATCTGTCAAATGGTATAATCCTCTGAAGCCAATGTTCTTGAACCGGTAGCTGTTAGATAAGTTGAGTCTGTTTGTGAAATAATGCTCCGCTGAATGATGCTCTGATTTATTGAATCACAGACATGTGAAAGGAGAAATTCTGTGCTTGCAGCTGCAAGCACAGAATTTGTCACCGCTTTTTTTATTTTATTTTATTTTTTTTTTTAGAGAATATAAATGTAATACATTTTTTGATGATCATTCTCAAAAGATGAACTTGTTGGCAATAACCTTTTATTGTGAAATTGTTTTTAACTCATAGATTAGAAGGATCAAAAGCGCACAAGCAGAGGTCAGACGGGGTTATCTAAAGGGACAATATGTCGACATTCAATAGCTCCACTTTTGTCCTTCAGACCAGTGATTTCCAGACCAGTCTTCACATACACTTTACTTTTTACAACTTTGATGTAACGGATTGAAATTTAGCAGACAGCTTATTGATGTGGCTGCATCCTTTTAGACGAGCAGAAGACTTCACCTATTGTCATAATATGCTTTTCCCTTAAGTTATTGATTCTCGGTGAAGCACAGAAAAGCTTAAAAGATGTGGAGATGACACATTAGTGCAGTGGTTAAAGAGCTTCTCGCTTTCAGAAGAAAAGCTTTGGGCACATGTCAACAGTTTTTTTTTTAATTGTAAAAAATATAGAAATTCAGAAGTTCAAAGCTTCCTCTTTAAGTTTGGCTTTCATGGTTTTTCATGTTTAGTTTCACTCTCAATATAGAAGAGGCGACAGATTTGGTCTGCTGGTGATGTTTGATCACTGTGAGGGAAAGAATGATTGTAATTTTCAATGAATGTACTTGGTCAGGTGATCTTGCCTTCTCTCCTGCTCTCAGACGGCCATTTTGGCTCGAGACTCTCACAGTTTCCAGGTTATATGTGAGGAAAAGTTGACTTCTCAGAGAAGGGCAAATACTTTGTTAAAGTATCACATTTGGAAAAACCACTTTGCCATCCTTTGTAACCCTACAAATCTACGTCAATTAAGAAGAAACTCTAGATCTTGTCACTGACAAGCGCGTATATTTTCTTATACAGTCGCTACGGGACCCCGGAGGAGCTGAAGCGCCTGATCGACGTGGCTCATTCAATGGGCATCATGGTGCTGCTGGACGTCGTTCACAGTCACGCCTCCAAGAACACGGAGGACGGCCTGAACCGCTTCGACGGCTCCGACTCCTGCTTCTTCCACTCTCCGCCCAGAGGGGAGCACAGCCTGTGGGACAGCCGCCTCTTCAACTACTCCAGGTACTTTCAGCCTGGCGCCGCTCTCAGCTCAGCTCGCACGTCTGTAGATCCGTGTCATTACCCCTGGAGAGGATGTGTGGTTCTGGTGGTACGGCTGGTTCTCTTGTGAACTTAACTGTGTTGCACAAAAACAAAGACAAAGGTTTAGAGTTTGAATTATTCCTCTATTATACTGCTGTTATTTACCCGTCCGGCCCACTTCCCGATCAAATCACACCTAAAAATACATCTGCTCCCTTTGCTCACAGATTTAAATTTTAGGTTTTACTGTTATTTTGTAAATTTGTCGTGTAATTTTTCAAAGCGAACCTGTTGAACTCCCCGACGTGTCACTGAGATCTGATAGAAAGTTTCAGATGAAACTTCTAAACTCTCCTTTCCTCCATATTTCAAGTCTTCCCTCTTCACATCAGCCTTCGTCGTTATAACAGTGTTCTCTGTGCATTATGTCCTCGAATATCAAAAAAGGTTTCACACTGAAGTACAAACTCGATATTTAGGCATAGTTCATCTGGACCTGGATACTCGAAAGCCATTATTTTCAGTGTGAAGTGGACAAGCTTCCCTCTTAGAGAACCCGACTTGGTAATTCTCAAGTTTTTTAATGGAATAATTGAAAGAGAAGTACAGTATAGAATTAGCAATGAATTGTTTACTGCATTCACAACTCCTTAATTATGCTCTTACCATTGACAATAACAGCTGCATTTAAGCTGTTGCATATGGGTTAAAAAAAAACACAAAAAAACAACCTGCAGCTGTTATGTGAATGTGTGCATGTAAAGGGAAAAAAGAAGCAGGTTGATGAATGAGCTCGGCGGATTCAGAGAATCAGAATTTGAAATGAACATGTATGAGAAACATTTAAGCTGATAAATGAGGCCATAAGGGAGCTGACAGACCACGCTTTATATTTTCTCCAACTATCTGATACAGGATGATGTGCTGAAGGTCAAACGCAAGGCATGATTGCGAAACTGACACATTACATCTTTCAACAAAATGGCAATGAAGTCGGGTTCACTGAGAAACTGATATACCTGTGGCGGAGCGTGAGCTATTAGAGGATAATCTCAGTCTTCAACCTCTTTGTTTTTTTTTCTTCTTCTTCTTCACATTCGGTCAGGCAGGTGTTGAATTTTATTGTCACAAATGATAACTTCATGTTACGGTGTTGGCACAATTCTAATAATGTTCATATTTGGGAGCTAATTGCGAATATGTTAAATAAATCCCCATGTTGTTTTGCTTCTCTGCAGGTGCTCGGCGTACGCCACCGCTATTGATTGGTGTTGTTGTAGGCTCTGTTAATTAGGCGCTTCTCTTACTCTCTCCCCTTCTGCACCCCCGAAAATGATCCCAGCACACATTAAAGAGGAGCAGGCACTGCTGAGTCTATCAAATGCTTTTTTGAACTCGCTTTTAATAAGCGTGTGCCAGTGTGCAGCAGTTTCCAATACATTATACAATGCTTAGTGTCAGGCATGGGGGCTATAATAGGAGAACAAGGTTCTCCTTTCATTAGTTATTGAACCCTCCTCATATCAGAAGCACTCATTAGACATGGTGCCGGCATATGCCGCGGCTGGGAGGCATATGAGGAGTCATTTGTAAAAGCCCAAAGGAGCTTTGCAATGTCATAGCCAGTTCATTTGTCTTGTGTGCCTCTCACAGGATGTTTGGACATGTCGTTTGTGTCAAGCTTTTCTGTTACTCTCTTTGGAAGGAAATGAACCTCGGAGGCAAGCCGTGAACCCACTGTGAAACTCGCTCTGTTTTTAATCAAGCCGCTTTGCTATCAGCCATCGCAGCCCGACCATGATGTTCTTATTAGGTTGACAGAAGCCGACTGATACAGGCTATCCAAGCGAACATGCATTTTCCTGCTTCACGCTCGCCTCCTCTGCTCTGCCTCCACTCGCGCGTCTTTATCAAATAACACCTATTTTCAGTTTCTATGTGTTCCTCTCCTGCTCTTTCCCTCATAAAACATTCAACACAGTCCGGCGAGAATGCTGCTAAGATAGATTCCTGCTATCCAATTTGTTAACTTGAGTTGCCTTTGAGTCAAATGCGTCTGCATTTGGTATTAAGAGCGTCTAGCTTCGCAAACATTTGTTTCAAGAAGTGGTCTCGCAGCTGCTGAATACCAACTTGGTTGGAGCACGACTGAACTGCACTGAAACTATAAAAGGACGCAATTTTCCAAACAAATGTTGTAGTTGTCGTGCAGCAAGGGAGTTTCAGTAACTCTTTGAAGCAAGAGCTTTCAAACAGTAGGAGGGTTCGAATTATTAAATATCCCTATTTGGAGTCCAGACCTGGGGGGGGCCCTGTGTGTGAGTTTTGCTTGTTTTCCCTTCGGTTTTCTTCCATAGTCCTCAAACATGCATTTTGATGTTCATTGGTGACTCTAAGCTGTATTTAGGAGTAAATATGGTCCTCTCTGCGATGTTACACTGTTGACCAAAGTATCTACTTATAGTGGTACAACCTCATGTGACCCTGAGGCCCTAGATACACCACGATGCTTCAAGTGGAAATGCTTCATTGTGGGAAATGGCAGAAACACTGAAAATAATGCAGTTTTCATGTAGGGCCACTAGTGGGTGCTGTTGTTTGTTTTAGTAATGAAACCACAGACAAACAAAGAGAACAAAACTATATAAACATAAAACTGATGAGTATATGGACTGAGAGTAAGGCCAGTCTGGAGGCTGCTGATTGTTGTTATTGTCCATCTACTTGCATGTGTGCAGAACGATTCAGCTTAGCCGTGGTACAGGTAACAGCAGCTAATATGACTCATGTAGTTTTTTGCTTTTTTTGTAAAGATACCATTTTAATTATTGCCACATAATTGTAACTCTTTCCTGAAACATGTCAGTGAGTAATACTGCTAATTCTGCTGTGATGCTTCACTTTTCTTTGTACTTCTAGAACTAAATCTGAATTTGTTTTTTCCTATGCACCTTTAGCTTCCTCTATCAAAGACTCATTACTTAGTTGTGCTTAGCAAATAACACTATAGTGATGGTCTGCGAGTTCCAAGAAATCCCTATAGCTGCTGAAGCTTTTTGTTTCAACTTCTCAAACCAGGGTGTAAATGAAGTTCTGGAGTAAATTTTCCACCCGCACTGAAAGTCCCTGGTCAGGGGGACAGACTTTGATATCATACCTCACATATCTGATTGGACCACTGTGTCTGGATTGGGAACTGTGGTGCTTTGATCGGGAACCTTTTGTCTCTTGAAGAGAAATAGCTTGAAACTAATCCAATGTGGTTAAAATGCAGCTTATTGCTCTTTGCAGGACGTGATGGAGCAAATTACTGCTTACTATGGAAACCCTTGGGTTGAATGAAGTGATATCGTATTTGCTGTATATCAAATTATTTGTGTCAGTCCATACCATTTCGAAAAATTAGGCTTAATGGCAGTTATTTTTTCTTCTTAATAACTTTTTTGGACAGATGAAACCTCGACTCAGGTGTGAATTATATACCGTACTGCATCTCCAGTATGCTGTTTCACACTGTAAATTCAAAAGATCAATGCATTTTGCCCTGAGCATACCTGATGTTATCATGCTTCCCAGTGGCCCCGAGGCTCGAAAATCTGAGCTGTTTTTTGTTGAATAGCGGATATAATCGAAGACCCTGGCTCCTTCAGGTCAGCATCCCACAGGTAAGCTCAGTGCAGTTTCCATGACCCCGACGTCTGGTTTCAAGATGGCTGTGCACCTTGTGACACCATATTAGCAGGAAATGTGTTCTGATGCTGTTTTTACAGCAGGTGGAGGTTTTTTTCCAACGGTTTCAATGACTGATGGTGTTGTCTGTGAAATCCCAATCACTGACACATCATGAGTGGCAGTGGCTAACCACAGGATTATAGTGTGCTTTTTTTTTTTCCTATTTATTTTCTATTGGTCTCCAGCAAAGCTCTCTGGCCCCACCTAGAGGGGTGTACACTCCACACACTGCAAAACCACTACCCTGAAGAAGTCAGATCAGAAGGGTCAAGCACAATTTAGTTCCAGGGCCACAAACAGCCCAATTTCTTCTTGCACTAGTGAAATAGTTCCATAACATCCTTTAAAGTTTTTCTTTGTTGTGATGAAAGTGTCTATATTTTCTCAAAAAAAATTATTACCGAAAATTACTACAATCCCAACATAAAGCCAATTGTAACGTTATCTTTTGGTACAAAATACTGTGAAATGTCCAAGAATCTTCTCCTATAGCTGTTGATTTATGCATGTTTTCACAAAATCACCCTGACAGTATGAATTTGAGATTATTAGTTTACTTGTTTATATGACAGCTATTCTGTGTCCACTACTCAATGCGATGAATGATGAATAACCACCAAGTTATTGCTGAAAAGATTGTATGTGAACGTTTCTGCACAGTTTCCGTTACTGTGCAATAAGAAGCTCTTTTCTTGAAGGTTGAGCATTTTGTTCCCACGGAGCTGATGTTGCTACAGAAACTTGTGACGTGTCGAGCGGTAACTCGGACTCCATCTGCCGTCTTTGCCGGTTGCGGAGATGTCGGAGTCACCTTGACACAGTGACCGTGTGCTTGGAGCCCACCGTTCAGCATGTAGTAGGGGGCGGGCCGCCACAGAAGCCGAGCCTTTGCAGATCACTAGTGACTAGAGAGACTTCTGAGGAGCTTGATGTGGGCTCGCTCTATAATCCCCCCCTCCACATCTCCCAGGATCATTTGCATCCATTTTTCATCAATCTTTGTGTGAATTCTTAAGATATGAAAAACAGGCCCAGGGCCAGGCTTTTGAAAGTGTTTTAAGTCGTCTCCATGTTCTCGTGTTCACAGATCGATCCTGCGTTTGATGACCGACTGGCAAGATTTCTCTCTTTGAGGAGATTATTCCAAGCGTGGGTTTTTGTTCTGTGCAAATATTTATTAATGGCGTTTGTTTTTTTTGGACAGTTTTATGATATCTGTGAGTGTTTCAGTGTCACCGTGCTCCCAAATTCTGATTTAATGATGACAAACAGGGCTTATAGACATTTATCACTGCTCCTTAGAGTATAAGTAGACTGCAATTTAAGAGTCAAACACGGAAGGATGAAACATCCCAGGTCCTTTTATGTTCGATGCTAAGCAAAAACCACTGATAGAAGATCTTTATGTTTGAATGCTCATGATGGGAAAGAGATGTGTGCCCAGTAAAGCTAATGTAAAACTGATTGAAACTCTTGTTTTAGAACTGAAATGTAGTGAAAATAAATTGGACTAAGATTTAAAACACAACTATGATAAAACAAAATTCAAGTCTACATAGCCAGCAGCCATAGCATTTGTTACAAAGTAAAAACCTGAGAAGAATACAAAAGCATTTCAATATCTGTGGATATTAAAAACAGTTCATGTCATTCTGGAACCTACAACCTAAAACCTACAAAATAATCAAATGAAAATAAAGTTTCACTTAGGTTTTGGGGTGTTCAGTTACACAACAATGATGCATTGAGCTGCTGAAAGTGCAACTTTTTGAAAACTCTTCAACTTCAAATGGCAATTTCTGGAATCGCTTGGTCTCCCTTCCGTGTACACAGCAGAGAAGCTGCTACGGCGCTTTCTCTTTTTCTACATTTGCACGAGTAGATGGGTAAGAACAACAGTGGCAGCATCCACAGTGTCCTGACTCCTAGTCCATATTCTCCTGAGACTTAATAGTTTGACTATAACAGGAATAATGTTATAGCAAGGCTTTTCTTAAATAGAAATGCATAAACAAAGTGTTTTCACTTGACACATTTTGTAAGCGGAGCCTTTAATCGCATCAAATGTAAAGATAATTTAGCTCTGAGGACTGATGTGAATGAAAGGGAGGAATAACCCTCTCAGAAAATCCCACCTTGACTTCACTGCGTTTTTTCTTTTCTCACTTTTTTCCCCCTGTGCTCTGTGAAATCAGCCCCATCAGGAGGAATACAGTTTTCTCTTGAGCCCGATGTTTACAGGATCAGATTTGTTTTCAGCTGCAGCCAACTGAACTCACTTTAAATTTAAAATTACTACAAAAAAAGATACTCTACAGAACCTGCAGTAAAAAAAGAGAATCACTCTGCTGATGACTGAAATGTTTTAGATTTCAAATTAGAGGAGCAGAAACCATCACAGGAGTAGTTTTAAAAATCCATTTCTATCTTCTTCTTTTTTCGGGGGAGAAAATTCATGAATTTACAACCTTAGGCCACCTCTAGCCCCCACAGTTTGTGGCCTGGATACTGTTTGACCAATCAATAAACTCACACTCCAAAAGTCAACGCAGTCTAAATTCAGTCATTTCGGTATTTAGCACCCATGAGTTATTTCCTCTGCCCCATCAAGTCACACAGCAAGGGGAAAAGAAGTTTTTCCCCTCTGGTGAGCTCCGGCTAATGAGCTCAGCTTAGCTGTAGGTGTGCATAGCGGCTGGTTGGAGCCGCCTGTGGTGTTTCCAGTAGGTGCTGGATGGAGCCAATGGCGAGGAACTCTGCACCTTCATGCCCCTCAGCCTCTTAAAACTTCTCCACAAACGTGGGAAATAATGCCTCCATAAAAAGTAATAAGTGCAAAGAGCTTCTTTTTAGAAGTGGAGTGACTTTTTTTTTGTGATTCGAATGATTAGTTTAGCTCTGAAACTTCTAAAGTGTGTGAATTGCAGATTGAGGAGAAAGGATTTTTTTTTTTTTTCTTCCCAGTGATGAAAATTGAGTTTTGGCACAGTCGAAGCTGCGCTCTCCCGTGATGCTGAGGCATCACTATTTTTAATATCACAAAGCTTTGTATTTGCCAAATTAGTGAAATATTGCACACAGTGAGTGAGTACTTTTGTAACTGCAGAGAAATCACATATTAACCATTGCTTAGGGGGACGAGTTCTTATTCAGTACCTCCCTCAAGCCTCCTCTTCTTGGAGAGGCTGACGATTCAGCTAAGTTTTGCCGAGGCACGCTAGTTTTTTTTCTGCCGGCGGCTCTGTGATTATTTATTTGCATGCACACCTTTTGGATATCCTGTCACTCACTTAAATACGGTTGAATGGAGAAAACTGTGAAGGGGTGCAATTGTCTGGACAGACTGCCATTGATTCTTGAAAGACAGCAAGTACAAAGTGATACTAATTGCAGGTTGCTAAACATACAAACAGTCTCGCAGGCAGCAGAATATCCCTCCTAGGATGCCAAGCAAGAGTTGCGAGCTGCCAGGCAGCATAAAGAATGCCAGACAAATGGCAGATATCTAACACAAAGCGCGGCAATACAGGGGACAGTCTGTCAGACCTCGAGACGAGAGTTTACCCAGCGTGGCAGCCAGTACAGCCGGCCTGCTGGAAGGACTGCTAACAATATGCTACAGAGAATAAAGATGTATTATTTTCACACAAGTCCACCGCTGAGCACATATTTGCATTTGAAGCGTGCACGGCGCTGTTCAGCTAATTGAATAGTGCTTTACCAGACTGGAGCTCGTTTGGTAGGAAAATGAGTTCCAGTGCTGCTGAGCATAAAAACAGAAACGGAGGATGTTACGTAGAATCTATAGGTCTTAATATTAAAATGCACAATGTAAATAAAATATAACTCACCGGTGAACTTTGGATGATGATGATGTTGGGTCACTTCATCTTACATCGAGATTCGAATCCATTGCATTCAATAATGTCGGACCATATTCGATATTTTAACGAAACGATTAATCCTTTGTCTATTTTATAAAGGCTGAATAATCTCAATATATTCCACAAAAACAATAAGAAGTTCTTGAGTGTAATTACACCCTTCCAATGTCAAGGAATTTTTTTTGTTTTGTTTAACAAATGTACGCCATCCATCAGGCTGTCGAGCATCGTCGTCTGAGCATCACACTTCTGGTGGAATGGCCTGTCAGCTCCTTAAATTTATTTGGTCTTATCTGCTGCTTACCTGTGATGTTGGGAAAACAAGGACTTAAATCTTCCTCTCCGCCGTCATGACAAGTTGCCGCGACCCTTTGTGCGGTTGACTTCCGGCGCGCTTCCATATCTGCGTCCCGACATGAATGGTATTACTTGGAGCACAGTTGGGATCAAGTAGAAATTTAATTAGGAACTGAACATGAAATTCAAGTGACAGTTTTTTTTTTAATAAAACATGTGTTTGCAGGCAAAGCAGCAACACGTATGATGAATTGCCTTACCATGCTCTACAAACTGCAATATTCCGACTTTACTCCAGTAGCTCTCCCTTAACCAGGTTCCACTGTCACTGCAGTATTTTTGCTCTGTAATCTGCAATTTGCTTTTGCATTAGCGCTGCAGACAGAGTGATAACTTCATTGAGCAGCATAGATAAGTGGTGCAGGGATCTAACTTTCTCACTGTAATTGAACTTGATGATGAATGGCATTGCGGGTCCTAATGTGGCAGCATGGTTTCATCTGGGCCCTCTGGCTCTCACTGGCTATTATCTCCGTCCCGTGAGGATACATTGTGTCTGAGCCTTTGTTGGCTCTGCGCAGTGGAGTGGAGGACCTAATCTATTTATCACAGGGTCTGCGTGACCACCCAGCCAGGCTGCTATATCGGATCATGCCAGGCTCCCCTGCGCTCCTCCTCAAGGGAAGGAGGAAGCGCGGATGTAACATGCGGCTTCACACCTGTCAAACAGTGCTGGTGTCTGTCATCCCTGAGGAATGGAGCACTGAAAGGAACGCATTTAAATGTATTTTGTGTCATGGCTTTCTTGGACAAAGGAATCCAGGATCTGGTGTCCTGTCAGAGAGAATGTAATCCTTAACATTTAGTGTTCAGGGGATAAGTGCATGATCCCACTCCTTTTCTTTCTTTCTTTTTTCTTTTTTTTGTTGAAAGCGTTGGAAATATCAGTGAGAACAAGAGTTGTCTAGTGTTTGGGTAGTATTTTGTAGTTTGAGATGCTATGGAAGTGTTGTTCAAGCATGAATCGGAGTCCTCTCACTGCTTCACCAGTCTTTTGACATGATGAAATTGCATCATTCAAGCAAGAAATGTTGAACTGCCCTCTACTGTGGTGCTGCAACTAGAAAACAAAGTCTCTGTGGAAGTTTCCTAATTCTCAGGATTTGGACTCTTGTTGCTGCAAAATTTTACATTAGCTATATGATGATGATGATGATGATGATGATGATGACCAGCATTGTGATATTTATAAAGAAGATGTTGAAAATATGGTCCATTTTCATATTTTGGTCGATTTTAGATATAGAAATATGGTGAATAAAAAGCAGCAGAAACATGATTTCTCAGTAGGTTCATCATTATAAATGAATCAATTTTCACGTGTATTTAACTTTAACTGGTAATAAACTTTTGGAGTAATCAAACATTCAACTCAAAGGAACTTCTTACATTTATTGCAGCAGATTTTTTTTGATAAACAGAAACATTGAAAGAAAAAGAAAAAGAATTCATGACACTGAGTTTGTGAACTGGTGGTTAAAAGGGGACAAGCCACAAATGCTCTTGAAAACCAAATCCTCATTCAATTAATCAGCCTTTATCTATCAAACCTTCAGACAGCAGAAAACAACTCGGCATGAGTGCAACTTACAAAAACAAACAATGGTGGAAATATTTTTCTACATACACATCCGTATCAATGCACCTTTCTGTAAAACTTCATCAGGTTCAGGGCTGTGAGAACGAAACAAAATCAACAAAATTTGGTGAAATGTTCAACAATTCCCCCTCAAGGTGCAAAAGAAAAGTTTTCTAGGATTTACTGAATATGTGAAACCCACACGGTCAGGTTTCAATTGAACTCCTCTGTAAATAAACAAAATCTAGTCTCTTTTTCTTCATTCTGTTGTGCAGCTCGAATCATAAATGTTAACCTGTCATAGCTCTGGTTATTCATGACTGATTGACTTGAAACAAAATACCAGAAAGCAAAGAGAGATAAGAATTTTATTGCACTGTATATAATCTACATTGAAAATACTACAAGCAATAGAAGCTTTGATGTGTTGCCTTTTCAAATTAAAAAAAAAAAAATCAGTTTTCTTTTTTTACAATTGACCTGGTTTGGTGGGCTGAACTGCTGCAGGCCAATTTTTGGCCCAGAAACCTTGTCTTTGACACCTCTAATTTAAGGAAACAAGTGGGAAGTTGAGCTCCACCTTTGAATCAACACTTTTATATATTGCTTCACCCAGATATATTTTATTAATCCCGAGGGAAATTCACGGATATTGTGGATGTTGCACATAAGTCACATGTTCATCTAGTATACCTGGAAATCCTGCTCGTCAAAATCAGTTATTTCACCATCAGAAATTCATCCTAAAGTTAAGCTAAAGTGTCCCTTCAAAATCCACCTCTCAGCCCATCTTCTGCATGTGGAGAAAACTCATACGCACAGGGAGAAACTGGAAACTCCACACAGGATGAACCCCAAGCTTCACCCGAAGTGACCCGGGGAGCGAGAGCATGCGAACCACAACACCATCCAGTCTGCTGTTAGAAATGTTGGTAACGGCTGCTGTCGAGGCCATAAAAAGTGAGATTTAACTTTAAAAGTGGCAACAATAAGTACACGTCTCAGATCGTCCGGAGAGCCATTTTTATCAGAGACAAACCGGAGAAGATATACATTAGGTTCAGAGGTATTGCAGCACACAGAAACACATATCAGCGCACCCATTGTTTGAGTTTGCTGAGAACATCTGAGCTGAGAATTTAATCTGAAAACAGAGGCAGCGGTTCACGTTTAATCAGCGCGGCGGATGTGTCATCCGTCTCACATCCTTTGGTGCTCCGCCGCTGCTTTCCAGCGTGACATCTGTGTGTACAGTGTTTCATTTGATGCTCATTACGCACACTGCATAGAGACAACCAAATATTGAGTTTTTAACTGACGTTTCCATGGCGACGCACCGCTGAATGGGGGAAGAGCTGAGGTGTGTGTACGTGTGTGTGTGTGTGAGTGTACTTTGCCTTGAGTGGCTGTTCAGAACCCGATGACTCTCGCCAGTCAGCAACGGGAACCGGGGCCATTTATGGAGTCCACCTCTTCCAGCTTCCTGCGAGCACAGAGCCCAGCCAGCAGGCGCACTTTTACACGCTCTCGAACGCACCACGGGCTACAAAACAACCACAAGTTACACTTTCATATTCAGAGTGTTTATTGCTTTCACGTATTTTTTTTTTTTTTTTTTTTTTTTTTCGGCGCCCTCGCTTGTGGGATGGACGAGCCGCTCGCATGTTGAGGATGAAGCCAAAGCGAGTAGAAGTGCATGATTTATCTCCCCCCGAGGAGAAGAGGACTCGATTCCACCGCACGGTGTTTGTTTACCCAAGTGTGGCATGAAATCCTATCAGTGGAAACGCTCAGGGAGGGGCCCGGCTATACAAAACGCCTGCCCAGTGGTCACGCGAGCGATCTGATGGAAATCGGGGAAAACTCCACTCCGCACTGCCAAGCGGCCGACGCCTCCCCCCCCGACAGCTGGCGGTGTGAGCGACACCGTCCTGTAGTTAATGGAAACGCCGTCCACGGTCAGCGGCGTCGCTTCTCCGCCATGACGGAGCTTCGATTATCAATATGTGAATGTCCTGTCGCGGTGGAAATTAATCTCTGCTGCCCAAAGTGCGTGATGAGGTGTGTGAATAATTCACAGCTCCTTGTTTATCTGACCTTGAGTGTGTGTGTGTGTGTGTTTTTTTTTTTTTTTTTTTTTCTCCAGCTGGGAAGTGCTGCGCTTCCTGCTGTCAAACCTGCGCTGGTGGATGGAGGAGTACCGCTTCGACGGATTCAGATTCGACGGCGTTACCTCGATGCTGTACCATCACCACGGCATCGGTGAGGCTTTCAGGAGTTGGAGTTACAGAAAGTTTACAGTTTATATACACCGTTTTTTTATTCCACCTCCTGTATTATTAACTCTTGCAAACGCTTCAAGAAATTTAGTGAATTACTCCTTTATGATGACTCATCTCAGAGAGGCATTTTCTTACAAATCTGGCTCTGTTTAATAGGGAAATAAATCGTATTAACAAGAAGTATTGCTAGTCTGTGTGTGTTTGTGTGTTTTTTGAGTACACTACTAGCTGAAGCCATTCTCCTGCTACTAACATTGCTGCTGCTAATGCTAGTACTACTTCTCATCCTGCTGAATACGGCTCCACTTCCCAGCAGCATTGAATCACATTTGCAGTCCAGACAGTGTCACATTTCCAGTGTTTGCTGACACTTCCTCCCCTACAAGTGCATCGCCAAAAGTTAGAATGATTTGATTGAATAGTTCATTTTTTTTTAGTTTGTTCTCTCTCCCTCTCTCTTTTTTTTTTAAAGAATATCCTAAAACTTAGTAGTTATCGTCATGGCCTGAGGCCTACCAGAAAATGGAAGAAGTTTGGCTCCTGTGAATTTTTTTTTATATTTAGAGAGATTGTTTTTAGGGATTTTCAAGACTGAAATTTAAGGGAAGAAAAATCTGCTTTTATTGGACCTGCAACCTTGTGATTACTGGAGTTTTTACCTTGTGTTTCTCAACTTGTTCATTTGTTGCCTCATCTGCATCAAGCATTTCTAAAAAATATATGTTATTGGAGTTTTTCACATCCGATCCCTTCTTTCTGCCTGATGACTCATGCTGCACTTGAGCACATTAACTTTTTCTGCCTCCAGCAGAACTGATGTCGACTCTGCACCAAGTAAACGACTCGAATGTTTCACAAACTGCCGCAGTGCACGTACTATTGGCCGATGAAGATGTCAATCAAATCTGGAACACGCCCCTTTATTTTCTTCAGTGTTTTTGCTTGGACATGTTTAGATACCTGTCACCTTCATTAGAGACCATGCAGTTGTAATTACACGTATACGAATCTTTTTCCCATATCCCTTTTTGTGACAGTGTCATTGTTTTGTAACCTCACTGAAGGTAAAACTCATCCATGTGTCTCGAGTGGAGTTAAAGTAGCAGCCGAGAAGAAAAAAAAGTCAGCGGAGTGAAAGATTTTTAGACTTTTAGTTGGGGTGTATGTGAGACGTGATGAGTGTTGACTGTGTGGGCGTCTCCTCCTCAGGCACCGGCTTCTCGGGAGACTACAGTGAATACTTTGGCCTTCAGGTGGACGAAGACTCTTTGGTTTACCTGATGCTTGCCAATCACATCCTTCATTTCCTTTATCCCGACTGCATCACTGTTGCAGAGGTAAGGCAAAACCACGCTCGATCACACACACACACACACACACACACACACACACACACACACACACACACACACACACAGACACGCATTCAGCATCTCCTTACTCTGCGGTGACACTGCCCACAGCTATTATTAATTAAAGCACTTATTAGTGAGGCGCAGCTTACTTACGTATTCATTGCTGTAATTAAGAGGTAATTGTAAAGGAAATGGGATGTCATTATTTTTTATCAACCCGCAATCCAGGTATTCCGCCGCCCTCACATGTCAGTTGTTGAGTGGTATTGATGTGATCTCGGCTGGCTGGGAAAGAAACCTGTGCACACAAAGAGAAAATGTGATATTAAGTAGTGAGACTTCTCTGCAGGATGTGTCAGGGATGCCGGCTCTCTGCAGAAGAGTGGAGGAGGGAGGACTTGGTTTTGATTACCGGCTGGCTATGGCTATTCCTGACAAGTGGATTCAGGTAGGGTGATTTACTTCTTTTAAATCTGCCTCTTTTTGTGCCTCTAATGCTTTTTTTTCTTCTTCTTTTTCTTCTTCTCCCCCCCCACCCCTCCTCTCGCTACTCTGGCAGACACCATAGGCCCCCGCGCTCATGCTGAAACCTCTGTACAAGCCACAAATAGATAGCAAAGTGAGCCCACTTCAGAACAGGGGATGAAAGTCAAAGGGAATGGCAGGGCATGTTAGGTAAAAAACTGAGCCCATATTGCGTTTTAAGAATCTCGCCCTTCGCTTTGCTCCACCGTAACTTGAATGGACACCGAACTCCATAAACCTAGAGTAGAAACCGAGAGCAAGAAGTGAGGAAAGAAATATGTTTGGTATGAAAGCTTCCTTACTTTCACATGCCGCATTAGTAAGGAGGATGCATCTGTGGAATGAGCAGCAGAGCAATCAGGGTTTGCTGCCGAAACCTGGTTTGATATAGAAGATCGGAGGTGTCGAATAAATTTAAATTAAGGGCCCAGTTACATCTTGAGTGGGCCAGACCGGTAAAAAAGCGGAATAATTACCTTTAAATGTACACTTTTTTTGTTGGGGCAGAGTGGACATGATGAAAATGTCTGTATTTTCAGAAAACCAAACAATTGCCACTGGAAATATCTTCCATTTGAAGATGAGGCCAATTTTAATGAAGCTTTCTGAACCAACATATAGTGAATTGTCCAAAAAACATCTCCTATAGCTGTTGTATTATACATGTTTTTATAAAATCACCTTAACAGAATAGCTTTGAGGCTAATGCTAATTTGTTGATTACAACATCATAGATATTTCAGTTTAGGTCTCATTGTTGTTAGGTCCACTATTCCTAAACAAAAATTGCTGAAAAATTTATGTTTTCTTTCATCAATTAGCTTGATGGTTTATTGGACCGGATTGGAGCCTCTCTGTGACCTGGTTTTGGCCCACAGACCTTATGTTTGACACCCCTATGTTAGATTCTTTTTGAGATGGACTCACGCAGGATTTATTTTCCTTGCAGATGTTAAACCGCTTCCTTGGCCTTTGCATTGACTTTCTGACCGTGACCTTTTAGCAGCGCTGACCTCGACCCCGTCGAACAATTGAATCAGATAATGCTGCTTGACGGTGACATTTTCTGGAAATCTGTGCTGCAGTTGCTGTTAAAGAAGTGTTGACATGACACCGCATGATGGTTTAGTGTTTACTGATGCTTCTTGTAGATGGAGCATTCATGACTTGATTTCTGGCTTTAGATTTGAACCTGAATTTCCTTTCTTACTGTAGTTGTTTTTGTTTGATAACTAAGAAACATTCCCTAAATGTAGTCCAACTTTCCTCCCTTTGATCTGAATGTCTTCTAATCATAAGACAGTTGGCAGTCGTACAGAGGCTGGATTTAATTGCTGGTTTTAAGAATAGCGTATTTTGCCTTTACACCCTCGGCAGATTTTCTCCCTTAAAACAAGATCAATTTTATCCAAATTTTGCAGTGCGAGGTCAGCTGGCTTGTGCCGGAGTGACCAACGTGTTGGCTGGTTGGACGATGAGATTCAGTCCCACAGCAACACGCGAGCAGGCGGGTGACGGCAATGACAGGGGGCTGCCAGCCTATTGTGGCCGTGTGTGCTGCTTCTTCTTCTTCTTCTTCTTCTCCTACATGCTGCTGGTGCTCATGTTTGGCAACCGGAAAACAATCACCAATATGTCTTTTTCCTTCACACTTTAATCATCCACCAAACAAGAGTCAACAGCAGATTTCACAATATTGGTGAGGCCTTCATATAAACACTTATACAAGACAGATAGGACTGTATGCAGGCTAAATGAAGATGTGATATGCAATGTTTAGTATAGCAATAATAATATGGTTTGTGATAAACGTAAGTACTTCAGTGGTTTGTTAATAATGTCTTTGTGGATTGAAATTTTGTTTTTTCCAGTTTTATTTTGATGGGGTAACTAGGTTTCATGGCAGCAGCACCACCGATATCTCAGCTCGGTTCTCAGTGTTAATTGTTGTTTTACAGTTTGCTTGGTATTTTGGCGGGCTTGGTTAGAGCCTCCTGTGGTTCGGTTGAGGCCCACGTTCCTTATGTTTGGCACCCCTGCTTTGTATCGACATATTGTGCAGTCATAGTTATAAACGTGACATTTCCTTACATTTTGGCCTTGTGTTGACAAAACTCAACCAGGCTGTGTGACAAAGGAGTCCATTGTTGGCGAATAGATTCATGCAGCGACAATCAATCCTACAAAAGACTCCACAGTGAGCTCAAGTGCAGTTGAGGAGATCAACACCGTGATAAAGACTCTTTGTAAAGCTTTGCGAACTGGTAGCTTGTGTTGACTCAGAGATCATCGCAGATCATAAAGGATTCAAATAATGTGTCCAAACCTCTTTAAAAACCTTTACGTGAGATATAAAAGTAGATTCATGTCCAGTTTCCTCACGTTTCTAAAGATATACTGGAAAGGTTTTTTGTGCGAAAGGGAGGAAGAAGGGTGTGAGGGTGTTATCAAACTGAAGAAAGTCCATCTTGCTTTTTCTAAAGCAGAGCTAATTTATTTTTCTTTTCTTTTTTTTTTTTCCTTCACCTCCTTCCTTAATCCTACCTGCTGTGCAAGTGGGAAGGTCATTATTTATCCATCCAAACAGAGAGCTATGAATAAATGATGGGAGCCACATAATTGTTATTGAAAATAAAAGCATCCGACTTATTCATTCATATTCATTCATGACCTTTTTGTCCGACCAGTAGTTTTGTTTTTTGTTTTTTTTTTTTTTTTGTTTTTTTCCTCGAGTCATTTCCGCGGATGTATGTTTTCATGAGAGCAGGGCAGGAGACGAGATTTAATAACGCTAACCTGAAGGTCATCTCGTCACTGATCCGGGCTGAAGTTTCTTTTGTGATGTTTTTTTTTTTTTCTTAAGTGGAGCTTTGAAGAGGCAGACAGTCACCTTTACATGTCACTTTATTCATTATTCACTCTCAAATGTCTGTCCTTGGGGTAGCTTTATATGATGTCAAAGCAAAGGTTATTTTGCAGTTTGAATTCAGTTCTTTGTTGATTTTTTTTTTCCTCCCACCCAACCAGGAGGACAATTCAAATAGTTAAAGATCAGAAACGGTGCCCTCCCAGGAGAGAGAGAGAGAGCCTGGTCCCTGCAGGTTTTTCACCCTTCGTTCATTGACACTGACAGTAAACAGGATTTCATCCTCAGTGAATTAAAGAATAAAAAGGTCAATTATTGTTGTATGACATTAGAAACAGCAGTTTTGGGGAATTGTAATGGAGGATGACCTTTAAAGAATGTGAATTTCCTCTCCCGATCAGTGATTCTTATTGAGACTTGAACTGGAGTTTTGGCGTCAGAGTATATATGTGTAGTACACACTGCTCACAAGAAGTTATTTGACTGTCTGGTGAAATTTATGGAAAATGGAAAAAGTTTATGTTGCAGTGACATTATATCATGAAGTTAGGCCATTTAAGTTGAATCACACAATAGTGATTTCCTCATCTCAAACCATTTTTTTTTAGAACAAAAGCCAACAACAGTGTTGGATATCGCACTACAAATAATGTCAGCGTCTCAGTGCCTTGTCATGTGGCCTTGAGCATCAACTGCAGCTTGACAACAGCGTGTCAAGTCGTTCAAGTGGACAGACTGTCTGCCGAAGCATGACATCCCAGTCTTCCTGAAGGGCGGCCCTCAGGTCATTGAGGCTCTGTGGTACATATTGGCTCTTAGAGAAGGTCACATCAAGTTCACCTCTAAAGGTACATTTTAGGTTCATCTGGAAATTTTCACCCCAAACCCCATCCGCTTTGTGAACAGTGTATGTTAATTCTCACATTTCCCAATATGTATTTACAAATTTAACTCCATTGATCCTCTGTTAACTTTAGTTTATCAGCGTCTGAATCAATCTGGGGGTCAGAGGGATGCCTTTTCACAGCATGATCATTTCTTCCTCGTTTTCAGTAAATACTGATTGAAAGTATAGACGTAGTGTGTGAAAGTATTGATATAATGCATCACAAATTTTCTCTCTAAACCTATTATAGCTCCCATAAAGACTCAATAAAATGATAAAATAAGCTTCTTCCCAGCCCAGCGTTGAACCTCACATGTGGGGAAAATGCCATTTTATTGTCTACTGCCACAGGTTTTGAGATTCTTCACATTTTTTTTTTCAAGGCCGCAGTGATTCAGGCACAGCTTTCTGCTCTGCTATCCTCCAGATAAAAGGTAGCTTATGCCACACTCAGACAAAGGCGTCGCAGGGACGTCTGCGCTGAGCGACTGACGGGTTGCAGCAGGCATAGCTGATGGTTATCAGGATTTACAGTTTCATTAAGCTGCGTCTCATCAGACAAACGCCCACTTTAATGTTCCTGAAATAACCAAAACAGACACTTTTATAATTCGATATCGGCACTCTAATAGAATCCTGTTTTTATCATGTAACACTCTGGGTGGAGATGATAACGGAACCCGCTGGCTGCCGCCGCCGCAGACCGGAGAGAAATCCTGGACCCCAAAATATTCTCCGTTCTTCCAAAACAACTGCTGAAGCACCCTTTAGCTCAGCACTTCAGCCCAAACTGCCACTGTGAAAGTACTTAATGGCCCACAATGGGAAAACATTGTTTATAACTGCTCAGCCATCGTGTGTAGAAGTGTGTGACTGTGTAATATTGAATCTGAGCAGCACAGTCAAAGTACATGCATTAAAAAAAGAAGTAGTTTTCTATGCATTTATGGAAAAGTCCCTCCCCCCCCCGCCCTCCCTGTCTGCGCTGACAGAAACATACCTGTTCCCCAAAGGCATTTTTCATGCAGCATATGCCCCCTCTGCAGGACGACCTGGCGAGGCTGGAAACACCGGGGATCAGGACATAACTCATAATTTATTTCACTGCTTGTTTTCCCAAGGCTAGCATTAATAAAAGCAGCCCCCCCCCATTTACTGTCAGGATATGACAGTGTTTTTATGAAATCGGCAAATATTACTTTAGAAAAATGCATTTGTACGGGCGCCGGCAGGCGGGAGGTTATCTCCGGGGACGTGCGTGTCTGTTTCCTGGTGGGTGGATGTGCCTGATTTGTGTTGCGCCCTGTCTTCTCGTGTGCATGTGTGCATGTTTAAAGCAAGTCGAGGCCCCCTTTCCCCGGCTTTTTAAGCCGTCTGCAGAATACCTAAAGAGTCGTTTGTTGTAAGATGCATGCAAAGCTGCGCCTTTTTTTTTTTTTTATTTCCTCCTCTAGCCGAGCCCGAAACTTCTATTTACTCATATTTCGGCGGAGGCAGCAAGGCAGGGTGTGTGACCTCGGCGCCGCGTGCATCCTCCACGCGCCACGGTTTCTTGTGTTTCTCGATGGGGGAAGTCAATGCATCGTTAATCAAGTCTGTCTCTCACAGCGGTGGGTTTTGCCCAAAAGTGAGGATGGAGGAAGGAGGAGGAAGAGCGAGCGAGTCCCAGACTTGACCTTCTTCGCCGTACTCGCTCTCGCCGCGCGGCAGAGGTTTCACGGGATTATCCTCGGGAGACGCTGTTGCTGCTTTTACTTCCCCAAACAACATGACGCGCGGCGCAGTATTTGTCGAGACGCGTCCTCTGGTTTCGTTATATATTTATTTATTTTTTTCAATTAAATTTGTTGCCTCCCCCGGGAGACTTGCAGCTACGTGAATCATCAAGCCGGAGGAGAGCAAGTGAGCACTGAAATTCTTGTATTTCTGTGCAGGGGAGCGTTCACATGAACATGCCTGGGTATAGTCAGTGAAGTGCACTCAGGGCTAGCCTTGCCTCTTCTCACAGAGTGTCAATTAGGGAGGGATTTGAATGGACTGAAGTGGAGCCTCCAGTGAGGTGTGCGGTTGCGGAGCAGGCGTGGAACGGGGAGGGCAGGCGTTCGGGAAAGATAGACGGCGAGGGAGAGACAGACGGGCAGGAAGAAACAGAAGGAGAGCGAGACAAAGACCCCGAGCCTCGGAGCTGCGAGCTTATTTATAGATTCACATGTGTGCGCGAATGAATTTTCTGTTTCTCGGCTCCAGCCCCACGCTGAGCTTCGTCCTCAGCATGACTGATTGATATGACTCATTTACTGGCTGCAGAAGGCTGTGAGGACCAACAGACTGTGAAAAATTAAGATATCCTAATGAGAGGGCCAGATAAGGCGCACGGCACAAGTTTGGATGATTCCATCAGATTATGACCATAAAATGCTGTCACTCCTAATGGATAATGTTACAAAAAGCCCTCTAATTTAACAAGCACCCTTCCCTCAAGCTACAATAGATTGAGATGTAATTGAAACAATTAGAGGCGGAGGCGGAGGTGAAGGGCTCGGATGAAAGGAGGTGGTGCGCAGAGTTCTTCGGCATCCCCTCCGCTTCCGTCGGCGGTTCAACTCGAACGACCTCCGAGTCAATTGTCCCAATTTTTGTTTCTGTTCCTCCATTTATTTTAATTGAATGGAAAGTATCAGCCGGCGCGGCTCTCGCCATATTAGTTTCAGCGGGGGGAAAAAAAATCCATTTCTAGTCGGCGTACTTTGCTCTGTCCATCACGCCAGAAACACTTTCAATTAACACGGCTTAATAAAATTCATGCTGCCGGCGAGCGGCGGTGGAGTCGGTCTTGTTTACGTAAACACGTCGGCGGCTCCGTCACGCGGCTGTAAACGGCGAGCGCACTCCCTGACCCCTCGGCTGGTGTTGCCCTCCGCCCACCCCCTTCAGGTTCTCTCTTTTGTCCTCTTTTATTATGGAGAGCTAATTGCTCTCTGAGGCCACCCTTCCGCGGTGTTAACTAGCGGTGCACGATTTCTTTGGCACAAAATTGTGAGGTGAGCTAACAAGCTGAGAAGAGACGTTTACGTCAGAGCAGAGTTCATTAATTTCCCTAAGTATGAATACATGAGAACGGAGATGTGTTTGGAGGAGATGGAGGACGCTCGGGTCAGCCTCAGATTAACAACAGGTTTCTGTTAAACCAGACTTCGGTCCCTTTTTCCTCCACTTTACATCAAATACAGTTCAGCAAATACAGAAATTCCGGTCTTTTTTTGTAGTTAAGTTGTAGCTTTCGTTCCCCATTTTGATGGCTTTGTGCATATTGATTGATTTACATACATACTTTAGCTTTGTTACCAATTTAACGTGTTCGGATCACTTTTATTTTGAGTTTTAGAATCTTTGGAAGTTTTTTCATTTTTGACATTTTAGCTGTTTTGTGTAATATATAAATTAGTCACTGAAGACGTTTCACCAGTTTCTATTTGTTTTTACTCTTAAAAGGCTTTAGCTGTTTTTACCTTTTTAGCTTTAGCTGCTTTGGCTATTTTCAGTCTTTTTAGGTATTTGCTGGCATTGCTAATATTTCTCAAAAAAGCCAATCAGTAACATTTTACCCATTTCCTGGCTTTAACCCATCTTAAATCATGGTTGTTGTTTTTGCTGTTTGTGATTTTAACTCCTTAAAGCCATTTTTCCATTTTAGGATTTTTGCTATATTATTGATTGATTTTAAGTTGTTTTGACCATTTCATCTACTTTATCTGGTTTGACTTTTTTAATCAATTTTAGCTGTTTTTTTTAAGGAATTTTATCTGCTTTTTGTTTTTGTTTTTTTTACATTTTAGTTGAACTTTTAGAGTACTTCAAACAATTTCACGTGCTTTATCTTTTTTCCCTCTTAGCTGTTTTAAAATGTTATGCTTTTTTTTGCATTTATATTTATTTTAGCTGCTTTTGAGTGTTTTTTTTAGACATCTCAAGTATCTTTTCTTCTCAGCTATATTGCCTTTTTAAGCTATTTTTCAGAATCGTGTTTTAGCATTTAGCCATGAAATCAAAACCCTTGAAGTGAGACTGTAAATGAAATAACCAAAGAAAAAAAAATGGAGTTCACAAAGTGCCCCCTCCACCTGATGGTAGCAGAGATTCTGTTGAATCCGTCACAGCAGCCCGGCGGTGGCAGCCAGATGACCTCATCCTGCACTGCAAGATTTTTTTTTTTTCTTCTTCTTCTTTTTTTTAATTTTATTTCTGGCTCTGCCTAATTAATCTGGGCACTCTGGTTGGCTCCTGACAGCAGGCTTGTAAAGTAAGATTTGTGCACTGCTCATTATCATTGATGAAGTGGAGTGTCAGCGGTGCCAGGAAGCTCGGCTGGTCGGGGCTGATGTGGGTGAGCCGGTGGTAGAGGAGTCGTCAACCCATTCACTCCTGTCTCCGCTCCGACAGTCCCACTCCCAGATTAATTGCTCCCAGACCACTTTTGTGGTTGAATTGAATTGTAATGATTCATAAGGAAGTGTAAAATGTCTGATTGTATGCGGATGTGCAGGAAACCAGGATGATCTCTGGGGTATATCCTGCAAGGCTCAAGTTGTTTAGCTTTTATATTGGAGCCGGTGATGAAAAAAGAACGCCGTCTGTGGAGGATTTATTTATTTCCAGCCTGTGTTGCTTTCCAGATTTAGCTGGGGGAGTGGTATTCATTTTTAAACTTGGCGTTATAGTGTAATTTATCTTTATATTGTCACACCGTACACAGTGCCACCAGCCTATTCCCCCCTAATCGCATACTTTACATTCAGATGTGACTTGAAAAGTGCGCCTTGATTATCAGAAAAGTTAATTTATTATCCGAGAATAATTTGTATTCATGTGCTTCTTCATAGACTTGGTAATTCATTAGGTTGTTTTTTTTTAAGGCTCATAGTGCTTAAGAATCATAGTGTTGATTAGTGGCATCATAAAAATGTAAAGTTTGATATATAAAGCTGGATGGTCACACATACAATTAATAACTGCCTTATTTTAAACAATATGCTACTTTTGCTTAAGTGTGTAATTATTTCTTAGTGGGTTACCGAGGATAAACGCCATTGTCTTTAATATTCTCTAACATATTCATTAAATCAGTCACTATCATCCAGGAACAATTAAATACTTGAAATAATGCTTAATGTAATGCTTTATTCATACATTTTCAATTTTGAATATTTATTGTTCTAGATTAATAAATATTCCAAATTGAAATTGCACGAATAAATAAATCTACTTGTTTGAAATCAGTAGTGAATTGACACAAGATTTTATTTGAATGATCAATGTTTTGATGATAATATTTATTGCTAAAGAAATATGTTAGCTTTAATGGTTGGATATCAGTATTTTGTCTTTTTTGAAGAAGATCTGATCAAGGTATGAGGTATGTTACAACGACAAGACAATATAGAACCTAAAGATATGTGTAAACGTAACGGTGAAGAACAGTATAATAAAACATGCTCTGATAAATGAGAGTACAGATTAAAGGGGCTTAGTGTTTCGCTGATGAATCTGAGTGTTTTTTAGCACAGGAACTCTTTTCAAATGGGACTGAATGTGTATTGATTCAAGCTAATTTCCCGACCTGAGCTGCAGTTTGTGAGGATGTTTTTTTTGTTTTGTTTTTTCATGAGTTATGCTGAAATGTGTCAAGTCAGTTCTCTTTCAAGCTTTTCAAGCTTCCCCATCAGAGCCTCAACAGGAACAACTGGATTGTGATCAGGATCTATATAATAACGCGTGGATGTGAGGAAGCACCTTTGGGTCAGGAGGAGCTTCATGTGCATGAGAAACGCCCCGCTGCAGGTTTGGATTTGACTAATGTGGCCACACAGGGCTGAGGTGAAGGAGTGGGGATGTGAACAGATGGAGATGTATAGCGCCGGATAGCCTCTATTTAGGTGAAACAGCCAGTTCATCTCAGACATATTGATCGGCACAATTTACTCTCTTTACTCGAAGGATTATGGCTCTGTAGAGTAATATAAAGGTTTCCTGACATGTCAATCAGCTGTCACGGCCAATTCCACCGAGCAGACTTCAGCCTGTCACTGAAATGGGTTTGCCAACTCCCCCACCAGTCAGACAGGCTGCATGTCTATTGCCAAGGGTTCTTGGAGGGCATCAATTCTCCTTTTTCCCCGTTTTGAACCGATATTGATACTGTGGCTCTCTTTCAGCTTTCTGGTTTATTAAATCTGCTCTGTGCCCACTGCACAACATATGGATATTTTTCACTCTGCCCTCTGCTAGGATTCGTTTGTGCAGCTCTGAGTGATTAACGCCAGTTTTGTGCCGCTCTGTGTGCAGCAGCACTGTGTGTGGGAAGATGTGCTTTGGATGCACATTTTGGTGACCCCCTGTTTCCTCCTGACCTCTGAAAATGACTCCTTTGGCAGGAAGTGTGCATGTAGGCAGGCCGGCGGAGGGGCATTGATTCCACGGCTGGATTTATTGTTGAATCCCTCCGTTTGGATGAGAGGCTCTGACCTTGCCCATCTCAGGTGGGGAGAGCTGATGCCTTACTACCCATGGGCTGTATAGTGAAGTTATTAAAAAGTCCATTACCACCATTCAAAGGTAGACATAACTCACAGCACGGATATAGGGATGTCAAAACAGAGATTGATCTGAGAAAGAAGTGTAACCCAGAGAAAACTTAAGAAAGGTAGAAAGCCTGCCAGAACTGAAATACTGAGCTTTAGGCATCCGTCAGAGCCTGAATAGATCTCTCTGTTGCACATATATCATGCCTCTTTTTCAATAACCCCTCTCTGTCACTGTTTAGATCCTGAAGGAGTTCAAAGATGAGGACTGGGACATGGGCAATATCGTCTTCACGCTGACCAACAGACGGTATGGAGAGAAGTGCATAGCCTATGCAGAGAGTCACGATCAGGTGGGCGCCGTCTTATTTACAGTCTCTTTCTTTCTCTTCTCCTGGATGAATAATGAAACATAACCTTCCTTCCTTCTCAGGCTCTGGTTGGTGATAAGACTCTGGCCTTCTGGCTCATGGACAAGGAGATGTACTCCAACATGAGCTCCCTGATTCCTATGAGCCCCGTTATCGACCGCGGCATCCAGCTGCATAAGATGATCCGCCTCCTCACGCACGGCCTGGGCGGAGAAGGCTACCTCAACTTTATAGGTGAGTCCACGTGATACCGCATCAAGGGTCCGGTTGCACGCGCAGTTATATGAAAATGGGATCGATCGAACATTTGATACTCTTTCAAACAGTGCTAGGTCATGTAAGCAACGCAGCTGAATAGAAGCACAAGAAACAAGAGTTTTTCTAAAGGATATTGAATGAATATGTCAATTACCAGACGTTACCTTCCTGTATTGGATAAAGTAAGAGCTCTCGGTCTCAGAAGACTTCCGTAGCCAACTTCCTGTAGGTGTTGCAGGTGATGTATCACCAATTATTGAGCAAATTTACACCCACTCGCGCATTAGAAATCACATCATTTGCAGGAGGTTAGGTCTTTTCTCATGCGTGCTCTGCCTTTTCTGTCTTTCCTCACAGTGTTCCAATAGGAGGAACATTCCACTTACTTTGTCTTGGCTGCATCTTTACCACTCTATTTCGTCCTTTTAGGCCATGTGGTGGACTTTTCTTTTTAAGATTCTCTGGATCATTATCCAGTTAAAACATCCCATTTTGGTTGATATCAAACTTTTGGACAGATGGCTTTATATTCTCTTAAGTTTTTTCCTTTTTTTCCCTTTTTTTTTTTAATCCATGCAAAATTCATGGCTGAATTAAAGATATCAAGCTTTCCCAGACCCTCAGGCAGTCGAGCAGCAGCAAACCACGAGGTTTCTACAAGCGCCAAACTTCACAGTTGGTGTGAGGTCTTTCCTCTGCCCATGTCGAGTCTTATCATGGCCCAGCATCTCTGTCTTTGATTTGTCTATAAAGTCCTCATTAAGAAGTAGGTATGCCGTTCATACAACTGAAATTTTTGCAATATCTTTGTGTTTGTAGACGCCAACAGTTTCAAGAGTTACCCCCAGGCCACGTATTAAAAGTTTTGGAGTTGTTGGATTCTTGTTTTTGCATCAAACACAATGCTCTTGGGTGGAAATTTCTGGGCATGTTAGTCAAATTGGCAGTCCATTAGGCAATGATTGACTTCAAGTATTGGGATATCTCTTTAAATTCCTCGCCAGACTCAAAGACATCCACAACCTCTCTTCCGACTGCAACGGAACGCTATTTAAATCCAGCCATGACGGCTTCACACACTGCAAGGGTGTCAGCAGATTGTAAATGCGTGAGCCTCAAACAAGTTGCAAGTCTCAGTTCCTGAGAAATGTTTTTGTCATTGTTACCAGATTCTGAACCCTTATATAGACCTGAAGGTGTGATGAGTGCAGGGTGGAGGGCTTTATTTTTTTCATCTGTTTGTTTCTCACCTTTAAGGTTAGACGGTGGCTTTGGTGTCAGCCTCAGGCCAACAGTGACAGGTCGACTTCATCTTTAACAGAGGTGGAGATCAGTGTGTGATGTATTTAAAGTGAAAACGCCAGTAAATATTGCCCTCAGTGAACGCAGCATTGCAAGATTCGCATATTTTTCCATGTTTTTTTTCTTCGTATTTTGACCCAATGCCAAAATGTGTTCCTTCTGTCATTGTGAATTAATTAAACCCGATGTCTGACCCACTGGTCAAATCATCAATGGGTTCAATATCTCTTTACATTTACAAAAGAATCAACGTCACAATTTTTCCCATATTCCATTAAAAAGCGTCCATGTTTTGCTTGAAAAGCCTGTGATGCTTATTCACTTCTCACATTGTGCATCATGTCACATTCCTCCACACAAATCTGACTATTTAACCTTTTGCCATTTGCTCAGACTTTGATTCAATGCAATCCCGCCACACATCTGTGTGGATGTGGTGACATTGAAATGCTGAACACTCACAAGGTAATCAAGGTCACGATTGTGAGGCTGCACCTCTGTTTGCTTCATTTTTTATTAAAGCGGTGAAGGGGAATGATTTCAGATCTCTCTCATGTACTGTATTCCACCTGAATTTGAACCGCTTCCCTCAGGCGGACACAACAATCCCTAAGTGTTCGCTCCTCAGATATAAATACGCATTTATTCTCCTGTCCGTTCAAGTCTTGCGCAGTCAACAAGCACAAACAGGCTCCAGGATAAATATTTAATTGATAAGGCTATTCGCATGCTGTTCCAGGCGCTATCTTTTTAGCTATGGTTTCACTTATTTTTGTATTTTTTAGCTTCAGGGTAAGATTGAAAAACAGATTTTACCTTTTCAGTCATAAACATATGCAAATTCATAAAGACTTAAGTGCTTGAAGTAGTTTGTGACTTATTTTCTGCCTTGGGTAAAATCTTTTTTTCTTTCAAGCAACGTGTCTGTGGAGTTACTAGATACCAGCGAGTCAAGACTTGATGATAAGCATCAAAGGAACCTTTTGAAATGAGGTTGACATGGCTTTCTAGAGCTGATGGTGGATCAGGACAAAGGCTGTCTGAGATCAGATTTCATTTTTTTCTTCTTCTTCTTCTTCTCTCGATTGGATCCAATTCTCAGTTGCTGCTGAGATGCTCCTCATTTTCAGCTGCTGGTCGGAGCTGGTGCACAGCCTGCTGGTAATGATAATAAAGTGATAATTAATGATGGTGGAGGCTGACCTTGGTGGAAAGGGAATGTGTTTCATTGACTTTCCCTTTCACCGCCTTAATGTAAATACGTCCTGTGCTCCCGAGCCACAGCGTTTTAGCTCCACCTTGTGACTTCGGTGCTCTGGTTGCGTTCTCTGTGCCAACAATCAAAATGTTTCGACAACAAGCGGGCTGTCTCTTTGGATTCATTATCACGCCGCATTCACTGCAATTACCAGTGTTACTTGAGGAAGGAGAACAAAACACCCTGTGAATTTCTCGCTAAGTGGAGAGATGTGGAGGGAGAAGGAGCACAATCAAAACAGCTGTTCTCTACGGACAATCATAACGGGGCAGTTCATAATGATTAGGATGTCAGAGAATTGACCCCATGTGGGCAGCTGAAGGACAGTTTAGAATAATTATATCTGATTCTCCGGCTAAAGTATAGCGCCAAGGCGCTCTCTGCTGTGCCCTTGGTGCTTTCTCTTGCATGAGTTTTTCTTTTTTTTTTTTTTTTTTCGGTGGCACCAATCAGTGCAACTTCAGAATCATCAAGAGTTGATGAGGGGGAAACAATAATTTAAAAGTCGATTTGACAATGATTTCATTAAGTCAGCCTCGCACACTAGATTTGATGCTACAAGCTGTGCGTGGCTCTAGGGCAGTCATTCTCAACCTTTTTTTTTCCCCCCTACTGAAGCCCATTGCTTGCTTCTAAGAATAGCTTCAGACCCTCAATCTGATGCCTGATTTGCCAGAACATTATATTGGTGTGAAACGCTGGTAAACAGGCCTGAATCGACCAGCATGCAAAACCAGGAAGCTTCAAAATACACACATTAAGCAGTGTTGTCTTCATTTTGCAAAGTGGAGTCCAGTTATTGTTATTATTATTTTTTTTTTATTTCTTGTTTGTTTTTCCACCATATGCAAATCTAATTTTGAATTCATTAGAACAAACTAATCCTTGTACTTCTCCTGTGTTCTCTGCTGTGATACCAAAGGCTCCTGAAATCCAAGTTGGAAACCACCGAACAACAGGTTTTTTTTTCTTTTTTTCTTTCTTTCTCTCTTCTTCTTTCCTGAAACCACCCCTAGATTTAATGACAAAAACATTGAGGACCCCCTTTCCAATATCTGATTTTCCTAAAACCTGACAGTTAACTCAAACTGGTGGGGATTCCTAGTCCCACTGACAAACTGAAGAAGGAACTGTTTTTATATCTGCTCTGCCTTTCAGAAAGTGTCTTCTTTACCAAGTGCAAATCAAATACAGACATCTCCAGAGCTGTCAGAGCCTCTCAGATCAGCACCAGATACTTGAAAAGTGTGTGTTTGTGGTTAGATTTGACCTGTCCGAGTTTAATTTTGAAAACTTCAAAGAAAACAGAGACTCCGTAATCTCTGCTGCCCCACCCAAAGGGGGAATCCAGAGTGCATGTTAGAAACCACTGGGCTGGAGTAAAGCACGTAATCTAATGCTTCTTTAAGTATATTTAATAGCAAAAACAGTGCAGCATGTTTTTCTACATTTAAAGCACCATTTAATCACTTCACATGTTTTATGGTTCTATATCCCTTCAAATCCTCTATTGTTTTGCAGTGTAGTTTGAGAAATGAACCAAAGAAAAAAATGCCGGTTTGAACTTTACCTCTGAAGTGAAAGCAAATCTCAGGAGGCTTCTTATCAAGAACTGTTGATTTGCGTGAAACTGGAGAGGGTCAGAGAGTTGCCTCAAATAGCCCCTTCATTCGTCAGTCCAGTCAGATCTATAAATGGACGTGCACGATAGAAGCTTGGACGATTCCCCAGCAGAAGCCTGATGTGAAAACTAAGGTAACAAAAAAAACGCATCTAATCTAAAGTTACAAGCTTCAGAGATTCGCTGGAGCCGCTTACTTTGTGGGTGTGCCATTCTAACCTCGTCTCTAAAAAGTTCCATTTGAATTGTTTTCTCACTTCTCTGTAGATGCAACACAGTGGCTGGATTATGTTCAGAGGCGTTTTTTTTGTTTCTCTCTCTCTAAATGAATGACATGCTACATTCCTGAACTGCACTGGAGTTGGCAGGAGTCAGAGCTGGCATGGAAAGCAGGCGCACGAAGCACTCGACAAGCACACCAGGGACCCGGGTTTGCATCCACACTTCAATCTGTGTTTTACATTCAGGCAACAAAGATACCACTGTTTGTTTCAACACCGATTGTGTTTTTTTTGGTTGTGTTTAAATAAGTTGAGCCTGCCTCAGTAGAGAGTGGATGCTGCAGCGGGCGGAGCATGGACCATAAACAGTGAATCTAGTCAAACTTCAGACAAAGGAAACTTCAGTCAGAGCCCAGACCTTGTTGCTCAGATACTGTGAAGTCATTTTAACAGAACCATTTGCAGTCTGTGTTCCTAGAAACGTGGCTCAACTGAAGCATTTTTTTTTTTCAAGAACAAGTGATCAGGTATTTCTCTGATCAGCATCAGCTTTAAGGTTCCTGGTTCAAAAGGTTTGTGACCTCTGAACTATGTGTTTGACGTCCCGGACCAAGAGAAGCCAGCGCAGCCAGTGTGTCTCCATCAGTAGGTTCAGACCGGGATGTTCAGTGCTAACCACTGCTCCACCGTGCCACTTCATGGAATATCATGCACATTTTCATACCGTAAAGAATCTGTATTTAACCTAGCAGGTTAACTTTGATTACCTTGGAAACACCCGCATTGTCATGAGGAAAACATGTGAGAACGGCCTTGTTGCTCCATCCAGCTTTCAGAATTTCACATTTTTAAGGGAAATATCGATAAAAACCTCTCTCTACAGATAAACACTCCAAAGTCATAACAGAATAAAAATCATAGCCAACAGTCAATATAATGGGGAAAAAAAAAGGCTGAATAGATTCTGCAGCCGTCTGTAACGCAGTGTGTCCAGCAAACCTCTTTCACGTGGATTCAGTCAGTTGGTCTTATGGAAAGTTGTCCCTCTCCACCTCAAGGGCTTGTTGAATTATTCACATTTGGATGTGTGGTGAAGCCCTCGGATTAGAGACCAGCACCCAGCATACCAATGGCCCAGGGATGGTCCGTGTAATGGTCACGCATCGTTAGTAATGTCTCCCGGTGCCACACCTGTCTTAACGCCGTCCTCTTTTCCTTTTTTTTTTTTTTTTTTTTTCATTATTTTAAATGTCATGCTGAGGTTACTCCGACCCTGTTTTAACAGGCATCAAAAGTTCAAGAGGAATGTTGTAACCCCTTTGTGAGAAATGGTCTTGTTTTATATGCTCCGTTTATAATTATGCCGGTGTATTAAACCCAAGAGTTTGCTCTTCTTTTCTTCCGGCTCTGTGGTAGGTTTAATGGATGTGTTTTTCTTGTCACCGTCTTGAGTCCAGTTCTGTCACTTGGCGGCGAGAAGTAGCTGTTCTCCCACAAAGACGGGAATGACAGAATCAACAGTGTCCATAATTATGCCTCCGCGCTGGCGACAGCTGTTGGCCAGAGGCATTATGTTTTCTGGTTCCTTGTCTTGTTTGTCCCATTTCTCCTGAACGTAGTACTGTACCTCAGCAGGCAGGCGCCGGGAAATCTCTTCAATTTCGGAGGAACCGCTATCTCGTGGAAAGTCCGCACGTAATATAATTTACTTTATTCCTTCTTCGCCTGCAGCACATACAGTGTGTATAGGCCTGGCTCGTTGTTGGTGATATGGCCAAAAAACAAAAAAACAAAAATTATATTGGTCAATCTTGGTTTTAATCACAATCTTTTTTTTTTCATTTAAGTAATGCCAGTTTTAAAGCTTCTATATTAAAAACGTTAGAAACCAGAAATTATCCCAATGTTTCATTGTCATATGTTTAATAAAGCAGATTAGATAAGATGAGTAAAAATATTTTGTATATTGTTCTGTACTAAACAGTAAACAGTTTTGGTCCAAGCCCTCTAATGGACGACTCATCCTGTCACTCATTAAAACTCCTGTACTAGAACTGGCTAAATTTAAAAGCTGCTTAATAACCCCTTTATCAGGTTAGTGATCCTTTGTTCTAATTTCTTCCTGTTACTTTCAAATGAACCAATATAACATAATGAGAATTACAAAATGAGTTTATATATACTGAAAAATAATTTTCTTTTTCTTTTCTTTTTCTTTTTTTTTTTTTTTGCAGGACATGACTGTCTACCAGTGTACAGGTTAAGACACTATATATTCACATTTATGTATGAGTGGCCTATGAAGTTTGAATTGATAGATAATAAGATATAGTGTTTGCATTTTGATTCACTTTGAAACCTGTGTGTATAAATTCTTTTCTTCAGTAGGAATCTGCCTTATACAGCGCTGTAAAATCCCCCTATTGAATGGTCCTCTTCCTTCTCATCCTGCTGGCAGCGAGCCGGTTTTAATCCACAGATCAAAGATAATATATCTGGCTAATGCAGTTTGCCACAGTCCAGACAGGAAATCTTTCTATCACCTATTTCACTTGCAGGTACTTTTCATATCCTCTCGCATGTCGCAGCATGACTCCCCCACTGAACCTTCGTATTCTTATTATGTATTGAATCTGGTCTGAGAACAGGTTTGTTTTTGGATCGGAGCTGAGGAGAGGAAGGTGGGTTAACTGCTCAGATTGCCTTGGGAGAAGCATTCAGTGTCAAACAAACGTCAAAGGAAACCTGGATAACAATATCTGCTGTGTTGATGGGAAAGGAGCAGCTGAAACACACTTTTTCAGCTCGTCAAGTGTTAATTTCATAAAGGAACACAAAATCTCCCTCTTCAAGATGAATAAGTCTGTTCATCTCCCTGAATTCTGACTTTGCAGGGTTACTCAGACAATAAAGAAAAGCTGTTTTGTACACCCTGAAAGAAAGTTATAAAAAGAAAACCTGTGTTCAGAATGGAGAGACGGAAATATTTAAGAGCAGCTGTCTGACTAATTTCAGTAATTCTGCAAACTTCTTGTGAGAGCAGCCGCACAAGATTCCCTTTGAAGGACACAATTTTGAAGAACTGCAAGAAAGTTTCTACATCTGCGAGCGACATGCCCCATTGAAGTTCATCACAGAGAACTTTCCCGAGTTCAGGCCATTAGTCGAGCATTAGGCAAATGCCGCAGATGAAAAAAATAAAACCCACAAAAAAAAAATCAAGTAAATCTGAGATGACATGCCGTGTCAATAGATCAATGATGGCAGAGTCATTTAGCCAGTGCTGAGCAAGAGCAAATTGTTTGAGCAAGCAAATCAATTTGAAGTGCCTCGCCTAGAAAAACCCATTTATTTACTCATGGCCAATAGCAAACACCGCACAGCAAGAGGACAAAGGGAGCATCCACATTTGAGGTGCTGAGAGATGGATACTGTAAAGGATGTTGGAGCGTCAATGACATTAAAGCGCCAAGTGGCGTGGCAGTAATGAAACGCCTCAGTGGTTTTATCATTATATCAGCAGGGACAAAATGGAAGTGCTCGCACTTCCTGACTTTCAGGGCTCACAGAGACTTAAGATAACCTTGCAGATTTACAGTCTAAATTATTGAGCTAAAAACTTCTCCCGCCGCTTCGCATTCAGCCAGAGCCACAACGCAACAGGCAACTATTATTCTGCAGCCTTGGACAATGAATTGAAACCGGTGCTCTCTCCTCATACATTTCAAATACATAATCCTGCTGGGCTCTCAGGCTTGCGGTTTTGGGTGAACGTGCCAATCCCACCTCTGCTCTTGGACCAGTAGCGCTCATTCAAGGTGCAAACTGGGAGTCTGAGTGTGCATTAACACAGTGACAAAACAAGAGAAATCAATCTAGCTAGTGAAAACAATCATTACATCATGTCTGCAGATTTTTTTTTTCCTCTTCTCTTTTTTGCATCTAAAACCTTCTGTGACTCTCACCTTTTCCATCCCCGCAGATTCCCTCATTGATCTTCCTTTGCCAGAATCCCGCCAATGGAAAACACATTGATCCTTGGCTCCTTCTCATGCTGCTAATTACTGAGGGGACTGTGTCACTGTCAGGCCCTTATCTGATGCAGGCCAGTGTAGAGGAGTAATGGGACGTACCCGCTGGAAAGCTGTCTGACATAACCTCGTGTAAACACAGCCCAACGCCATTAATCATATCGTTATTGGGTCTACCATATATTAAATCATTAGCGTTAAACATCAAGCGTTTTGACACATTTCCACCTTTTCTTTGCTCAGGTGAAAAAACCTCAGAGTTACAGTTGAAGGTACAACTTGTAAGATTATCTCAAAACTAGGAATTCAGCTATTTTAAACATTTTGACTGTTGCACTAACAGGATGGCAGTCATTGTCAGTAATACCTGATTTTAAAAAAAGAGTCAATATGGTAAGAGGCCAGAAATAATAAAGTTTGACCAACTTTTTTGTTTTCATGATTTTTTTTTTTTTAATGCATTCGGGTATTTACAGTATTGTTGTAAGTTAGTTCAAAAAAATGTCGTCCATTGTGCAAAATAAATCAGAAGAAATATGTTTTAGATATAAATGTATAATAAATAATATAACAAATATAATATATAAATATATGTTATAATATATATATATCATTTTCAAAACTAGTGTCAACTAAAGCTAATGCATATCCAGGTACTGCATATCAAGTGCTGAATGTGTGTGTAGGTGTGTGTCAGAAGTTGTAAAAAGTTGGAATTATGCTTTAATGATTGTCAGTAATTCTTCTTTATAATAGCGTCTCCTCGCCGTATCTCATGTCAGATAATAGGAGCCCTGATGTATTATGATGGTTTTATTTATGTGCGGATGAAAAGGAGAATCCATCATATCTCACTCTCCAACAGAAAGTGCTATCTGGTTTATTTCAGCCGCGAGGAGGCAGAGGAAGGTGATTATCACGGTGATTAATGCAAGCTTCTGGGAGGAACTTTGCCACGTTATCGCGGCGGAGAAGAAAATGATTACTTAATGGAGGTGTGTCCGATGTTTTCCTTTAAAGCTGAAATCAAAAGAAAAGTCGCAGCCTTTTCACAGGTTATTGAATCAACTTCTTCAGGAAACCAATCATCCCCGCTCCGCGTTATAAATAAATAACACCGGGAAAGTGAGGATAAATAGCAGGAAGAGGCCGGCGCTCTTCCTCTGGTAATGAAGTGTTGCTCCTCTATGCACTTTTATCAAAGCGCTGGCCTCCATCTCGTCTGACTGTCTCGGGATGAGATGAGCTGACAGACCGCGTTTTCCCGCTGACCTCTGTGTGTTTGTGGATGCACAGACATATACGTGTGTGCATTTTGCATGAGCCTCCCCTCCCTGGAACACACAATTAATATGAAGGAGGAAAACAGACGTGAAGGCGCAAGTTAACCCTTTACATGGCTTTCAATACTTGTTTCCACTGTTGGGAGTCTTCATTCCAGGAGTGTCAAACTCATTTTATTTCTGAGCCTATGTACATCCCAATTTAGTGGACCAGACCATTAAAATGATGCACTAATAACATTCAAATATGAACTTTAAAGTTGATAAGAACATGCAAACTCAGAAAAGCCCAGCCAGTACTTTAATCAGAGTGTTAACCACTGCTCCACAGTAACAAATTACCACAATGTCTACAAGCAAGTTTAAAATCTTAAAAAACTAGTCTTATTTAGTATTAATATCCACCAATGCAATGCTGAACATCCATTGTGTTTATTATCACTTCATGGGTTCCGTGATTAAATGTGGTGTAACAGTTTTTCACATTTTATCAGATTTTATAATAAAAACATCAATCATTAACAGATGTATAAGGGACTAAGGGATGAAACATAACCGTGCTTTTATCAAAACATGGGAAGTTTAAAGCTTTGTTTAGTCCTCTCTTATTATTAACCGGTACTTCAAGTAAGTTATCAAATATGGTAACTTGCTCTGAAATCCACCTTGAAATGTTAGAGCTCAGTTTTTTGCTTCCTTTAAATATTTCCCTGCTTTGTTTTGTTCCTTTATTTCAAAACTGTTCATACCCGAAGTGTGTTTGTTTCATTCAGAACCGAAAGGTGAAAAAAAGGATGTTTTTTTTTTGTTTTGTTTTTTTTTTTTCTGTTGGGTTCTGGTCCATCGGAGGTTCACTCTGACTTATTGCAAACAAACCCAGAGCTGTAAACATAAAGTCACATGGACTGACAGGTAGCTCATTCATTGCACACTGTTCACGCTCTATTCTTCATTATGAGTGCTACACGGGGAAAATCAAAACAAGAATTTCTTTTTGTGACCGGCTGAAATGACCTTGTGGTTTACTTACTTCTTGAAAAACCTCAGACAAAGAGAAACGTTCGGTCGTGAGCAACAATTCAGACTGCGGCCTGCCTTCATTTTTCATGAGATGTGTTGAGAATACAGCTTTAAAAAGCTACCGTGTTTTTATACCACCACCATTTCTGCCATTTAACTGAGAAGGAGCTGATTAATGTGAGATTAATAGCACAGTTATATTTACTGTCCTTCTGCGAGGTATTTGTGGCTTTTGTGTTTCAATTTCATTGAAGTCCTGTTTACAGGAGGAATTCTTAATTAACCCTGAAGTAACACAAAAACCTGAAGCAGTGTAAATACTGCTAACACACAGGCTACAGAGCATCTTCTCCCTCTAATGCATGTAGCTTCATATGACCCTGATGAGTGAGACGGATTCAAACAAAGTTACTACTCTACTTTTTAAAAAGTAACCGCATAAAAAAAATAATTTGTACAAAGTATGTTCAGAACTCTGGACCGCCGGTGTAATGAGTGTCCAAGGTTGTGTGATTCTACTGCTCTGTTTTCAAAGGTTCTCTCATGTGAATGTAAGAAAGCTCCACACAGCACTGCACTGGTCCTACAATGATGGCAGACGTTCCGAATTTTTATCATTTAAATTTATACACGTCCTTCATGTCTGTTCCTCCTGGAAGCAAACCAAAAAAAAAAAAAAAAAAAAGTCAGGCGATTTGGGTGCATTCGTCCCTCCTGAGGAAGTCACGGCATTTCTAACCGAGGCTTTATCAAGAGGCCACTGAATGGATGTACAAGCAACAGCAATCCATTTACCGGTTGTTCAGATAAGACTACACGGTGCAGCGACTTCCCAGACAACACCGCTGTCCCCGGGGTCATGCGAGGGGTCTGTCAAAAAAAAATCTCCCCTTTAAGAAGTAGATTGCAGAGATGTCTGTGCCCCGGCTTGCTGGGCTATCATGTTTTATTGAGAATCCTCAATAATATATAATCCTTAGTAATAATTTTGCATATGAGAGTCCGCCACACGCTTCCAACTTGCCTGGAATTGCAGCACGGCCAGACGCACCGGGCCCCGGTACACACGGCACTCGGCTGAATACCTGTGTAATGCGTTTGTAGCCCGAGCCGTCGTGGACGTGTTGTCGGGGGTTCGTGAAGTACAACGGCCTCTTTGATGTCTTTCTGCGGTCTGAACTCTGCATGGCACGCCACAGCATTGATCCATTTTCCCCCTCTTTTTCTTCTCCACGAAAAGTGTACAATGCTTGTGCGGTGAAGTCTCACTCCCACCACCTACACACAGCGTACGCAACACCGTGCAACACAGAGCGCCCGTCTCCCCCGGGCGCTTTGAAAGTCATTCTGGGAAATGGAGGAATTCGAAAATATCGGAGACGCGCCGGGCTAATCCAAAACAGTGAATTATGCAGTGAACATCACATATTGATGTTTGACAGTGAAAGCTTATCTTAATACGAATGTTGTTGTTGTTGTTTTTTTTCCCTGCAGAAGGTAAATGTCAGGCTCTTTCTGCAGAAAGAAGTCTTGACAGTCCTTCCTTTCTTAGCTGCCTTTTTCAAGTTGCGTATCATTTTGTTCGCGAAACCCTCTTTCTGTGAATACAAGGACAAAAAAAAAAAAATCCACAGGTCACACTCTGTGGGCTCCGACACCGCTTCCCCACAGCCTCTTCCACATTTGGAATTCTGTGAATGAGCCTATTCGGCGTGATGGGGCTGCTCGCAAGTTGGACGGCACTGATGTAATTCTTCATCAAATCCATGGCAGAGAAGGTTAACTTGTTACCAACTTTTTTTTTTTTTTTTTTTGAATAAACTTCCACATTCTGCCTTAAAGGGCCGCACGGTGGCGCGGTGGTTAGCGCTCTTGCCTCACAGCAAGAAGGTCCTGGGTTCAAATACTGGCCGGGGCTTGGGGCCTTTCTGTGTGGAGTTTGCATGTTCTCCCCGTGTGTGTGTGGGTTCCCTCCGGGTACTCTGGCTTCCTCCCACGGTCCAAAAACATGCATGGTAGGTTAATTGGTCACCCTAAAATTGCCCCTAGGTATGAATGCGTGAGTGAATGGTTGTGTGTCTCTATATGTCAGCCCTGCGACAGACTGGCGACCTGTCCAGGGTGTACCCCGCCTTCGCCCACAGCAGCTGGGATCGGCTCCAGCCACCCGCGACCCCGAAAGGGACCAGCGGCAGAAAATGAATGAATGAATGAATTCTGCCTTAAACCCTGATACACGCGAACATTATAAATCATTCATCAGCGGTGACAGAGTGTAGAGGTCGTACAGCAAAAACGGTCTATCAATACCGTAGAGTCTGAAACTGTCACCTGATAGAGCGTCCTGTGAGGAGACGTGCCTGCTGCGCTGGTGGCCTGAAACAGTCGGGGGTCGTCTCATCTCAACCCGGTCAAAGGTCAAGACCGTGACCCCCCCCAAGTTGTCAAACATCATACCTCTACGCTGATATGAATCCTCACACGCTTTTATTGTCTGTAGCTTTTTGAAGGCCCAGTCTGCTCCCGGTCATTTCAAGTGAAAACAAATCATTTTTGTGTTTTCGTTTCAGAAAAGTTTGTCGTTGCACGGAAATGACAGAAACAGTGAAAATAATGCAGTTTGTATGTTGGGCAACTACATGCTGATGTTAGGAAACGTGCACTCAGAGAGTAACACGAGCTCCATTTCGTCTAGACTGGGCCAAACTGGTGAAATATTAACATGATAACATTTCAGTTTTAATCTCAAACTTTTCCCTTGTTGAGGCACAGAGTGTAAGTTTTGAGAAATTTTGTTTTTTGCTTTTTTTTTTTGCAAAATGTGTCACAATTGGTGCCAAAAATTCCCCCAATCTCAGCATATAGCCATTTTTTTATTTAAAAAAAGAACATAGATTGTACTCACTCACAATTTTGTGTTTGCGTCATCAGCCTTGTAAAATACAGTCAAATGTAGAAATATCTTCTCCCGTATCTGTTGCATTTTACAGTGGGGCTTAAAGTCAGTTTATGCAGTTGCACTTGCTTAGCGGACATCTGTATTCAATAAAACATAGATCCTTTTTAAGGGACTCGAGTAAGTTAAAATGTGATGAAGAGTCGTGTCTACAATGACTTTAAACAAGTTCCTTTAGGGAGATATTCGTGCAATATTTAGTTTATTAAAACCCAAGCTGGCTTTTCTTTGAGATGAAGTCTATCGTGCACATAACTTTAAGTACACGCTGTCATCTTAATATTCAAGACAATTAATCACAGCAGTCATCTAATGCAGGCGAAGCATCCTCCGTCTCTGCACGGCTCTCTATAGATTCGCCACAAAAAAAAAATAGCTTCATAGAGCTGGTTGCATCCATTTACTGCTGGTGAATTATGTCCGCCGTATCTCAAAATGATGACCCCCGTTGGTGTAAAATTTAATGTGGAGCCTCCCACAAGAGGGAAAAAACTGATTAAAATAAAGTGATGATAAAACCTAAAAGTAAAAATCGATTTTAGCGATCCACCTTGACCTTCCCTTGAGAGCTGCAGGAGGCTCAAACTTTTAAGAGCGATCATCTCTCAAAAATACATCGCTTCGCTGTTAATATTCAAGTCAATACTTCGATATCGATTTACTAATCGTGTCACACGTCGTCAGTTTCATCTGAAAAAAGGGAAAATTGTTTTTCAGTTCTCAGAGACTACACGCTGTCACATTTTTAAATTGAAAGACAAACTTGCACCAATTGATTATAGATCTGAACGGACGACCGAAATCTGGAATTCAACCAAAATTTACTACTTTATTCGAGCAAACGGTGCATTCAGTGTGTGAAACCGCTGATTTCCTTGAATTTGTAAATGTATTTTACTTTTTCTGATCTGCAGGTGAAGAAGCTTTAATCTCTCAGCTCACTGCTGTAACAACTAGAATTTGGCACTCAGAGAGCGCAGACCCCCGCCACAGGTCCAATCAGTCACCAAGCCGCACCGCATGCCGCACGCCCCCTGTCGGCGGGCCTGCCCAACGATGTGAAAGACTCCCTATCTCTCAATGATAAAGAATCCTTTTAAAAATTCCTGGATCCAGACAGTGATCCGAATCATCACCAAAATGTAATGGATTCTAAGTTAGCCCAAGACCCACCTCTCCACAAAGTTTCATTGCAATCCGTCCATTACTTTTTCGGTAATGTTGCTAACAGACCAACCAACCAACAGACGGGCGTGATTACACAACCTCCTGGCGGAGGTAATAATCCTTCACACATCGACTAGAGGCGGCGTTTATCCCATCTGCCCTCCCAGCAGCTTCTTCCCTGAATCTAATTTAGGGAAAACCTGCAGATTCCAACCTTAATCAGATCATTTATTGATTGAGAGGGTTTTTTTTTTAAATACCTACCTGATATATACCTTTTTACACAATTATTTGATCATGTGTTCTTTGGTAATTCTCTGTGGTTTATCCCACTTCCCATCACTTACGCAGTCACTAAACAGTTTAGTGCTCCTCATCCTTGTTTTGCGTGTTGAAAAATCATAATAATGGAGACATGATGAATGAAATTCTGGCACCATGAGGATCTGTGCATTGATCTGGAGTCACATGTTCCCTTAAATCACTGTGAATGCCAGTTAAATATTCAACACAACATATAACAACTGCATTTCTCTCCAGAAACAGTAAATGAGTTAAAAGTGTATGCTCTTATTCAGGATTGTCAATATTTCTCAAAACGACAAAGCAGCAAAAAAAGAACTAACCTGTACTGTCGTTTGTAGGAACATTGAGAATCAAGCCATGCTGCATGAACGGCGCGATCTTTGACTTTAACGTGTTGGATAAACTCGCATCTGTGCAACGCACGGAGTTACAAACGGTTGCATAAACACGGTTTAGATGCGACATTAAGACAAAAAAACGTCTGACTTCACAGTAAACGCGTAAAGTGCAGATTCCCGCCGGAGAAGAAAGTCTGCGTTTGACTGCCAGCGCTGAGGTGTAATTCTCTCCTTAACATTTCAAGTTCAGCAGTGTGGGAGGCTCGTTATTCATGCAGATGTCACCAAAAAGGCCCTCTCCGGCTCTCCAGCTCTCCGTCTCTCCCTCTCTCTCTCTCTGCCCTCATTGTTTGCTCCTTCTTTAACACCTACCTACTGTATTTCATTAGAATCTACTGTCAGTCGCCGTCCATTCCAATTCTCTCCCATCACTCTCATTCTCGTCCTTTTTTTTTTTTTCATTTGTTTATTTTCATTTATTTATTTAGTTATTGTTACAGTCTCCTGTCTGTGCGTCTCTCTCTGCGGGGAATTCAATTATCCCTGCTGTTGTTTCTATGATGTTGTCGTGACACTCGATGACGGATTCATTATCTCATCCCCGGGAATGACAGGATGGCGGCGCCGCGGCCGCGGCTCCCCCCGCCGCTGCCGTCTGCATTCGGCTGGAGGAAGAAAAAGGCCAAAAGTGCACACTGCGTTAGTGTTTTTACATCAGCGAAACCGCTCACAGTATCCTTTGATTAAAGCACACCGAGGGAAATGAGGGCTGCAGGGGCGACGCGGGACAGTTTGTGACATTTCTGTCAATATCTCCGACCGCCTTTTAAGTTCATGCCCTCAGAACTTGATACGAACATGTGCTGCTGAAGTGTTGACTAGTTATTGCACCATAAAACAGACCCTGCAGAATTTTAGTTATTGGGGGGAAAAAAAAAAAAAAAGTGACTGAAGTGTGCTGCAAGCTACAAGATATGCTGGCTAATGCTAATCCACTCATCACGTCTCCTGTAATAACCTGCATTTTTGTTTCAGGGAAGTTTCAAGTTTAGACGGCAATAATTTGAAAATGAGATCGTTTGCTTGTAGGGTGTCAGGCCACTAGTGAGAGCTCAAATGCACACATAGGACAGTACGCTGTGAACATTGAAGTGCCGTTAAGCTGTCTGTCTTCATCATTTTCAGCCACTCAGTATCTTTATGGCAGAAAGAGACGTGTCTCCACCTGTTGCCCAGAGGATGGTGCAGTAAATACTGAACAGCGGCGCAACAGTCACTGTTGTTTCAGTGGCAGTGTTTCAGAAAAGTTCAGTTTTCATTGTTTCTCACTGAGACAGAGAGGTTTAGAGAAGCTGTACTTTTTAAAGTCATGATCAAAAAGTGCAGTTTTCATTGAGTCTGAGCAGCATCGTGTTGACAAACACACAACAGAGTGAAAATGAGCTGTTTTCACTTTAAATCATTGCTGCGTAAACGTGGACCGTAACCAGCTGAGGCACCCATTTTCCATTAACCTCTTCAACATTAGCACCAGGAGTTAGCATGTGATCTATCAACAAGACACATTTGAGAAAACTACAAAGCACCAAATGTTATTGCAAAAGAAAGTTGCTTCATCTGCATTAGTGTAGTTGTAACTAAATTTGCACACATGAAAAAAGAATAAATTGAGCTCTTTGGTGGAGGAATATGAATTCAATTGTAAGGTTTTATTGTGTCCTTCTATAATAATTCAAGACATATTTTATCTGAAGTATTTGTGACTCCTATACTGCGCTACAGTGTATATATTCCAGAGTGTGTTGTGTCAAACTTTGTGTTTTACCTCGATGTGAGGGCGGTTCATCAATAGGTTTGACTTTGTTGTGCTTTTCTGATCAATGAGAAAAAATATGTAGATGTGGAGAAGCGTGTTGTGAAGTGTTTGTAATTTAATTGCATAGAGTCATACAATCAGAGAAGATAATGATTCAGTTTAATCGTGTTTTTATAAATTCAATTAACCAGCAGAGTTATCCCGATTAATTATCTTTCTTCTTTGTTTGACTCTTGCCTGTTTTCATCAATACCTTTAAAGTAGAAGAAACTCTTAATACGTAAATTTACTTTAAACAATTAAATCAGCATTTATTTAAAATAAAAGAAGGTGAAAGTCAGGGGATTTTCTCCTCACTTTAGTTTTCTCTTGTTTCTCTCCTCTCTTCCTCCTGAAAGGGCATGTTGGTCTGTGACAGCACGGTTGCTGAAAACGTTGCAGGAGCATCGTGGCTCTGTTTTAATATGGAAAGTACTAACCTCTGCTGGGGTGATGAAAAGGTCACAGACTGTCGCTGACTCTGCTCTGTTTGATCTCCTTACTTTTTTTTTTCCAGCTTGTTAAAATTGCACCACAAAAAGAAAAGAAGCTCATATAGTGCTGCTTGATAGAGTGCGCCATGCTAATTCTCAGACTGTGTGCCTTTCCCTTCATTATGTACATTCCTTAATAACGCTCCTCTGTGTTGCAGGAAATGAGTTTGGCCATCCTGAGTGGCTGGATTTCCCCAGAGAGGGCAACAATCAGAGCTACCACTACGCCCGGCGGCAGTTTAACCTGGTGGACATGGATCATCTCCGCTACCGTCAGCTCTACGCCTTTGACCGGGACATGAACTGGACCGAAGACAAATACGGCTGGCTCGCCGCCCCACCTGTAAGGACATCACACACTCTCTGACACTTTGCTGTCCCCAACTTTTTTATCCTTTATGTTAAAGTCCTGTAATGCAGGGTTTGGTAGCGACTGGTGTGGTGCAGAAATGTAAATAAATGCAATAGTAATAATCTCAAATCCCACATTGTGACTTTTATCACAGGTTAAATAGCAAGTTTCAACAATACTATTGCATTTTCAACCATTATCCTGCCTATAACCGCACAGGGAAAGAGCATGGTCTGGTCACAACTCGTTTAAAATCGGGGCAAGAGAGAGAGCACTGTTGTTTGGAAGAAAATCTCCCAAAGCACAGAAAGGCTAACATTACCTGTCAACTTACGTTTTTTATTAATCGCATGTCTTATTGTTGAAATTATGCAAAGAGTGGAACTGTGAGCAAAGGCTGGGAACCAAGGCCTTCACTCCTTCATCAAACCTTCATCTGCACAGGCTGGCCTTCCACTATAAGTGTGTCTCTGCTCTCTGTGCACAGATGAGACACAAACACACATGACAGTCAGTCTCAGCATCTGATCAACATGCCTCGACACAGTTTCTGATGAGTTGTTTGTCAAGTTAAATAGAAACGTTAGTCTTTACCTGTAATTGACAGTTATAAGAGATAAAGAAAAAAAGTCCCTGATGTGACACTCTTAAGGGGCAGGTGGCAAAGTAATAAATGCAAATGGAGAGTTTGGCTGAATTGACGCGGATTAGGAGTGTATGTGTGTGTAATTGATTCAAAAATGCCTTCCCTCACATCCCAGGGAAAGCAATCCTCAATTGAAAGCTATTTCACCTTCGCTCCTGTGACCTGCATATTCCTCCTCATCACGCAGACAAATGCAGCAGAGTAATAAAAAATATCAGAGAGCATAATTAAAGACACGCCACGGTTCACAAGGATAATTTCTGCATATTGGTCTATCAGTCAAAAAGTGTGTTGTGACTTACTGCAGGCTGTTACATCCTTTAGAAGGAGATGAGACGGAGCTTTGGAGGTAAGGCAAAGGAAAGGCAGAGCCTGGCTGGTTCCTCTGCTCCCTTCTGGGCCAAACGGGAGGGAATTCAGATCCCAGAGGAAGCCGCTGGCAGGGAGGAGGAATACATTTGGCACCGGCGCTGACCTGCTCGGGTTTTTTCTCTGGTTTTAATGTAAACCCAAATAGACTCACACAGCCCTGCAACACATCCCTTTGGCATCCATGCTTTTTTTTTTTTTTTTTACCCCTCAAAAATTGAAACATTTTCTTCCAAATCGATCAGTATGATTACGTCATGTTTGTCAGGCTCCTTTAGATCCTATTAGTGTGTCGTGTCAAACGGAAGGATATGTTTTCCTATATTAACCATTTTTATAGATCACTGAAAATGCCCCATAAAGTTCCATTCATTCATTTGCAATTTGGATTTAATTTATTTTTGATTAACTTGACTCTGCCTTCAGTTACTCAGAAAGTTCATCTTGTATGTATTGTTGTCAATATCACTGGACTGGAAAGATGTCCGGAGGATGAAATCATCAAATTGTAATTTATTTAAAGCCTCCGTTAAACAACAAAGAGCAATGACAATATATACTCTGGTATGAATTCTGTTGCATTGCTTTAGTTTTCAAGTTTCACACAAATGTGCTGCTATAAAAAAAAAAAAAAAAAAAAAAGATAAAAAAAATGAGGAAAACTACAAAGTACCTTTCTGAAAAACTTGTCATTTTCTAAAAACATAATTATATTTTGTCAATAGCAGGGGTTTGATTATTATACATGCTAAGTAACTGTCAAGTTTATGACAACTACTTGATGGTTAGAAAAAAGAAATTAAGTCAGATTTTCTTTATTAGAATAGTAAAGTTACTGGCTACAACACAATAAAGGGTGTCAATGTTATTTCTAATATTAGACATACTGAATAATGACATATTTTAGGTAGTTTGAGTCATAATTCATTTATAAGATTCAGATCAGATCATTTGCCGATTGAGAAACTGAACTACAGTGTTCCTTGCTTCACTTTAATAAATTCTAATTAAATCTGAGACTGTATAACTTGGCAATTAAAAAAAGAAAATCCACTATTTATTTCATGAAATGTGTGTTTAAGATGAATCTCCCAGCTAGTCACAACTTCTTGGATGCTGTGTTTTCAGTTAAACATCAGTATACTGTCATTCACACTAGTTTTAAGCAAATGCACATAATGTTCTTTATTCAAAATATCTTGACGCATATATGTTCATATGAGAAGGTTAATATACCTAATGTCAATAAAAGTGAAACACTGATGTCTGTATTTCCTGTTGAAACACTGAGAGGGCAGGAGCCTGTTGCTTGTTGATGGGTGAGGCCTGGAGCATGAGAGCAGGAAACGAAAGGAAGCAAATGTGAAAACACCACAATGATCATAAAAGAACAATTTGTTCATAAACTGAAGATAAAAACCCGAGAAATGTAATTTTTTTTTTTTTCTTGTTACCAATCCATTATTTGTTTCATGAATGTTATCTTGCAGTCAAAAGAGCCATTGTGATTATCTCCGAGACACAAAGTTTCAGAAGCTCATCCTCCTTTGCATTTTCCCTCGATAAAAACTTGGCAATTTGCGGGGGGAAACAAGGTGAAATTTCATCAGTCAAAAGCACTGATCTCCTCAATCTGACTGAGACACATCCGCTGACAGCGCCGTGATTGATTCGCCAAGCAAAGATACTCTGTGTCTGCTGTCAGTTCGCTCGTCTACCAGCCACCTAATGGGACCCAGGGATGAAATCACACCGAATATAGTGTTAGATAGTGTCAATAAGTGATTGCAAAACACTGCATTAGACACGCACAAAGCGGCGTGTCTGCAGCCAAAGCTTATACTCCGCTGCGTTTTCAAAACATGAACACAACAGATGGGCGAGGCGACGCCGTCGCGCTACAGTATTCACTGCATGTCCAACATGCCTCCAAACTGATATTGTGTGGTCCAACACAGATTGTGTTTTATCATAAAAATCCATCTGGCGCAGCGTGATGCGAGACTGCCGTCCTCGGGCCGCGTCAGTGGGCCTTCCAGTTTAGTCCGAGTGAGCGCCGCCGCCGAACCGCCGCGGGGGTCCGGTCCAAACCCGGACCAGTTGAAGTTCAGTTTGTAGCATTATTTGACTTTACTGTGATTTGGGTGTCTGTACGACATCATGTACTGGTTTATTCTGTACTGAGGTGGCATCCAGGTTAATATTAGTTAAGTTTAATGCATTTTTGTACGGTCTTTATATCATTGTACCACAACTACACAGTATAAGTAGTTTTTACTGCCTACAAATCCAACACTGGCAGCAGCTTTGTTTTTTAGTTAGAAAAATATTGAAAAGTGAAAAAATATAGATACATATATTTTCCAGATGCAGTTTGTGGCCAGTATCTGACCTGACCTCACTGTCTGTACAGACAGTGTGATGACGGATCTATTTGTCTTCATATTTAATGGCTACACCTGGATAAATCCTGCTAATGTTAACTCGTAGTAAAAGCACAGTTTGGATGAGGCGAGGGGGCAACACAAGCTGACCCCGGTAAAAAAGCCTTGGCAGTTTTCTAAATAAACCTGTAAAATCAACTCACAGCCACCAAAATAAAATTAAAGAGCAGCCGAGAGCCTGACATGATAAAGAAGCTCCTCAGGTTTCGGTTTGACCCTGTGATTCAGTCTTTAAGCAAACAGGCAGCTGAGACGAAAGCTTCACCTTCTTCTTTCTCTTGGGCTGATACAATATCACCAAACGTCAGAACATCGCTCAGTGATCGCTGCAATAACTGCTCAGAGCTCTCACCTAATAACCAGATGAGTCTGAATCCTCCGCGGAGCTCATCATTGACATTGCCAAGGTAATTGTGCTTTGAAGGAATGTTTTCTAGCTGGGATGGTTCAATATTTCACAGCAGTGGGAGGATTCAGTGATGTTTAATAGTCCAAATGAGAAGAGGATCCGTCGCCGCTTCACCTCCCAGGTGTCAGCAAAGTATTCCAAAATAGAAATATGCAGGCACTCGGGTTTGAAGTGTGATTTTGTACCTTTTTGTTTTGAAGATGTACGTCTGTGAGCTGCAAAAGGCCAAACTGTGACATGAACTGAAGCTCCCGGTAGTGCGAAAGATATCATTATTTGAGGTGTACTGCTGTGATGAAATGTCAATAAACCAGTACACAGTAGCAAACAGACTCCAGCGACCTGAGGGGTTTGTGCGCTGATAGCAGTCCTGCAGCACCGTGCAGACACCAACCACCAGACGCCAGCGATGTGTGATACTACGGGCTTTTACTTCCATCTGATACCAAGTGAAAACAAAGCGCCGATCGGGACCCTGTTACAGTGCTCAACACGCTTAATGTGCTCAGAGTGGATCTAAAAAGCAGGCTAGTTCCAAATATGACACAGAATACTCTCTCATATTTTAAACATAGCGTTATTGAGGTTTTTACAGCTGAAAAAGCTCCAAGACTGACAGTGTTTTCCATCTTCAACATATGTCTAGTGTTCATTTTGTGCAAATGACTGAATATCAGAACTACAGTCACTAATTTAAGAGCAAGATTACTTCAAATGTTTTGTCTAAATTCAGACATATTAAATTTGCACAGAGCTGTATTTAATTTTTTACAGTATGCATTCAAATGACTGACAAATTTGAATTAAAAAAGAAATTTGACAAGAATAAAACTAGAAATCCTACTCAGAGCTTCTGCCCTGATCTGTTTTTTTTTTAAATATTGAATGTCTGCCAATCTCTATATTTACATTTCACTAGTTTATTTTAGGCCGCACGGTGGCGCAGTGGTTAGCGCTCTTGCCTCACAGCAAGAAGGTCCTGGGTTCAAATACCGGCCGGGGCTCAGGGCCTTTCTGTGTGGAGTTTGCATGTTCTCCCCGTGTGTGCGTGGGTTCCCTCCGGGTACTCCGGCTTCCTCCCACGGTCCAAAAACATGCATGGTAGGTTAATTGATCACCCTAAATTGCCCCTAGGTATGAATGTGTGAGTGAATGGTTGTTTGTCTGTATATGTCAGCCCTGCGACAGACTGGCGAACTGTCCAGGGTGTACCCCGCCTTCGCCCACAGCAGCTGGGATCGGCTCCAGCCACCCGCGACCCCGAAAGGGAAAAAGCGGCAGAAAATGAATGAATAGTTTATTTTAATGAATGTCTAACAACCTGATGAAATCCAATTTTTTAGAATGATATCACAGCTAATTTACTAAAAAGAATAAATAAATAAATAAATAACTGAAGCACAACTCTTGCCAGTCGTCTTTGACAGATGGAAGAAAAATAAAACTACGATTGTCCCAAACAGATTTTTTGGCCCCTGATCTGGTTGTTACAGATTTAGTATCTACTAATTCTCACACTTCCATTTGCCTTCTTTGTGGACTTCTTTCTGATGATATACAAAAATAACTTCACCAAACATGACATTTATGAGCTTAGAGATGAATCCCCACAGTGCACGTCCTGAAAATGTGTTTGCAGTTCCAGGTAATCAAACAAGTGTCCTTTTTGGGCTATATTTACAGTCAGCATGGGAAATAGTCAGAAGGTCTTTCCCAGCAATGAATTCCAGTTTCTTCTTCCTTTTTTTTTTTTCTTTTTTTTTCTTGGCTTCTGCAGCAAAGAGGGAGTAAAGGATCGTAGTTTGCGGAAATATTGGATTTCAACAGTTTTTTTTTTCCTCTCTTTTTTTCAAAAATACTCTCTTTCAGAGAGCCGACTTCCAAAATAGGGATTTACCCTGCTTTCATCGGCTGGCTCCGATTCACTCAGAACGGTTTCAGGTCAAAGTGATGCTGCAGGCGATGACAGAAACAGAAACTTCCGCTCTCAGACCTAAAGTCAAACTCCAGCTCCGCCATATGTTTCCTATCATAAGGTGGTGCATTTCTCCCTGCGCTCTCGGAAATTAATATATGAAGGTTTTGAAAATTCCTGACAAACATCAACATACTGTGAATATAATTAGAATAAATTCCAGATAACCACCAAGTCTGCTGATTACATTTACATTTATTTATTTATAGGTAGAAATCTGCATCGGATGTATGTGCTTCTCCGGTCAGGAGGTGATGGAAGGAAGTTAGAATTTTCTCCTGCCTTGCCGAGGCAGTCGGAGAAACTTGGCACGACTTCAAATTTCCAGGGTTTTGGACTAAAAGAGCTCATTTCTTAACCTCCGTCCTCTCCGCCCGTCCAGTCGCAGGCCGCCGCTTATCTTCTCGCTCAGCCGCGAACGCGCTGCCCTGAAATTGGCTCGGGGAACAAGGCGCTAAAAATAGTGGGTAGGGTGACATTGATAATCTCTGCTAATGACACGTTAACAGTAGCTCGCTCCACGGGAGAGTGGCGGCTTTATCATGTGCAGCTGTCTGACGCTGACAGCGTGCGCCTCGGCTCTATCCCGGGCCGCCGCTTCCCGCCGATGAGTGGCACCGCCCGAAATTTCCCTCCCGAGTGTTTCCCGGCCTGTTTGTAAATGTGTCGTCCACTGATATAACGCTCCCCATTATAACTCCCTCCAAATCCAAGATGAGAAAGGTAATGACTATTCATGAAGAAATACTTTATTAGCTTTTCTCTCTCTCTCTCTCTCTTCTTTCTCCCCGCAGGCCTTTGTCAGCGCCAAGCACGAAGGGGACAAGGTCGTTGTCTTTGACAGGGCAAATGTGCTCTTTATCTTCAACTTCCACCCCACTCAGAGCTTCCAGGGCTACAGGGTGGGTGTCGAAGTTCCAGGAAAGTATCCTTTAAGCAAGCATATGTCATGTCACCGCTCTGTATTGTGTTTCTTTTTTTTTTTTCTTTTTTACATTTGGTTAAATCTTCTGCTGTCACACGGCACTGCTGCCACACGCCCGCACTGCCTCCGACAGTAACGATGTCCCTGCTAGTTACTCCTTTTGTACGATAACGTGACTAATCTGTGACAATATCCCAGCCAAGCCGGGTAAACATCTCCTGAGCGGGGAGGCTGGAAACGGAAGCGCTCGCACATCAAGGCTGCACAGCTGGCGGTGTGTGTGTGTGTGTGTGTGTGTGTGTGTGTGTGTGTGTGTGAGGCAGGTTTACATCAAGGCTGCCTCACCTGTAATCTCCAACCTGTGACTGATGATATGAGTCTGAAAGCTTGACGTGGCTTTAAATGAAACTCCAATGCGAGGGCATTTAAGATCCCCCCCAAAAAAAAAAAATCCCCGCGGAGATTGCGGGCTGACAAGTGGATCAGGACTCCAAACACTGTCAGAGCTGTTAAAAGTCAGCGCGACTTGTAAAAAAAAAAAAAAAAAAAGCCCCAGTTTTTAATGGCGGCGTTTTCTCCGAGGCTAGCAGTTTTGTGATGTAATTTCAGCAGTCACAGTCGAGAAGAATATGAGTCAGTTGTTTATACTCGTGTTGTGCTATTAGAGAGAAATAGTAGCAGGGCCCAGTGATTCAGAAAGCGCTCTCTTTAGCAGCATTGGCTGTCAGGAATTTAATGAGTCCCACAGTTGTGATTACAGCAGGCTTAATGATCAGGAATGTGAAGGGGGACAGGAAGCTGACAGATTTGTATTTATAATAACGGACACGGCTCCCTTATGGGGCTCACTGTAGCTCACGCCAACTCTTCCCCGGATGGGCATGAAGCTGTGGAGCTTTTTTTTTTTGTTTTGTTTTGTTGTTGCTGCTGCTGCTGCTGGTTTGACTTAAATAATGTAAAGGGGAGAATTCAGGCAGCGTTCAAAACCAGCAGCTCAAATCACCGCTCTAGAATTAGTACTCGAATAGTTTCCGGTAGTTAATTATTGACTCCATCGCCCGCAGAAAGAAATCGCAATCGTGTCCGCAAGCATTAGCATTGTTGATTTCACTAACAAAATTATGTCAAGGGACATTCATCGCGTTTTGTCTCATTATTGCATCATTGCCGATTAATATATTATATCCTGACATGGCTGCTCAGGGTGTAATATGAGGGCGTTGTATTGTGAGTGGCTTAAAAAAAACACAGCGTAAACACAATTTCTATTATCTTTAGTCAGTGTTAGCCGCCATTAAAAAAAAAAAAAAAAAGACAAAAACATTATCAGATGTGAAGAGAGAGAGGGAGAAATAATCAAGTGTATTTGCTGATTAAAAAGCAACAGAAGTAACCTCTAATATTTTATTATCGCGGGTTAATTGCGAGCTTGTTTGATGTGCAGTAATTGCACGTTCTGCCTGTTGTTTGCAGCTCTTGCCTTGATGGGGTGAATCTTGGGCAGCGCACTAATAGCCTCGCCGCACAGTGTCTGTAACATCGTTTTTGAGGGTTTATTTTCATTGAGATGGAACCCCATCTTTTCCTCCTGGTGCTTCTTTTGATGTTTAAGGAGAGGCCTCAGACACTGGGTGGGTTGAGAGGAAATGCAAATAAATGTGAGGGCAAAGCTCTGGCTGTCATTATACAGAGAGGCAGGCGGTAAACACATAAAGGCAAATGTGCCGTGTGTGTGTGTGCGTGTGTGTGTGTGTGAGGAAGGTAAATGTGCAGTGTGTATGAGGAGATGCAGATCCTCCGATGGGAATGTGTGCAGAGGATCCAATTAGGGGAGAAGACAGATGAAAGTGCCACTCAGAGGCAGAGGAGGTAAACAAGACAAGCTCAAAGAGTCCAAAAGTGCTTTTTCATTACACTCAGCTGTCATATACTTAAACTTTCTTCTACCTGTGCGAGGGTCAGGGAAGTCACAGCGGAGCCCCACACCACTGCGGTATTTGGAAATAATAGCTAGATGCAGCTGACCATGCTGTGCACCGGTGAAAACTGATCCAATACCGGGAGTCATTTCCTTTAGCAACATAGCAAGTACCGTATTATATCAGAGGGTTTCTCCTGCCTGCAGGAAACGCCATGGAGTTGCTTTTTTTTATACCTCGTGTCACATGTTCAGTGGATCTTCAGTTGCTTTCTCTGCCCTTGTATATTTTATTATCTCTCAATTAAAAAGCAGGAACGGTGTTGCCTGGTGGCAGTGCTGTTTGAACATGTATCACTACCTCTGCACAGCTCCATAATGGTTAATTAAACATAAGAATATCTCTCTCTACAGCAGTGAGATGAGTTGCTGCTGCACAGGTGCATTACAAATAAATACCAGCTGTGGCTTTTAGAGCCGGCGACATCACGCAAAGCTCCAGTTCGGCTCTCTCAACTTAACAATAAACACATAACATCTCTCATCTCTCGCTGACTCTTTGGCCTCCTCAAATTTTTTAGACAAGCATCTCTGTTGCCTCTCATTGTCCTCTTTTGAATTTGTTGCGTTCTCCCTCCCAACGAGGGACGGCCGAGAAAGCAAATGGAGGCACCTCGCCAAAAAAAAAAAAATGTTTGGCTATTAAAATGCAGTCAACGTCAAGCTTTTGGACAGGCACTCAAACCATCAGTGTTTTTCTTATTTCTTTATTTATTTTATCATTTTCTCCCTGACTCGCGGTGGACACATTCTTCAGGCAGCGGTCTTTATCTGGCTGGTTAGAGTATTTGAAATCCCAGTTGGATCCCGTCATGAAAGCTGTACCTGTCAGGGCAGATTGGTCTTTGATTTACACCGTGCCAATAGGCTGTTGCGATTGTGTCAGGTCATCATTCTTTCTCTTTCTGTCTGAGCTCCTCCTGGAATACCATTCAGAATAATTCGGCTGCAGCAGGAGTGACCTTAACTAACAAGGATCCAGACGCCGCCGCCGCCATGCATAGGTGGAAATAATGTGCTCTGATTTGTATCTATAATGTTCTCAGATAAGGTGCAAGGAAAAGAAAAACCTCAACCTTATTTTAACAAAATTGAAAGGTGCTGCAAGATGATTCAAGATGGGCTGCATTTTATCTTTCTGCCCAGGAATTTTATTATGTAGTAACTCTCCCAGATATCAGTCACACATGGTGGAAATCATGTCGGGGTGGGGGTCTCGGGGTCTCTTCACTGGCTAAACAGTTGCCCTGTGCAATATGTAGTTTTAAGAAATCCTTTGTGATTTCATTATGAGTATGTGACTCACCCCCATCTGCTGTGGAATGGTTCAATCCATTTCCGATTGCCTGCAGATCAGTGGAAGTAAAACAGGCCCCATTTTCATGATGTTTTCAGCTGTCAAAGGTCAAACTTTTGTTGTGTTTGGGTGTCTGTTTACACGACAACGGTGCTCAGCGCACTTGAAAGTGCAACTTTTTTTCTTTTCTTTTTTTGAAGTGTGGAACTTTTTGAACACATTTGGATTCCATTTCCATGTAAATGGATGAAAACGCAACTTTTACGAAACCCTCTCCACAGAGACGGCGGAAATGCTGCGACTGGGCACGTGTGAGTAGATGCACGACCTCCAGAGTGTCCTGACTCCCAGTTCATATTCTTCTGGACTTGAAATTTCAAAACGTTGCCGAACGTGAAACTTTTTTGAAACAAAAACAATGCGTTTTCATATGGAACGTCGTGTGACGGAGGAAAATGATCTGCAGAGTTTATCTACTTTTGTAAAGAGTCTTATAGAGTGTGAGATGTATGACACATTTCATTTTACTTCAGCTTTACATCAACACTTAACTAAAGTTTTCTATTAATTTTTGTTTGGTAAGATTTCACGCAACCATGGAAATTTATTCATTGATCTAAAATAATTCTTCTTTTTGCCAGATGATATGAGCCAAATATATTTTCTCTACAGCTTGAGCATCCAGGGTGTCAGCATTCTGCAGTCATTTCATTCCAGTAACCATCAGACTCGGTTTACGGATACGTAAATCCTTCAGGTACCTCACGGACAAACAATAATCTGCAGCTCATCATACCCAAAGATCACAAATCAGGATTTTCCCCTCAACTGCAGTTCTCACACCATCTATAAACGTTTGCTTTTACAGTTCAGGCTGCCAAATCCCACAAAAGATTTTAGAGGATTTTAAACCGGTCCTCCCAAAATCATCAGCCTTCCCTTTCGGTAAAAATCATCCTCCCAAAACTAACAGGAGGAAAGCCTGAAAAGGTGCAGCACAGGAACAGAAGTGGTGGCTCTCAATAGACCGTGGGCTTGTTCCATAATATTTGAGAATGAATCCTTTTTCAAAAGAAAATCTAAGTTAGGAGAACAGCTAATCACCAAGGATTCATCATCAGGAGGGCGAAACTAACCTGTCTCACGAAGGTGTAAAAGCTGCTCAGGCTGTCTGTTAGTGAGTGAACAATCCAATTCTTCACGGTAACACCCTGAGCCGACAGCGAAGGGTCGAAACGCAGCCAGCGCTTAAGGCCACAAGCTCATTTCTCCTAAACTTTCTGCTGAAAATACCTAGTTTAAAATGGTAAATACACTTTATTCATATGGTATGGTTATGGTTGCGCCTGCCCTACAATGCGCCTTCAGTTTAAAATCATGTCAGTCAAGAAACAGATTGACAGAAACCCCTAAAACAATATATTTTTTTGTAGGTTGTGAGTGAGCGCTGTTTCTTTATGTAATGAAACCACACATTAATGCATACAGAGCAATAAGCTGTAAACATTAACAATGGCGAGTACACAGACATTTGTAGGGACAGGCGATAAAGTTCGATCGGCGTTACGGCGAATCACAGCTATAAAAACTACCAAGTCCCAGGAGAATCTGGACTGGGCGTCAGGACACTCTGGAGGAAAACATTACTGTTGTCCATCTACTCATGCATGTGCAGAAGGATTATTTACTGCAGCAGCAGCGTCTCCGCCCTGGAAGCTGTTCTCAAAATGCGTTTCCAGTGACTCTCAACACTGTTGTCGTGTAAACGGTAGTTACTGGATTCATCTAAAGACCTGCCATGACTTTGAAAGTCAAAACAATTACGATTGAGTAAATATCATTTACTGCCTTCAGATCTTAGCAAACAATCACCTATAAAGTGGAACCCATCATTAAATCAGTCACTGAAGCCTTGCTTCACTTGGATTGTGATTTGTATTCCTTCTGTGTCTTTTCATGAAAGAATATCAAACACCATGCAGAGTACATTTTGTTCCTCTCTTGCACTAACAATACCTCAGCAGATGGTGACCACATTTTACCTTTATTGTTTAGGATTATAATAAATTTTCATTATCATACACTTGGTCCAGTATTGACAACACAGTGGAACTATTACAACGAAGCCTTCTGGCACACCTATTGTATAGCTGCCGGGCTGTTAGACGCCGTCTTTAATGTAGTGATAACCTCAGATTAAACAACAAACGCTATTTTAATAGAGAAGGCGGCGCTGGACGCCCCCCAAATTAAAACAATGGATAAAACCAAAGTGTAAAACTAAACTTTGCTGGAATTTAAGGTGTGAGGCTCATCGCACTTTTAGGTGTTATGTGTTTTATGTTCAGCTATGAAATTTAGATGGAATAATATAGTTTAACATGTCTGTATAAGCTGAGCCAGCTGAGCAGAAGCAGGTGAAACGGAGTGTGAAAAAGCCCCACACTCTGTGTTTAGAGCGTTTACAAGGCCGTGCCACATTCTTCAGCTGCGAACACACAACTCACTCAGCTCTTGTTTACCCTCACCAGGGTGCTATTACTTTCATAAAGCACCCCCTCCCAAAAAAAAAAAAAAAAAAAGACGACAGGCTGATGGAGGGACTAAGTGGTGGCTTGGTCTGCAATCGTGGTCATGGCAAGATTGTTTTCAGGTCATCAATGACTCTAATCATCAAGCTTTCGGACTGCCTTCCTTTCTTTCTGCTCATTGGGCAAAATTGATTGTGTTCTTTAATCGTCCCCCTTATTCACAAAGGCAGTATTGATTACAATACTTTACAGCTGAACCGCGAGCTGTTGTTGCAGCCGTCTGTAGCCACGAACAAAGACGTAATCGCTCAAAGCCTCCAACTACCAATTTGTGTTGGTGCTCGCTTCCTTGCAGAGAAGTTTGCCAGGGAACTCTGAATTACTGTAACTACGCCTTATTTCCAGCTCATTCAGTGCTGCAGGCATGTGCACACTCGATGTATATAGAATCCCGGGAAAAAGCAAGAGCACTTCAGATCAATTGTGGAGGATATTATAGGAATGCTCACACAAACCTATTGCAATCAGCGTTGAGTAAATTAACTTTTAAAGGCTTTTTCTTATTGTTTGCATCGGAAGCGTTAAACTCTGAATCCAAGTAATAATCCTATAGAGTCTCTCAAGCGTTTTAAGGCTTGGAAGGATGTTTCCGACATGTTTTTGATAGGCATTGTTAAAACCAAACGACTTTTTCCTTGTCAATAAAGCGTCAATGTGGCAAGTTGAGCAGAACAGATTTGGGCAACAATGCACAGAGCGTAACGTCTTTTTAATCATCGCCATCAAAGCCGACGAGCAGGCCGGGAACGCCAGAGTTTCCCCGGCTTCCAGGGCCGAGTCAGGATGCCTCTTTAAACCCGGGAATGTCGCCTTTCAGGGAGATAAGGTGATCATTCAACCGTCCAATTAAAGAGGGTTGTTTGCATGCCTGCCCCCTCTCTGCTGCTGTTTGTTACAGTAGCTCTCTGCAGCTCACAGCGTTAAATAACCATCTGCACGGATTCTCATGGGCGCTTACAATATCCATGGACGTTATTGTACATTTTGATGTCTGACAGGCATGAGCGCGGCTAAATTTTTACCCTGTCAGGGAGTTTGCATATGAAATATATATATATTTACATACATACTTGTCAAAGTGCACTTTCTTCTATTCTAAATCCAGCGTTTAAAGAGTCTTAAATATTTCCTCTGACGTTAATAACAGCCCTGTAACGAATTCTGACACACATCCTTTTTGTTTCCTGTCAAGCAACAAGATGGGGACCGCGAGCATGTCAAGCAATTTAAGAACTCGAAGAGGGTTTTTTTTTTTTCTTTTTTTTTTTTTTTTCTTGCAGAAGTCTTTCTGGAATTTTGCCTCTGCAGACAGACTTTGGGAACTTATTCCAAACAATTTAGACATCCCATCAGACAGCTTCTCCCCCTGTTGAATGGCACATTTATTACTGCAATCGGCGATCGTGCAATGAAGTTGTCAGTGGAGCGTATGGCGTGGTTTACATATTATGTTTTATGCACAGCCTTTTTGTATTCTTTTCTAAGGACGCATAAATTTATGAGCCCTTGTGGAAAAGCTTTTGGCCAGTGGTGGCCTTGGAGGTGACGGTTTGTGGCGTGGAGTGTTGAGGTCGTGTCAGGACATGAGGGGATCGAGCATAAAACGAAACCCGCAGATCACGCTTACATTCTAACATAGGACTGATTATAAATTGGGATGAACAGTTTGCAGATAAACTTTTTCTTGGTGTTTGCATGTTCTTTCTGTGCATGCTTGCCCCTTCTTTCTCTAACACGTATATGATGTTAACTGGTACTTGAAATTGCCGACGGATGTGTTGGTGGGATTTTTTTTGTCCCTGTGTGTTCGGACTGCAATTGATGGATGACTGATTTATTATATGACTGGTTTTATGATGGTGTTAGTGCAGGGGTGTCAACACATTTCAGTTCAGGGTCCACAACTCTCAATACAGTCCATTTTCCTCTCGAGTGAGCCGAACTGGTCAAGCACTGACTTAATAACCTCTAATTTTACCCGTCAAAGATTTTTTTTTTTTTTGTTGTGGTTGCACAGTAGCCGCGAAAAAATTCTCTATATTTACAAAAAATACCAAACAACTACCGCAGAAAATGACTGTCTCAACATGAAGGCAGTTTTATTGATAGTATGTGTTAGTTTCATTGGTGAATCTGAATAAGTCATCAGTATGAGTTTGTGTGTTATTGTCTGTTTTCCATCTGATGAACTGATCACCTGTACTTTACTTTTTGCCTCTTTTCAACTCTGATCGCCTCCAGCACCACTACGTTGGATAAATCAGTTTTAGAAAATGGGGAAATGCAAGGTGTTGATATTGGTGTCAAACTGACACCAGTATTTGATTCCTGATGTGTGAAGTTACATGTTCTCCCCGTGTGTGTCCAAAGAAATGCATGTTAGGTTAAATAGTGTCTCTTAACTTCTCTGAAGTTTAAATATTTGTGTGTGTGTGTGCGTTTCAGTTGGGATGGGCTAATTGGCCTGAAAGATGGACGCAGGAACTATTTGGTTTCCACTTGAGCGGAGTTGATACTGTTTTGTTTTTTTTCTTCTTCTTCTGTATCTGAACTAAACACTTTGTTCTAGTACTTCAGCAAAATGCTTAGAATAGCTATTTGGTACCGCATTTAGACCATTTTGGAGCGATTTGTTCTATCTTTGACACAAATAAATCCCTTCCCTTGTTATGCTGTTAAAAACAACAAATCTGACAAAGTCCTGACGGAGAAGAGAACAATCTTTATGATCTTTTCTCTGTGTATCTGTTGTCACTCATTTGGATCACTTTTTTTTTATTTATTTTTTTTGCTGATTTTTGATTAAATTAATTATTCTGGCAGCACGCTGGATGGATTAGACAAGCTGGATAAGTTGCGCCATGGCTGAACCGCTCTTTCTATTTATGTGATTTTGTCTTTGTCTGTCACTTTGCTGTGCTGCGAGGAGGAGACGAATGCTGATGGATGTGAGGATTTCAATGAGTATAAACCAGCTGAGCGTCGCTAAAACCAAGACCGCAAATCAAAAGCGCGGGCGATAAAACCACCTCCCGCGCTTCTTATGTCTTGGATCTCATAAGCCAGTTTCCCACTGCTACTGCGCCTTAACCTCAATCTCTGTCAGATATAAAATCAAGCTGGATTCAGACGAGACTCTGTATGGAGGTCACGGCCGGCTGGACCACAACACCGAGTTCTTCACCGAGGAGCAGCCCTACAACGGACGCTCCTACTCCATGCTGGTAAATATTCCCCCCGTTTTGACTCATTAAAGGTCATCTTTTGCTGAATGTCACAGAGTCCGACACGTGAAGTATACTCCAGCTCTTGAGTCCGGGGCTTTTGCAGACGCTCTTCTAATAACCTGTCCCGTATCGCCTTCCCGTCCTGCATACTAATCCCTCCATGATTGGGAGGTTGTTGTACATTCACCCTGACAAACCGGCAAAATTAAGCACACTCGAAAATGTCAGCGCGCGCCGTGAATGACTGTCGAGTGCGCTTTTGACGGACGCTATTGTCCCACAATGCAGTGCACATATGTAAGCTAATGGAGGAGTCGCTCGCAGCTGAAAAACATCAAGAGGAGGCGTGGGCAGGAATAGGACGGATCCAGAAATGATAAGTGACGGATTCAGACTTCAGACAAACATTTTATTTTCCACAAATTGAATCTCCGCGTTTTTGCTCTGTGGAAGTAAACCAGAAAACCCAGAACAAGAAAACACACCCCAGACTTAAACCGAGAGGCGAGGGGACCGACCGCTACGCGACGCTGCTCTGCGGCCTGAGAGCTGCCATAATTAATGCTATTAGTGACTCTGGAGTATTTTCCTCGTCATTGTGACAAATCCTAACGTGGACGTGGAGAGGTTTACTTTCATACCCCGAGAGGCTGGAGTGTGGGATCCTGTTGGATGGTGACTGCAAGAATGCTCGTTGTTTTATTTTCCAAGCACATGTAATCTTTCTCAAGCGTGGAGCCACTCGGCTCATGTGAATTCGTCATGTGGACGTTCATAGTTTCGGAGTAGTTTAGTAGCATTGTGTGTGTTTTTTTTTTTATTTTTTTCACAAGGGCACTTTGTAACGGCTTGCTGCAGATACGAAATGTGATAAAACAGCTGTCAGCGTATTAATGTTTTGCCCTTTTTATGTTCCCTGTTTGATTCCACAAATCAGTTTAATTAGCCTGAAATGGAGTTTGTGTTGAGAGGATGTCTTAAAGTCATTCTAATGAGGTTTAAGTGTGTTGGCATGAAAAAGGACTGCTTCTGCTGACACACACACACAAAAAAAAAGCCTCAATTTCCCTGATCTGAGACTCCCCTAACCGCTGCACTGTTATTCTTCTTCATTAGCATGATTATCTTTTAATATGAAGAAAAAAAAATCAAGGAAACAGTCAGATCTGCCTACATTTGGGGTGTAGTATTCAGTCTTTGGCTGCATTTCTGAATATGATATTTAGCCTCTGTGCACTTATCCTGGAGTCATTTAGATTTCTGTCAGTCTGATACCTGCAGCTCTTTCAGATTCCCCAGCAAACAATTGTGCATTATTCATTGCATTAGAAGTTACCTTTTCATGTGCACGCCTCTCAGGCGTCGTGGAAGGGGAGAGAAATCTCTGCGAGAGTGAACCAGCCGGGCTCCCATCATGGAGACCGCTTAAGGCTAATAGCATGAAATAGGTCTGTCCTTGAAATATATAAAGAAACACTGATGTGCATTTTAAGCAGAGTGCTTAAGGATCCTGCACATGTTTGCCTTCAATTTTCTTTTTCTTTTTTTTCTTTATAAGACGCTTATGAATAAGATCGGGGATGAACGCATCCGTCTGATTGCTCACGTTAGATCTTATGTTAATGAGTCCACTTAATAATGCACAGAAAACACTGACGTCTGCGAAGCGGACTGCACTGTCACCGTCTCCCGCCGTGGGTTCTCGGTTCGTTTGGTGAATTATTAAAGATCTCCAGGCGGTGCTTAGGCTGTTTTGCCGGGCATCAGGGTTGACGTAGCACCTGATGAGGTGTTTGTTTATCTGAACTCAGCTTGAACCTCCTCAGATCGATACCGAAAGTGTAGCCGTTATTGGATAGAGGATGTTCCTCTATATTAGAAGTTGGACAGAGCACTTTAATGCTTGGAAAAATGTGTTTGGCCAACCTCGTCCGGCTTTTAAGAGCATCAGTTGGGCATTATTTAAAGGCCCCGCCGACCCCCGTCGGAGGGCCTCGTCCTCCCTCACCCAGACGGACGGCGTCCGGTACGTTAGGCCTGGATTTCATCAGTTAGGGACACAAATTTCACAATCTCTTAAATCCTCTCTAACTCTTATTAATTCCAACACCACTGCTCTTCACCCACGTCCCTCTTGGCCAAAATGTGAAGTTTAGTTAACAAGTCATCTGCTAATTTTGGCACCGTCGCGGATTAATGAGGAATGAAAAGAAGCGAGAGGAACGGAGCCGACAGGGAGGGAGGGAGGCGGCGAGCGGGGACCCTTCTGTGGACTGTAGTTCCTTTATTGGCTCCTCGGTAGAGATTGCACAGTGAGACTGTAGTCTTGCATAAAGATGCTTTTCCTCCTCCTCCTCCTCCTCCTCCTCCTCCTCCTCACACCTACCTGGTTATGACAAGAATAATCAGACAAGAGCCTCTGCGGGGGCTACGAAAAGGTGCCCACACCATCCATGTTTTATTTAACAACTTCTGCTTTCAAAGTCCGCACAAACTTCTTTCCTTCTGTCTTTTTAATGGGCCTGTCAGTTCTCCAGCTTCCTCGTTACTGAGCGATAATAAACTCTCATTTCCTCCGCCGATGCGTCGCACCTCAAACCCAGACGGCACGTAATTGGAGGAGGCCGGCAGAGCCGAGAGCACCACGAGGGTTTGGGTTGGCTGCGGTGAACGCCACGCGACTGCAACGCCCCGTGTTTACAAATCTGGCCTTGAAGGCGTCTTCGCCTATACACCATAGAATCCATCCATCCATCTTGTGGAACACCCCGGGCTTATAGCGCGCTGGAGCCGAACCCATCTGACTGGAGGTGAAGCCTCAGTACCTCCCTGACAGGTCACATATCTGTCATATACGCACAGACGACCGTATACACACTTCCAGTGAATTCACCAGGAGAAACATGTCATTATAAAACATCCGGATTAATTCAGTACCAGTGGTTTTATGCATCATAGCTGGTCTGAAGTCCTATTAAATCCACATCATGTAAACACATTTATCTGATCAGACTTAACATATGAAACCAAGGCTCCGTTTTATGTGAGGTCTCAAGTGAAAACGAAAAAATGTTCAATTTTTACAGCAATGTTTTGAAAATAAGACTATGATTTATACCACACCAGGCCGTTTATTGGCTCTGTTGGTTGTTTTTGACATGAAACCACGCACGCATGCATGCAGAGAACCTACAATATGAACATTAATGCTGGGGAATACACAGACATTAGTTAGTGTTTGGGTAACTCATCTATAAAACCACAAATATGGACAGTAAAACACTTAACCCGTGTAGTGGCAGCGTTTCCACTTCCTTCTGTGGCTTTGAGCAACTTTGTCGTGTAAACCGATCCACACAATGTTTCAAAAGTTTTGCATTTTCACTTGAAATCGTTGTCATGTAAACAATCCCTGAAAGTGCGTCAGAGCCCGTGTAAATGATCGAATCGTTCACCACCACCTGAGGATTCTTCAACTCGACTGCCATGCAACGCATGTGAAATTCAGAGGAAAAAGTGTCAGTGGTAAAGAACAACTTTTCATCACAGGAGAGAATCACACAGACTCTTAACAAATCTTTCTTTAGTGTTGCAGTTTCAAAATAAATGCTCATAGAAAGAACGTGTTTGATTAGTGAAGCTAAAAATCCTTATTTACAACTGGCAGGCTTTGAGGCGAAACTGGATTTAGCATCATGTGCATTATCTTAATATTGAATAAATGAAAATAGATTTAATAATTGCTGGATTCAATAGTGACTTGATTTAAACGATAGCAGAAAAGCAGATTTAAAGTAAATTAAATACTTGAAGTAGTGAGGATTTGTCCCATAAAATCAAACGATTGCTCAGTCAGAGGACGCTGTATTCAGTATGGTAACTATCCTATACATGATCTTTTTTCACATCTTTTTAGTCGTACGAACCTTTTTTTGACAGGAGATTGTGAAATAAATCTGCTTTACTATTCCGTCTCATGTTGTTTCCTCACGAATCAAAGTTAATGGGACAAATACTTCACCCTAAAAGTTAATGTTTCAGCTCTTCCTACATAAATTCTGCCGTTAATAAAGGCTTCAAGTTCCTCTCTTTATCGTTTTATGATAGTTACTGGAGGTCACCTTCGTAAAAACAGCTTCAATTACAAAACCTCTGAGAAGATTCAGTTGCTGTGAATGTAGAATTTCTTGCATATCTCAGATCTTTAACTTTTAATGATGCCAATTACGCACTTATAAATAGTGTCTTTACCTCAAATGAAATCATGTGAATTTATTATTCTGCTGCTAAAACAGCATGTCATTGATACGTTCTAGATAAAATCTAATTAGGTTTACTAATAAGTACATTGTGAACAAAATGGTAAAACCGTTCAGCCTAAATATGATATCCAGAAATATGTGAAGCACCTAATATGCAACTATTGTCAGAAATAAAAATGATTTCCCTTCAGATGTTTGTTTTAAATCCTCTGCATCAGCTTGTCACTAAAAATCATGTTAAGTCCTCAGTTCTGATTTTAGTCACAATGCAGTGTTTTGTCAAACTCTCTCTCGGTGCATAATTCATCAAATAGACCAACAAGCTGCTAATAAACTCGAGCATTAGAAGCTTGAACCTATGTGTGCAGGGGGAGCAAACCTGGCAGAAGGGTGGCGGCAGTGAAAAGTCACCTAAAGGAAGTGGCATTTAAAATACTTGGCAGGAGTGATAAAGCAGGAGGCAGACAGGTGTTTCCAGATGTGGCGCCCAGCAGCCTCTGCAGAGGCACGACGAGACGCGGCGGCCGGCCGAGTAGATTGAGCGCAGCAAGACAATAAAAGCACATTAAGCCCACTTCCTCTCCAAACTGAGACGTGTGCAGGACTGTCATCGGCTCCGAACCGGCAGGAAGCAGCAGGACTGTTGCCGCTGCAGCGATCGGCTGTCCAGAGGAGTCCAGCGAGAAGCGCTGTTTAACGGCGGGCCTGCAGCCAGAACGTCATTCCTCCGGTGTACGAAAATACGAAGGAACGCCATGCAGAAGAGCGGCGCCAGGTGCACCGGACTGATGAGTCAAGATGTGAAATGTGCGGCTGCAGCGGCAGAAGGCAGATTGTCCACCGGAGGGCTTGAAAGCGCTGGAAGGATGAATGCCTGCAGGCAACAGGGAAGCATGGAGGAGGTTCTTAGCAGGTACCGGGCTGCAAATATAGTCTGCGATACGGCCAGAGTTAGTCATCTCCACTGTGCCCAGAACAGTTATATTCTTATCCTTCAGCATTAAGGAGGCATCTGATGGGTGCCCCAAATCAGTCCGCAGCTTGACAACAGCCACAAATAGCAGAGCAACCAAAACAAAAAAAAAAATACAAACCGATGGTCCAGGATCTGATCTCAACGCTGTGGTGCAGCTCTGGGAAAAGAAACGAGTAGAGGAAAGTGAAGCTCCGGTATCACTGTGAAGCGACAAATCTACAAAGGTAATAGCACAACCGCTTCAAAACAAAAACGGAAGAGCAAGGAAACTGTGATGGTGATCTCTGAAGGTGATTTCTGATTTTAAGAATATGGGTCTTGTTGCAGACATGTAGAAGATGCAGTTTGACTACAAAAACTTTAAAAAGCAAAAATAATACTGCAAGTGTTTTAAACGAAATTCAACATATTATCTTGATAATCTGTTGCATCGCAGTGAAACAAAGGTTCAAATCTCCAAAAGTCACCTGGACTGATTTCTCAGTTCATTTGTTTACTTTCGCATGAGCCTAAACTGACAAGCGCTTTATTGTTTCAAGTGTTTCAGTTGTTTGATGCCACTGATGAGTCACAATGAGAGTTTTTTTTTTGTTTGGTGAGTGGCCATGATACAAGAAGACGAGGCTTTCAGTTTCATTCCTGCCTAATATGAAAATTGAATGTTTAAACAGCTTACACTGACTCCCAGTTAAAAAAAAAAAAAAGACAAAAAATAAGAGAGAGATGAAAAATGCAGAGTTCTCTTTATGTGTGGAAAGAAAAACGTGGCGCCTTTCTTCATCTGAGTGAACTGACAGCTTGATGTACTCAGCAGGGCTTTTCATGAGAATCTCATACATCAAGGACCAGGTCTATCGCTATTCAGCGGTTACAATTAATTCTTTTTTTCCAAGACAAAAACTCAAATAGTCTGAGACTGAATGAAATTTCCCCAAGTGAGAAAACTTACTTGAGCAAAAAGGATTTTTTTTTTTTTTTTTTTTTTTAACATGTCACATAGGCAGTTTTGTTTGAGCGTTCCAATGTCAAAGAGGTAATGTTAAGAAACGCTGATGAATAATTAGCTGCTTCAAAACCTTTTGATAAACTTTGCCTGCATCAAAGGGGTTGTCTCCTCAGACAGTTCCATGCAAAAAGAAAAAGAAAAAGAAATTAAGCTGAAGTGAGGAAGGGGGAGAGAAGGGCGAGAGATGTGCCCGGCTGCTGGAAAATGATCAAAAGATGTACATTTCTGTCATGAGATCTAAAGGTTGATGAGGAGGTTTGAACTGACAGGACGCCGCACGTGCACACTACTCCCGAATCATCACATCTTCACACTGTGTGTGTACGTTTCATTTGTTTCAGACGCAACGCGTCGGAGAGGGAAAAATACACATGAATACAAATCAAGTGTGGGAGTAAATAGAAGTCACTTTTATGTCAAATGCATTGAATTAAAGTTTAATTTGTGGCCTGAAAATAATGTGTTTGAAACTTTTTTCCACAAAATAAGTGTAAAAAAAGTAGATTAAGTATACTGCCAGTCGTGCAGGAGTGTCAGACACATTTCACAGACCATACAGCTGTTGCCTCACAAATTTGGTTAACAATGAAAAAAATAGTTATATTTAATTGTCATTAAATTCAAAATTAAAGAACATTTCATAAGAAGACAAAGACAGGGGAAACGTGCAGCAGTAGCTCTTAAAATAGAGACTCAAACTGCATTTTATCGGGAGATAATTCTTATTTGTCTATTTTGACAATTAATATGTGGGCCTTCCACAGTAGTGCTGATTTTCCATGTGGCCCCTTCGTGCAGCTATCTGCTCATCCCTGGTGTGTAATCCAATGCAAACCTTTAAGGAAAAATCTCAAAAGTGACACCTGGGATTTTGAGAAAAGTGTTAAAATTCTCACGATAACTTCACGTCTTCACATTGTGACTGTGATTGACGCGCCTCAGCGTATTACCAGAGGTCTGAAAGTTCCCATCATCCACTGCAGATAGACTTTAAAACCTTTGTGATTTCACTCCATTCGTTAAATATGTCAAACTTCCGTGGGAGGATCTGGTATTAAGCAGTTAATTGTTATTTTCTCCCACGCTGCTGCGAGTGATATAATTAAACGCTATTTCTTATCCTTCTCTTCCGAGCCTGCGGCTGATGCCCCCAATAACGCCACCGAGGCATCCTGGGGAGTAATCTGCCGGACTATCAAATACTTTTTACCCAGAATGTTTTCAGCTCGGGGCAAAACCAAATTGTGTGTGTGTGTCTGTGTCTGTGTGTGTGTGATTGGCAGCATGTGGTTCACAGTTTCTCCAACATTAACCGGGACACCTCGGGCCCGTTGTGGCCGCCATGTCTGCTTTTCTGAAGGATCTGATAGTCGTTTTCCATTTATATTACCTCCAGGTTTCTGAGTGTGTTTCTCCTCCCAGACACTCTGTGACCTTGTTCACTTCCACCTCACATTCCCGTCCTGCGTGTGGCGCTTTATGTGGGTTAATGGTTAAAAATACAGAGTTTGCTCACTAGTGACATCATCTTGATGTGTTTTTTTTTTTTTTTTTTTTGTAAATTAATAATAAAAGCAAGTTTACGTCTAATTATGTCCCCAAAAAACAAAACTACATGAAAAATGTTAAAGGAAATAGAAGGAATCAGAAAGGGTTCAGAGTGTCTGAGGAGCTAGAAAATGTTAACATGATGAAGAAATCAAAGAGTATGTGGAGTTTTAAGATTACACATAAACTTTGATACATCCCGTCCCTGATCTCATCAACTTGCATGTCTCTGATCATAATCTTTTGACATGACAATGAATTTGAAAATCTGCTTTTTTAATTTAAAATGAGTTATAGTTTTATTTAAACTAGATCAGGAAAAAAAGTATAACATTTATTAGACTAACTGAAAAGGTGAACCAATTCATATCTTTAAAAGAAAGCACAGGAGTATACATGAGCTGAGTAAAACTGTTAGAAACCTCTGACTCACATTTATGCTCCAGACTCACAAAGGTTCACTTATAAAAAAAGGGTTTTTGCGAGTGAACTGAAAGCAGACAGACTGCTATGAGCTCCTGATTCAGATAAAATCCTGCTGTTTAATACGATTTTCCAGTTTCCTACAGAAATATATATATTTAAAAAAAAAAAAAAAAAGCTGAGGCTTCAGAGAGAAACGGATGGAGCCCGTTTCTAAAGAGGGGCTCAGCCTCGGCTAACCATCCAGCTCAGGTTTTGGGTTGTTACCCAGTCAGATCCCCGGTCTCTGCCTCAAGTACAACCTACATGTGCAGAAGTGCTTACAGGGAGTTGATACTTGTTAAGTGAGTAATGGAGCCAAACAGAGACATGTCTGGAGAGCTAAAGTGCACAGATCGCCAGGCAGCGCTCCTTGCTAGGAGCGAGGGTCTGGAGACGGGCTGGATGATATATTCCTGCGAAGCACCTCATGAATCCTTTATCAGTGTGTTTGAACATTGATCAGATTGAGCATTAGCCCAAAGGCTGGATTCTGCTCTTCAAGGGAGAGCACGAAATCTGAATTCTCACATGTGAGCCGCGGCAGCAGGCGGTGCCGGAGCGTCCGTGAGACAAAAGAAGTCATGAAAAGGACACAGAGTGCCGGCTAACTTTTCCTCCTAATGCGGCGCTCACCAAACGGGCTGCTTTGCCTCTCCTCTCATCCCGTTTTGTTTTGCTCCTCTGATGTGAACACTTGAAACACTCGTTGTGTTGTACAGTAACTGATGCCGGATCTGACTGCCGCTGCCTGATATGAAATGTGGCTTTTTGAGTGCCGGCAAAGTGGTAAACACCTACTCCAAATGACAAATCAGACAGCGACGGGAGCTTTGTGGACGTTTCCAGATAAATCCCGTTTCAGGCCGACTTCCACGGACCGACGACAGTCGGGCGTCTGACGTCCTGCCTGGAAAATTCACATGCAAACAAAAGCCGAGCGACGAAATGTGTGATTAATGGATTGATGATTCATGGATCAGCCAGGTTAACCCGGGACGGGAAGTAATTAGAGTTGGGAGGATCGGAGATGCTCCGCTTGATAACTGAGTGAACTCCGTTCAACCCGACGTCTGCTGCTGACGGCGCATCAGAACCCCTCACATCACGTATCTCTCGGCAGTCAAAATAGAAAAGGCAGTGAATCATGCACCTTAGGTTAGGTCCTTAGGGCTAAATATCCAATTCATTTTTACCAAATTCACCTTTTTGTGAACAGTTTTTAACTGCGCACCGCAGACATGAGTAATCACAACACGCCGCTTCACAACAGCTGACTCACTCATCAGCGCGTTTCCTCACTGTTTTGACATGGCTTGCTTACATGCAGCTGTTATTTTTCACATGATTTCTTCAGTGGGAGAAATCGCAAGCTAAAATCTATTATTTGTCTGAAAGCCCAAATCTTGAACTGCTACTGTTTTTCATAACTACCTGGATATGAAACTATCCAGAACAATACATGTCTGCAACTATTCTTTATTATCAGCAAGTCAGTGATGCGCATATGCCTCATGTTAACAAATCATATTTACAATGGATTTTTAGATGAATGTCTGCTTTTTCATCATGTTAGTTATAAGTTATTACAGTCCTTGTAAGATCGACTCCTTCATGTTCTCGCTGAAGCTGAAGGCTTCAGGAAGTTAGTACGCTTTAGCCTGAATACAAAGAGTGAAAATTGCCACTTCCTTAGTGTTTTAAAAGCCGTATAGCTGTTGGAAATCATCATTAAAGGCTTCACATTCATCTTAATACAATATAATCCCATATTTTGACTCTTGTTGAGTGATTTCCATTCATTTCAGCTGATGCTTTACTTTTAGTTAAGAGTTTAAATTCTGTTTAAATTAGCAGCCAGGATCATTTCAGCTGCTAACAGTGTAGCGTTTTCAGGCTGCACACACGTCAGTGTTTTCTCCCATTGACTCTATATCAAACTGTGTCACATCTAAAAGCGTCTGAACACACAGCATACATATTTTTTGTGTATCTTTATATTGTATGAGTGTAAAACATATGACAGTTTATTCACCACATTTCACCTGGACTGTGCCGGACTCTGTGTGTGTGTGTGTGTGTGTGTGTGTGTGTGTGTGTGTGTGTGTGTGTGTGTGTGTGTGTGTGTGTTCTCGTATTTCTATCCTTGTCGGGGCCAAATGTCCCCACAAGGATAGGAAAACGTGGAACGACGTGCCTTGTGGGGACCTTTTTCCGGTCCTAAGTAGGAGAAACAGTGTTTTCTTGACCATGTTGTTGTTACTGAAAAAAGTAAAAGTGCAAAAACATTTCTTTAGGGTTAGGCTTTATTGTGGTGTGGGTTAGGGTTAGGGTCAGGGTTAGGGGCTAGACATGAATGGGAGTCAATGGACGGTCCCCACAAGGATAGAAATACAAGACTGTGTGTGTGTGTGTGTGTGTGTGTGTGTGTGTGTGTGTGTGTGTGTGTGTGTGTGTGTGTGTGTGTGTGTGTGTGTGTGTGTGTGTGTGTATAAGACACACAGTTTAAGTAAAGTCCATGCATGTACAGTATATAATAATGAGTATTATGGTGATTCGAGCGCCTTCCACTAATTGCTGTGCCAACACTCGGGACGTGGTGCGGCTCCCGGTTCGCAGGCCCGTGTGGATTTTGTCACTGCTGCTATCTGTTTGCTGGAAATAAAAGCTGTTGACATATTCCAGGTTAGACGCAGTGGTAGCTTTTGTCTAAACAGGTGCAGTGATTCATTCTGCCGCTCCTTCTCTCGGCGGTGCTCCTGCATGGAGACTCTCCCACTGTGACTGTTTAATTAGTCACCGATGTCTGTGTGTGTGTGTCAGTGTATCGGCGCCGGGCTGCTCGACTCCCCCGGTGACAAACTGTTGCCAAAGAAACGCGTCCGCGGCGAGCTCGGATCCGCCGATGCCGAGGGGCGGCTCGCAGAGTTCAGGGGGTGATTGAATTGTTTACAGCTCGGCTCGCTTTTTTCGTTTTCTGTTGGGAAATACGGCGTCATTTATGTCTGCTTGGCTTTTCCTTTGGCATAAATCCTGAAGTGACTAATGGTACACAGTGGCTCCTCGCCTCCAAATGACACTGTGAATATCAAAAGGATTGATCAAAGACTTTATTAGGGACACCACTCCAAACTGTTGCCCTCTCGGAGACTTCTTTGTAGTGTGTGCGCATATGGAGAGAGAGATTTAAGGAATCTGACATTTACTGGCTCTTTTTGTTTTGTAGCTTTCTTTCTTCCTGGCAGATTGTTTCTTCACAAAGTCCCAAATTTACCGTTGATGCCCAGCCAATGTGTAAAAAAAAAAAAAAAAAAATGATGCGAAACACACTTTGTATTGATTGGACTGTTCAGAAATGGAAAGCACAGAGGGGGCTGATGGGGATGGAGGATTTGCCCCCGCTCTTCTGCTGGTTTGTTCACTTGGACGTTTAAGCCGTGAACAGAAAACCACATTAATGACATGAAATGCTGACATATTAAGTGCCTGCTCGGGAAGTTCGGGGGATGCAGGCTGCTGACGTACCGACTCCAGAGGCCCGGATGCAGCAGCAGCAGCAGCTGCTGCTTCTCCGTCACACTCTGAAACCACCTCTCTGACCTTGGTGCTCCCCTTCGATCCAGACAGTGGCGTTTGTGGATACCCCTCTAAATACACCCCCCGTCCTCTCCTCCTCGCTGCTGCAGCCACCGTGCTGATTGTGAGGACTGACCATGCCTGCGTGTCCCGCAAAAACATCAGCGTGAAGATTCAGTAATCTCCAGAATGAACGATCTTGTTAACGTCATTAATCTTCAATTGTCAACTGACTCTTCTCCCTGCATTCCTTCCTCCCTTTGTCTCCTTTTCTCTCTCAGGTCTACATCCCCTGCAGAACTGCTATTGTCCTGGCCAACGAGGAGATAGATTACTGTTATTAGAGGATGATTGTCTCCACAGAGACCAGGATTGAGAATGGATTCCAAACTCAAACTGAGTGTTAACAATCACCTTCATCTTAAAGTGTCAACCTTGCAAACCCACTTTTTGTGTTTGAGCCTCTTTTTTTTTTTTTTTAAAGACAGTGGGGGTGTGTTGTCGACTAGTGTGCTTTCAAATGCCATCTGCAACCTTAGACGCTGTGTAACCCCATTTACTACAGATTGGTCCATTTGGGAAGCGTCCAACCTCACCAGCAGCGAGATGCTAAAACTCAATACCCCGCCGAGTCCGTCCAACACTCGCCAGCAGCCATTTATAAGCTCTGTTGCATTTGGCTTGTCATCTGAAGTGCTCGACCGGCAACTGTGGCAGAAGAAAGCAATACAAGCAGTATTCACTTATTAAAATTATTCACAAGATAAGTTATGTTAAAACACTTTTCTTGATTTCATTGTTTTCTGTTTAATTAATAGAAGAAAAAAAAAGAGTGTCACAGACGCATATAGATGAATAGCAGCCTCACTTGAATAGCAGTCAAATCAATGGCGATCTCTGTTAATTTGCATTGTGTGACTTTGTTCGTATAAAAATATATTGTAATTTGCACAAAGTATTAACCCGGTTTGAATTATTATACCTTTAATGAGTGTCTGAAACTGTTACGTTATAATGTTTGAATTTATGCAGCTACTGGGAGCATTTAAGGGTTATTTATGGCTCGGTTATTAAGCCAGTAATTTGCAGCTAAAGCAGTGATAAAAATCGCCTAATTTGGATCATTCACACTGTGTTGTATAATGCACAGGCAACATTTTGAGCTGAATTACATCGTCTCTCCTCGCTTTGCATAAAGCATAGGTGCCTCCTGCGATACATCACATTAAATGGGTTTATGCAATGGATTTTCTTTTTTTTTTTTTTTGCTAAGCTCTTCAAACTCCTAAATTGTTCTCAGATAAGTTGACGATGAAGATGGGAAACGATGGTATCGGAGCTGTGACGCACACGTTCTGGAAGATGTGATTTATGTGCAGTGTGTTCATTAGCTGTACTTGGTTCCCCCAGGAATGATCTGCTAAAACAGGTATCGACATAAAGAGCGACATGTGCCTCTTCCAATTACTTTTCACTCTTTTTTTTTTCTTTCTTTTTTTTGCGTGACTTTTTGTCCTCGGCGCATTTAATGAGTGAAATCCCAAAGCCTTCGCCCGAGCTGGTATGTGAGGAGGTTATTGATAAACGAAGAGAAGCACTGCAGATTATGACGGAACCGCTGATCTTCCTCCCTCAACAACAACAGCAACGACGAAAAAAAAAAGGAAAATGTCATAAAATATTGTGTTTTGCAAATGACTTTGATAATTGGTCTGTTTCCAGCCTTTATGTTCTCCCAGCTTCCATCCGCCGTCTGAAAAAGTCCCTTGTTGCTGTATGAATTGGTTGTACTTTGGACAATTTCAAACATTTCCTGCACCTTTTATCACAGCAGTACTGAGAGAAGTGCAACAAGAGCTGATTTTTTTTAGCATCTCGGATGAAAGCAAATTCCCTGATTTGCTGCCACGACCACGACAACAACGCTGTGATCCACACCTACTGCATTAGCGCAGATCCTCCGCCATTGAGGCCGTGTATTGTAGCATATGGCAGGTCTGTGATCGGCTTCGCCCGCAGCTGAAGGAAAACCGCATTCATATTCAGGACCATCCTTCTGTGTTTAGCCAAAAGTGTCATGAACGTGTCATTTCTTTTTCTTGTGTGTAATGAAAACGCCTTTTCTCCGCCTCTCCGAGAGCACAGAGAGGATCACTCTGCATGCATTCGGAGCAACGCGGTTTCTGGAGTGTTTAATCATTCCTCATCTGACCCCATGTCACTGTCATTTCACCGCTGCCAAAATGAATCGTCTGCATTTCCTTTCTCAAAAGTAATATTGATGTGTGATCCACTGCAACTGTTTCAGCATATTTCCTTCGTTAGGACTAATGATAATAAATCAGTGTCTGTCCAGCCACAGGACTCCGCCGCCTGATTACTGATTCTGTGCCGTCGCGCCGAGCTTCGGCTTCCTGTAAGGCGATCGTGTGACGCTCCGCTTGACGCCACGACTGCATTTTGGGCCTGACAGGTCTGAGAGTCCGGGGTAATTTAAGTGTCGTGCCCGTCCATCACAAATATGTACAAACCTGCCTTCAGCCACAGAGGAGACGTTCCTCACTGTTCTCCAACTAAATGCACCAGGAAGGGAAAACTTTGATCAAGTTGAGGATTGTGAAAATACAACATGCTTTAACAATGAATGACAAGCAGGGATGCTCATTTAAATCGGAGTGAACTGAATTAACCTCACTGAATCACAATGCGTTCAGTTTTACATTAATTAAAAAATAATTAGTTTCCCCTGTCTTCGGCAGGGGTGTGAAACATAAGGCCCGTGGGCCAAAAGCACCTCATCAGAGGCTCCCATCCGTCCCGCCAAACCACCACAGAGCATGTGGCCCTTGAATTGAAATAATGTTTTGTAAAACAGTTCATTAAAACATGTTCTGATTATTCGGTCAATGAGAAAACTCTTCAGAGTGGATGCTTTCACATCAGATACAAATTTCAGTATGAAACAGCATCAAATCTCTATCAGTGCAGTCTACTTTTTAGTTTTTATAGACAAGATGAATAGTTTTTTTGTCTTTTTTGATGGTGCACTCTCTCATAAACCAACCTTGTACTCATTGAAATTAGTCAGACTTCATTGTTCCAGCATAATTAGTCCACGTTCTCATTAAAATAGAAAGATTTTTACATTTATAGATGATTATTTTAGTGATTTGTTAGTTTTTATGAGTGAAGACAGCAGTTTTCATAGACATTTTGGCTTCCATGTGAACTCAATTTGCATGTTGTAATGTCCTGTGTTGCTTTTTTAAAGTTTCCAACCACATGGTCAGACATTATTCTTTCAATGTAAATCCTATTTCTAGATTTCTGTCACTGTGTTGGTCTCCAGCTACCGAATCAGTTTGTAAGGTGAAAATAATGAAAAATCCATCCATCTTCCACTCATCTTCATCTCTGCATATTTCAAAACATGCAACAACAAAAAAAAAGTCTTCTAGATAATTGGTAAAAGTTCAAACAATTACACTTCCATGCAACTACATTCAAACTTCTCCTTTAAAAAAGTGGTACCAGTGCATCCCTAATACAGTCTTAGACTAAGAGGAGTTAGCAAGTTCTCCCTGAGCCTCTACTGAAGTGCATTCCTATGATCCAGATACTCTTGGTTGGTGAGTCTGAATGTGCTCCGATGGACTCTGACCTCTACAACCCAAACTTGGACGGCAGATCACCGGCGGCAGAGCTGGAATCGGTCCCGGCCGCTGACACGGGGCTAAAGATGGCGTGCGCCTCGTGCACGTTTCCAACTGATCTCAGGACCCACCGGAGAGAGTCGACTCAACACACATTCACACCCGAGTCCCCAGTTAACCCAGGTTCTCAAAGGGTAGTGCAGAAATCCCAATTAGAAAAAAAAAAAATAAGTGAAGCGTGATTATTCAACACACATTTTAATCACTGAACTCGTCTAATGGAAGTAAATACAGTTATAATTGCTTCAGTGCAAAACCATAAGTGGAACAATATTTGAAAGCTCCACAAACGCCTCTAATCAGAAGGAGAATATTTATGCTTAATATAACTGATGGATCTCAACTGACTTGAAGGACGTAAGTAACTAAACATGGGAACTTTCAGTCATTGTTAAAGTTAATAAGAACTATTTTCTGATTAAAGAAGCTTTTCTAATTAATTTATTTTGCAGGACACTAGACCAGGAGCGTCAAATTGAGACCGGTAACATAGCGTATTAACCTTTAAAGTCAGAGTTTCTTTGTTGTTGCGTGGAGTATATGTTTTAGAAGTCTATATTTTTCCAATCTGATCAATTTGTATCAAAATTTAGAACAATTTCAGCACAAAGGCAACTTTAAGGACGCATTCTATAATGAAATGTGTAAAGAAACATCTATTGTTATCTGCTGCACTTTGCAGATTTTGCATGCACAAAAATTCAATGCTTTATTTGAAATATTTACAATTTGCTTGGTGGGTTCGTGAGCTGAATTGCAGCCCATTGCTGGCTGTTTTTGGGCCACGGGCCTGATGTTGGACGTCCCAACATGAGATTGTGAAAGCTTCATGAAGACATCCAGTCAGAATTTTAGCTTTAGATTGTAATTTGTTTATCAGTTCTTCTCTTCCCACTAGATATTTATTACATTTGAATAACATTTAGCCCAAAAAATAGCAAATGTGAACGAACAGGTGTTCAAAACATCAGCCTGCAGTGTGATTTAAGCTCCTTCAAACATGTGGATCTTGGAGTACCTGAAGAAAACAGCCCAGTGACACCATGCAGAAGGCCGAGGGACCACAGCCGAACCGTGACCTTGCTGTGAGGTGACGGTGCGAACCGCTGCGGCACCACGCCACCTCAAGGTAACGCAGAACTATTTTTGTTTCTAAGAGCCGTTTCAAACTTTAACGTGAGTCACTTTTCTGATACTTGCGCTCTGGAAAGCCCCGAAGTCTCAGACGACGGAGCGGAAGCGTCCTCCGTGCCAAACACAAAGTTTCCATTTCCGCCGGGTGGCTGGGGGGGCCGTGAAATGTTGTGGCAGGCAGGACTCTCCAGTGCAGTCGGCGCAGTGATTCCCACAACATGATGTAAGGGGGATGAAAGACAACTCATCACACTATAATACTTCAATTTCCATTTCCCAGGCATTTGCACTTTATACTACTTACACCAGATTATATTTCTTTGTACGCTGGCACGGATACAAGCAGCTCCTTAATAGCATCTGCACCATGAAAAGCAGTTTGGGAAGAACAGGATGTAGTTTTTGTTGAGGCGGCTTCACAAAGGCACTGATTCAATTCTGTGGTCATTTTTGAGCTTCATTTTCTGGATGTTAGAATGTAATATTTTCCCTCTTTATCCCCCCTCTTTCCTCCTCCTTTGGTATATTTTCTATCCTCATTCGGCGTGTCTTCTCTGCACAGTCATCTCCAGGGCACTTCCCTTGGTTTGGGTGGATGCTTTGAGGCTGTCATAACATCATGGCCACCTGCCTAATATCATAAAACTAAGATGCATATTGTATTCTGACGTCTTTCTTTTAAACTTCTGCAGGAATATGAGTTAGGATATGAGGATCGAGCCTCGTCTTTAACCTCTTTTTAGTGCATCATTAACCACTTTTAATAGATAGGAATGGGAGCACCGCTTCAGAGCTGCAGATCAAGCCGTAGATTTCTGGCCTTTCCACCTGTCAGTGGTCATAATGTTATGGCTCAGCCCTAGAAACAAAGTGTCTGGCCTTTTCCAGAAGTGTCCCTCTGCGACTTCGCAGTCATTGAAGCTGCATCACAATGGGTGGTTTGTGTAATATAATGCGGTGCGGCACGTCGTCTGTACACGTTTCAGAAAGCTCTGAATCCATAATGCAATTACATCACAGAAGCAGCAGAGAATATAAGAGCTGCACTGATTTCTGCTGCATGTTTTCTGTTGTTTGGTGCCCCCCTCGCAGATAAGGCTGTCATGAAATATGCAGGACCTACAGTCTATGCTATTCAGTCCATGGGAGGATATCGCAAGTGACCCTGAAGAGAGTGTTCGCTGTTGTAACAGTTTGTCTTCTTGCATTTCTCACAAGAACATAAGTGCCTGAGGGAAGATCCTGGAGAATTCAATAAAGTCGTAGTCAGAATTGGGGGTATGACATGCACAAAGAGGATGTTTTCAGAGGCTGACCCATGAGACTGCACCAGTCAGGACTGCTTTTCAACATGCACGCCGCTGCAGCCGCGACGCTGAAGTGCCAGCGAGCAAGAAGCAAACTTTACACAGCCGAGCAACATTTACCGTGCACTGTGAATGCAGAGATTGATTACACAGACTGAAGACGCTTTTGGCCCAGTGGTTAACGCTGTAGACTCACACTGAGAGGAACCCCGTTGGACTCAAAGGCACAAGCTTCTGTGTGTGGTCTGCATGTTCTCTCTGTATATTTATGGATTTCCTCCATCAATAATACAAAGACGTGCGTTTATGGGGCAAGAGCTCCATCGAATAACAAACACGAATACAATTTCAGATTTACATATGAATTCATTCATGTATTCGATTCAATCGGGCTTTATTTGTCCATCGCCAATAACAGCGCGGTCATTTCAAGGCGCTTTGACAGAGAAAAACCCGACAATTCCACATGAGCAAGAATAAGCGACAAGAATCAACCTACAGCAGCGCAACTAGACAATGGTGCCGGTGGCCTGAACCAACAGTAGTGAACAATGTAGTTTTCATGTTGGGATACTAGTGGGATACTACTGTTTGTTTTGGTGAAAGTGTTGGTCTTAGCAGTGTGTGTGTTCTTCGTGTTACCTGCCTTCACCTGTGGTCAGCTGGGATCGACTCCCTCTGACCACAGACAGAAAATAAATGGGCAGACTTTTCTGTGAAGACTAAACTGAGCGTGTTTTCCTGCTCGGCACATTAAACCCTGTTGTTGACTGAATTTGCTTGATGAGTGTGATAAACGGAGGAGCGCTCATTGTTTTCCCCGCTCGGTGTGTGGATCAGTTGTTGTTGCTGTCACGGTTGTTTTTGAGGAGAGACGACGGCCTGCGGTTCCAAACACCCGCGGCACGCAGTATGGGACCTGATCCCATTAAGACCAGCCGGGGCCTCGCTCGCTTACGTGTCGTCAAAGTCTCCATTCTCATTTGGAATGGACCAATAATCAAGATGCCTTTGTAATAAATGTAATAAAGCACCCGATTAACAGACTGAAACTTCAAGACTGGTCGAGTATCACAGGAGATTGTGCACTATTACACACATGTTGCAGAGCGGGGAGCCCTGTTTTATAACAAATCACACAGTCGGTGGTTTTCTAACCCCCCAGAAGGTCATTTAGCAACACATAGCAATAATCTCACGCTATTAATAGTTGGAGCCTCGGAGACTCCTCTGCTGTTTGTGCCAACAATTCGACTTTTAACCCGCTTTTTGCACCTCTTCGTAGTATTTTCTTTCCTGTGTCTTCTTTTCTCCGGATTATTTATGGATTCAAATAAACATGGTTCATGTTGGGGGCGGCACACAGGAACAGTGGTTAACACTGTCATTTCACAGAATGAAAGAAGAAGCATGCGTGTTTAAAAATGATATTTATGAATGAAATATTCACCGTGCCAGGGCCAGCCAATCAGCCTTTTATTCACTTGGAGATCCACTTGTTCAATTGATTGGTTTTGTAAAAATACGGATATTTTCATCCTGTATGTTCGGAATGTTACTGAAAGTCATTAAGGCACTGTTTTACTTGTCCTCTGCACTCAAGATGAAAGTAACATGGTACGGGGACTGCATGTTGTCTGCTAACTGAGAATATAACCAATCATTTTGGATCGATTTGAGTTAAGATAAACCCCTGTAAAAGTAGGTTCATGTAAAAACTGTACAAAGATAGCCAATTTTCAGATCACTGGTTTGTGTGGATGAGCGAACACGACGGTCAGTCGTCAAATAGCTTTATTAATCTGCTTTTGTATACTTTTAATCCAGAGGTTCTTTTTATTACCAGTGGTTATTTATTTTCCAGGAGAGAAAAGGGCTGCTGTGACTGAAATGTTATGGTAATACACAGGAGGAATCAGCCTGGGCGGCGGGAGTTACTGTTGCATATCGCTTTTTTAGAATGGCGCTCGCAGCGCTTGTGTGCGTGTGTGTGTGTGTGTGTGTGTGTGTGTGTGTGTGTGTGTGTGTGTGTGTGTGTGTGTGTGTTTTTGCTATAAGCAAGGTTAAGCATGTGATCGAGCTATTTCTTTACAGAAAAGCATAGAGATGTAATTGATATCGCTCTTATCATCTCACTCCTGGCAATCTGGCAAACAAGAGAATTTCCCCTCCATGCCGCAGTATTCCTCAAATGTCAGAATCAAAAGCTCGAGAAAAGAAAGCACCTCGGCCTCCCGGGTCACAGATTTGAATCTCTGCTTTTAATGTGACTGATATGATTGTGGAAAAGGCGCCGCGGCGTCTTGGTGGCGTCAGCGAGGGAGAGGAGCAGATCAATGTGTGCGGCGGGATGTTTGGAGGCCCGGCGGTGAGCGGCGTGTGCCGTTATTCTTTTTGCCATTACACTCGCTTTTTCATCTTTATGCAGAGCACTGGCGGAGGCTGGTTCCACGCGCGGATCTTTAGGACCCAAAGTGCCACTTGTTTTCTATTGTAGAAGGTAATTAACTGCATTCTTCTGGTATCTCATGTCTATTCAGTTCTCATTAAACAGCTTGAATGGAACCCATCGGTGCCAGAGCGCCTGATAACCAGAGCTGGGGAGGCACTCGCCTTATAGTAAGAAATTGCAATAAAATAGAGCATCCTGGGGCTTGTGTTTATTAAATTGGTTGAGATAATTTCACCGGGTGTGAATGATCTCCCCAGAAATCGACTGGCCGTGTGTCTTTGTGAGAGTGAAATGAAGCTGAATCCGGTTACATTAGCTTAGCTTGTAGTATTTCACCCTTTCTCTCTACAAGACCCAATGAAATTGCATTATTTCAAAATCACCTAAGACCACTGACTCCCATTTATCAAGGCGAGCCACAATTGGCCCTCAGGGTGAGCAGCAGTCAACCATAAATCTAAGAATGTCAGATAAAGGCAGCGTATAAAGCACTCCTCTTTCCAATTATGTATAGGGAGCATGTCGTCGTTACAGTCAAATCAAAGAGGCCCTGAATGTTCCTCAACTCCCATTCAGCCGGCACTCCTGTGACTTCTTTTTGTGCATACTACTGGATGCCCTCACATTGATAAGCCCCAAATCCCGCTGTAGATTTGTATTATGTATCAACATTCGGGCTGGAATAAGAGGATCACGACACGACGCCACTACACACCCACAGCAGGAGACTGGATGGAGGATGGAGCGGAACAGCTTTGTTTCCCCCCACCGAGACTTTTCGCAACTTCACAAAGCGATCCATAATCTTCCGGTGTTGTGACTCCTTGAAATGCGACCATGAAAGGAAGGAGGAACAGCGGGGAAAAGATGCCAACATACGCATACTGATATAGGGCTGGAATTAAGACACTGCAGGGTGTGCTGCTGCTGCTGCTGCCTCTAATCACCGTCCAGGAAGCCTCAGACAGACGCACGTGCACGATTCCCGTGCAAAGAGCGCCATCTGGCGGCTACAGCCTGATGCACTCGGGTGGAGTCACACACCTCACACAACTTGTCTTCTGTGGAAGGGGCTTGCTTTGCACGGTGCACACACCTCCGTGCACGTGCGTCCCTCTCTCTGTTTATCCATGAGAATCCAGTCAGAGGTGGAGTCCTGCTGACTAGAAGAGGAGGGGGCTTTGTCAGTGGCTGACCGACATCTTTTTCAAGTAAGTAAAACCTAAAAACATCATCATTATTATTATTAGTTTTAACAGTATCAGTCGGCAGTGAAGTTGAAGGTTAAAAAGGTGGAGGTTGCTCCTGAGCCATGTGCGTCCTGCTGGAAATCCTCAAGGAAGCAGAGCAGAGGGAAGCGCTGTCCAGGCTGATGCAACACACTCCTTGCTGGACACACACACACACACACACACACACACACACACACACACACACACACACACACACACACACACACACACACACACACACACACACACACACAAAGAAACCTCACTTCTCCAACTTTTATGTCGTGACGATCCGGTGCGTAAAACAAATTTTAGTGACACTTTTGCGCGCGTTTTGCCCCCAGCCTAAAAAAAAGAGAGAGAGAGGTGCGCGCGCAGGGAAACGTTGCCTTTTTACGGCACCTCATAATTTTTAGTAGTTATTACTCCCAGCTGTTGTCTGGGTGAACTGGTGTGAACCCAGACTATTAGGAAACGGAGACCCACCAGTTATTTAGCTCTTTTATGGCTGAGTGACATAATTGAAGTTGGGAAAATATCCTCCCCAAAAAGTTTAGAGTAAATATGTTTCCCACTTTTATTATGCACTTCCTTTAAACTCGGCATGGTAAATTGTTTTAGCTCTATTGAAATGGAAAGTTGGATGTTTAAAGCAGCGATGTCACATATGGCTTAAGGAAGAGAACGAAATAGATTGTTTTAGGATTTATATGTTTCCATAAAGCATCGGCAATCATGAATAAACTTGTCTCTCAAAAGTATTTCTGATGCAATCATAAATTCCTGCTTGACAAAGACACTTATTCAAACATGTGTTAAAGTGTGGGTAATTTATACGGAACATTTGAATATCCCTATTTTGTTTTGACCTGCTAGATTTATATTTGTGGATGACTGAGAGTCTTCTGGTTCTAATCCACTTTTTTTCCCCCCAATCCTTAAATTTCAGGAGTCAATACTTCTTTAAGTTCCACCCGATTCACATTAGTCCAGAGCCTTGCATGTTAATCTGAAAAGAAACAAATTCACAGTTCCTATACTCCCGTTTTATTCATTTTTTCAACATGATCACAGATTTCTATGTATTGTGTCCACCAGCGGTGTGTTGTGTCTGCTATGGTTAAGAAATGTGTTTAAAAAAATCAATGTTTTCTTTGAAATGTTTACAATTGCTAACTACAATTGCCTGGTGGTTTGGGGGTCTATATTGGACCCTGTTGTGGGCTGGTTTTGGCCCATGGGCCTTATGTTTGACACCCCTAGTTAATCAGAGTTATGTGAAGAAGAGATGTAAAGGCAGGAGAACAGAATGTGAGTAGTTCTGGTGTTTGAGGCAGGAATAAACCTTGACAAAAAACATTGTGTTGAGTTGTATGAGTTCCTTAAAGCCACCAAAAGTGAGAAAATAATGAACCATGTAAAAGAAGCACGTTGGAACACCGGAGCTGAAAACGAAGCAGAACGTGAGAAAAGTAGCTCTGCTGTGAAAAGTAACCACAAGTTGTAGAAGTGTTTAATATCAAGAATGAAGCTAATGAGATATCTGTGTTTCAGCATCCGAACGAGGGATTTGATGACTCTCTGACTGGCCTGCAGCTGAAAGCAGAGTCTTGTAACTTTGCCACATTAACTGACTCCAGACCAGACGGCAGCAGAGCTGGATCTAGGAGTGATCAGGATTTACCAAGAGACTGAATTACTTGTTGCAATAATGGCGACTGCCTCAGCTTCAGCTGTGAGGATGGAGCTATCAGTGTCATCTTGAGCAGGGGAAAGAGATATTATGAGGCTTATTTATAACCGACTGCAAAATTGAAAGAAATGCATGTTGTAAAAGATCAAGAAAGAATGACCAATACTTTGAAATAATGTACAATGTTAAATCAGATACATACTGAAAGCCTGTGAGAACCTAAAGTTCTTAAAAGGATTTCATCCCATTAATCCTACTGTGGCTGCACAAAGTGACTCTTTGGCCCTGTAATGCAGAGTTTAGCAGATGTTTTGGGGTACTTATATTTTCTCACAAAATCCAGTTTAAATTCAGCTTCCCAGATACGTTTAGAGAATTTTATACAGAATGGAAAAAATTAAAATAACTTCTTGTAAGTTTTTCAAATCAGATCCTGTGCATCGTGTCAGTTATGCATAAGCATTTAAGGAGGAGGAGCCTGGAAGAAATGGGGCTAAAGTGGATCCAAACTACTTGATGAGATCAGCTAACCTGAAAAACATACCGAAGAGATATATTACTTGAAAAGTGATGCTCCCCCTTTTCCTGGCAGCTCAAACTATTTGGTTGCTCTTAAAGAGGATGCTTGGTCTTTAAAGATGTAAAGACAACATCAAGTTTGAGCGTCAATGTGTCACTAAGCTCCTGGAAACCAGTAACTGAATGAAAGCTGCACCAGGTCTCTTCTTTTAGCAAACTTTGACAGATATTTTCTGAGACAATCTGTCTGCATTATCTCAGAATCTGAAATACTTCAGAGCAACATCATTGAGCGACTAGATCGAAAACAAGTCGATGTTGAAGAAATCTCTGCCCTCAGAGCCAATGTTCAAGAGCACAAGGAACGGCTGATGGAAAGAGTTTGAAAGTATAACCATATGAAGAAAAGTAGAAGTTGGTTGGAGTTGGAGTTCAAGATTTTTCTTGGCGATAAGTTCTAAAGCCATTACAAAACCCGCAGAGACGGAAGTCATGGAAATGGTGAACTTGACAAGTAAATATGAACACAACCAGTCAAAGCATCATACTCTCTGAGCTGCAGTCGAACACGACTCAGGGTGGTTCAAGCTGAAAGGAACACAACAAACACTTCCTGTGTTAAAGTTTTAAAACCCCAAAAAGTACTCACGGTTTTATTCTGGAAGATCAAAGAGAAAGGTGGAAACCAGTGGCTTGATATGGTGTGGCCATCAAGATGAATCTGAACAAGAAATCATCAAGAATTGAGTGAATGTTCATGACTTAAACTCATCCACAGACCTTGAAAGCATCTAATGTGAAGAATAAGCATGTGAACTTGTTGAAGTCTACCCCTCCTCTATGGAACACTCTTTGAAGAAAAATAACTAAAGAAACATAAAAAAGAGCTTCAAAATGTAATTGAAACCTCCAATAGGAATGGCCTGTAGACTCCAGGTTCGGTCACCGTCGTAGAGAAAAAACAGAATCACTACAAAAAAAACTCAGTAATGGAACAGAACGAACAGATTCCACGAAGGTCGTCTCGATGTTAAACTGTAAAAAGATAGTATTCTGTCCTGCCAAAGACATCGGAAAGCCTGATAAGCAGAAGTGAAACGTGCCAGAAACAAAGATACAAGTGAAGCAAAGAGCTCATGATGCTTACTGATGTGCCTGCAGCTCCCTGGACTTGTTTCATCTCAAGGGCAACGGCTATTTAATCATCACAGACTAATATTCAAACTTTCCTGAACGGGCGTATCAAACTCGGCCATCGTGCATGCAAAGTCGATTTTTGCCGGACACGGCATACCAAGTACAGTCCTGGCTGATAATGGACCATGCTCCCAGACAAAGCCCTTCAAGCCCGTGACATCCAGTCCTCTGTATGCAAAAAGTCAAGTGGAAATACTCAGAAGAGAGAGTCCTCCTGAAGAAGGCTGCAGACCGATCCCCACCTCGCTCTGCTCCACTTCAGAGCGTCGCCACTCCAGTGTGGACCGTCACCTGCTGAGCTTTTGATGAATAGAAAAACTTCAAACTCCACCGCTAAGCTACTCACTGCGAAACAAACATCCAAAACCGCGGCAGAAATTACAACAGCTTAACATCAAATGGAAATCTTTCTACGACGAGACCGCCGAGCCGCCGTGACACAAGCGGGATTAAATGTCCTCCGGGATTTAAAAAGCTCCACTTCTCCAAGAAGCTCGCTGACTGTGAAGACGGGACAGGTTCACAGACTGACGGACAGCTCGTCATCAATCTCAGGACATTTCTGCACTTTGTGTGTTTTTCATGATGTCAAATTATTTTCAGGAACTCTCCTGTAGTGGGACGTGAGCGTATACAGAGCTTTTCATTCACACCCCTGTCCTCGCCTGACCTGCGCTCCCTCCTCACACTGCTCCAGCGATTCTATATTTAATGGTCCTTGAGCACTCTGCTGCTGCCGCTTGTCGACGTTGTGGGTCTGTTTTGCAGAACATGTGTGTTACTTAACTATAAATTTAGTGTTTGTAGAGATGAGCCGTGTTCAGGTTTGTGCAGTGAAGGTTATATAATGCTGTGTCCAATAAATTCACATTTATAGGAGCTTTTTATAATAACTTGTTAAACCTCAAGGGGCTTTCCTTTTAAAAAATTCAATTTGAGAGTGTTTTTGAGAATCAATATCTTTGCTTTAATACTTTTGGATCCAGGAATGAAGTTATTGATCAGCAGTGTTATTCTTTGAATCAGTCTGTCCTTAAACTGTTATTTGACATCTTATTGTTCGGTGTAAACATTTGTCTTGTTCGTATTGCTGTTGTGATAGTCTGAGAAGAATCGCTGAATATCTGGGAAACTTCACAAGAATCAACCTTAGCCTGGTAACTGTCTTTTTCAAAATGTTCTGCAGTGAAAGGCAGTAACCTCTAAGTGCTTCTTTTCCAAGTACGCTCTGAAGGTTTCAACTCTATTGATACGAGTCAGTCTGTTCATAATGATGCAGCGTGCGACATGACCTTGTGTTTATCTCTGCTGCGCCACGTATTTTACATTTTAATCTTATCCAAGAGACAGGAAACACGAGGTTTGGACGTGGATTTAGGAAGCATGCTGTTTTTGACCGACCCTGTGAAGAACTTTAGATATGTTGGTGAAACGGTGTCCAGATCCTGGAGGATGTCCCTCCTGCATGTTTTACGCCCCTGTTTACACAACATCGGGTGCAGAGCCGATGAAAACAGCATTGTTCTCATCCTTTTTGTCATTTCCATGTAAACTGGCATTGTTTTGAAACACTGTCTTGTAAAAGCAAACAAGAAAGAAAAAAGATGCGTTTTCGCTTGAAACACTGGATGAACTGAGCCTTAGATGTTTCCCTGAATCTAATAATATCATCCAGGAGCAGGACTGGACATCTGTGCTCTAAAACCTTAAGCTAAATCTTTTCTGATGCCAACATTTAATGTTTTTCACATTGTCAGGTTTCTGCGGGGTGGTGTCCATCTTCGCCTCCAGCACAACCGCGGTTCCCTCCCGCAGTACCCAACCTCTTAAAGGGGCTGTATCATGCTTTTTTAGCTAGTCCAAACCCTAGAAATGGCATTAACGTGGTAATAGTTTATTTTTGGCGCTAAGGAAAAGTAATTTTGTGTGAAATAAAAGATTTTCTGGGGCTAATTCTGAAACCCGGAAGAGAAAACGCTCTGTTTCACTGAAATCCCGCCTCTCCCCCTGTGGACTTTGACTGACAGCGTACTTCAACCAATCAGCGCTTCAAAACAGTGATTGGCTGGCTAGCTTTAGCGCTTTAGCTCTAGCTTCTCTACACGCAAAGACACGCGAAAACGTCTTTTCCTGTTAGAAACTCACCAAGAGCAGACCCTTCAGGCTCCTGCCTGCTTTCAGACGATGGTTAAAGTTTATCTCCGTAATCAGAGTTAGTTGAGTACATAACTATATGACAAGGTTAAAACATACAAAAAGTGAATTTTGCATGATACAGCCCCTTTAAGGAAGTGCTAGGTCCCCCCCGGGTAGTATGGTTGAGCTTAGGGCTAGCAACCCTATCTCGTAAAAAACTCAACGTGCTACGGAAGCAGCTAATCAAGCTCAAATTAAACTCCACACTTGATAATGTACATATGACGGTAGCAGATGAAAGCCGAGAGGAAGTTTGTCACCCGAAGAAACGAGTTTTCAATGCCAAATAAATAAGAATTGGTACATGGAATGTACGGACACTCTATCAGAGTGGCAAACTGGCGCAGGTGATTAAAGAAATGAATGCATATAGACTTGACGTTCTCGGTTGTGGCAAAATGCGCTGGACCGTACAAGGGAAATTCAAAGCGGCGGCATAACCCTTTTGTACTCTGGGAAGGAGGCACATCATACCCAGGGAGTGGGAATCATTCTGAACAGACATGCAGACAGGGCTTTGATTGAATGGAAACCAATTGATCATCAACTCATCACTGCTCAGTTCCAAACTCAGCACTCCAAAGTCACTGTCATCCAAGCATATACACCCACAGAGGTGGCATCCGATGAAGAAAAGGATGCTTTCTATGACAAGATGCAAGAAACGATAGACGAGATCCCTAATTATCATGTGAAGATACTGTTAGGTGATTTCAAGGTTTAAACGGAGACCGCCAAGGCTATGAATCAGTCTTGGGTCCCTATGGAACATCCAATGATAGAAATGACAATGGAGAATGACTGGTATCTCTATGTAGTGTGAATGGAATATGTTTGGGAAATATGTTCTTTAATCATAAATTAACCCACAAGAAGACTTGGAGATCCCCTGACACAGAAAGTGAATGGGACTTCATTTGTATTGGCAATAGATGGAGAACCTCAGTACAGTATGTTAGTCTTTCGAGGGGCTGATGTTAGTTCAGATCACAACCTCGTCATTGCCAAGATTCGATTTAAGCTCAAAGTGAAAAGGAAGACCGAATCCAAGCAACCGATTGACATCAATAAATTGAAGGATACATCGGTTCTGGACCGTTTCAAAGTAGCCATTTCGAATCGATATGAGACACTAAGCAATATAAATCTTCAGGACTTAGAAGAACAATGGGATTACTTCAAAGAGAGTGTCCTGAAATGCGCGGAAGAAGTAATTGGCCGACACAGAGGAGGCAATAGAGAGAAATGGATCAAGGATTCGACTTGGAACTTGATTGATCGAAGGAAGGAAGAAAAGCGTATCCAAGACCAGGCGGTGAGCGCAGAGAGGAGGCGCGAGGCAGGACGAAAGTATAGAGAAATGGACAAACAAGTGAAATGCAGTTGCCGAAGAGACAAACGCGAATGGCTAGAGGACCGAGAGAAAGAAGCACAAGAAGCAGCGAGTAAGAATGACTTGAAAACACTGTACCGTATTGTGAGAGAACTTGGAAACTCAAGAGGTGGCTCCAGTGTGCCGATAAAAGACTCAAATGGAAGAATTTTAATGAGAGAAGAAGATCAAGAGGCTTCCAATCAGTTCTAAACCAACCATCGCCAAGCAGAACATACGACTTGGATAGGCTTGTCGAAGAAGCAAACCCACTCAAAGTTAATATGGGAGAGATATCAACAGAAGAAGTAAAGAAAGCTGTGACATCCCTTAAAAATAACAAAGCACCTGGAATCGACGAAGTGTCAGCAGAGTTATTAAAATATGGTGGGAACTCCGTGATCCTTTGGCTGACCAAATTACTGAATTACATATGGAGACGTGGCGCAGTACCTCAGGATTGGAAAAAAGGCATTATAGTCAAAGTACCGAAGAAAGGAAACTTAAGTGATTGTAATAACTGGAGAGGCATCACTTTAATTTCTGTGCCTGGAAAAGTGTTTCGTAAAGTGCTCCTAAATAGGTTGAAAAATGCTGTTGATGCCAATATACGAGAGGAACAAGCGGCGTTCAGAACTGGTAGATCGTGTAGCGAACAAATTTTCGTTCTACGCAATATAGTCGAGCTAAGTGTCGAGTTCCAAATGCCTCTCTATGTCAACTACATAGATTTCAAGAAGGCTTTTGACAGTGTTCATCGCCAGTCACTTTGGAAAATTACCGCATACTATGGAATTCCCGACCAATTTATTACCGTGTTCAAGGCTCTCTATGAAGGTTCGTCATGCTGCATCCAAAATCCGAATGGAATGTCTGCTCCTTTTGATATCTTGTCAGGAGTCAAGCAAGGCTGTATCTTGTCCCCTTTCCTCTTCATAATTGTTATGGATTTTGTTTTAAGAAGAAGTATGGGAGATGAGACTTTCGGGTTACAATGGAGAAATCGACGGCTATGTGACCTCGATTTTGCTGATGACATTGCCTTGCTAGCAGAAAATACAGGAACACTCAAAGAAATGACTAATGCGCTGGACGAAAATGCACAAAAAGTGGGACTATGTATAAACAACACCAAAACGAAATCAATGAGCGTATCAACTTAGATACATGCCGACATAACTCTCAATGGTGAGCAGGTAGAAGACGTCTCTCAGTTTTGCGTACCTCGGAAGCCTGATCGACAGAGACGGTGACGCATCCTTTGATGTCGGTGTGCGAATCGGCAAAGCAGCAGGAGTATTTAGACGCTTAAACTCAGAATGGAACCGCAACATCATCAACATTCAGACTAAGATCAAACTCTACATGTCACTAGTAGTGCCAACAGCCATTTATTCTTATGAAACACGGAAAAGCACGGCGAGAATTATACACCAATTAAATATATTCCATCAGCGTTTCCTACGAAAAATAACGAGAATATCTTGGAGAAGTCACAGCACAAATGAGACGGTACTTTGATGTGCCGATCTGAGAACTTTAAGTGGCATCGTTGCCGAAAGAAGACTACGTTTGGCTGGGCATATTCTGCGCTTGCCCGACTGTCGACACAACAATACCGCCTTTTCGTGGACCCCAACCAACGGCAGGCGAAAGAGGGGACGACCACACATCACCTGGCGCAGCACATTCAAGAGAGACATGAACAATCTGCAGATCGAGTGGACGGAAGTCAAGACCAAAGCCTCTGAGATGGCTGGAGGACATTAGCTGCCCAATACTCCGAACGGAGTTGGAGGAACTAAATTTCCGCTGGTTCAATTCATATGATGAAGAAAAAAAATTTTTTTAAAGTCTTTTAATTCAAGAACAATTGCTCTGTACATCTGTAGTTATTGTGGTTTTGCACTTTAGATTATTCTCCATGGCACTGATGATACATGCAGATTTATCGTCCTTTGTTTTGTTTTATGACATTTGCCAAAGAAATCAAAAGATACAATACAATTCAAGTATCAATTACAATATTTAATCCTTAACTTTAAAATCATTATTCCAAATAAGAGCAACTATTGCAGCATTTATGCATCATGTGTTAGTGAAGAGATGTGGAATGTTAATTTAAGTGATCCCTGTAAATGAACAGATCAGAGGGATGAAGGCTGAGGATGAAGCTGGAGAGGTCAAGCTCAGATGGTCTGGACATGATATGAGGAGAAATACTGGATATTTTTGACAAAACATGTTGGAGCTACAGGCAGGAGGAGAAGAGGAAACACTCAGATTTATGAATGGAGAGGAGGAGTAGAAGGAGGTGTTGGTGTAACAGTAGAGGAGGCAGAGGATCAGCTGAGCCGGCAGCAGAAAGACGACAGCGTAATCTGAGTGGATTGTAGACGTGGGCCTGTCCCAGTGTAAATAACATTTATTTTCTCTCAGGTTACTGTTGCCTTAAAGCTCGTGTCCGGAGTTTTGAAAGAGAGAGGTTTTTTTTTAATCCAACATCTCAGGTTCCGCCCTCCCTCTGCTCTCATGAGCGACCAAGCCACGCCCCTTTAATTGTGCATGCTATTATCCGTCGGGTGAAAATGAGAGCCTCCGAGTCCTACAGCATCCTACATGTTGAGCTGTTTACGGTGGATGTTCAGCAGACAGTGGATATATCCGAGGTAAGCGGAGCGGCTGCTGCGGAGCTAACTGCGTGCACACTTTGATTGACAGCACGACAAAGCGGAAACTCGAAATCTATTGGCTGAAGCTGACCGGCGCTTTTTCGGATAACACGGGGGTCTATGAGAAGAAGGCGGGGCTCATAAATAAATTTTTATATTGCTTTATGCTAATATTATATTGTAGTATCGAACCAGACTGACACATTTAAGCTCTGTTGAAAAATGATACATACGTTGGAAACGAACGGAAACTGTGGACACCAGCTTTAAAGCCCTGAAAATAGTAGAGTTCAGCTTGTTTTGTTATCTCTGATTTCCAATCACAAGTCCATCAGTTGGTACTGATGGGTGTCATTTTTTTAACTGTATTGCTTTGTATATATATATATATATATATATATATATATATATATAAAATAAACAATTGTGGTTTCAAACTGTTGACTAATAACTCCATGAAACATTAATTTGAAATACTGATATTTTTAAAAGTGTAACAGTTGTAGAGAATGTGGCAGCTGGTTCACTATTCATTATTGGACTAAATGGAAGTCTGTTGTCATTGTCATCATGGAGTAAAAGCACTGTCACTGTACAGAGACATAAATCACAGGTGCTAATATCATATACCAACACTGTAGGAGAGGGATAAGTTGTTGTTTATTCTTGTTGTTCCGTCTCTGTTCAGTCGTCTCTCTGCACATAAACTATGACACGCTCCAAAAGTCATTTGAAGGAGCAAAACGTAGTTTATGTGCAGCCAGATAATGTGGAGCATGTGACGGACTGCGGCTGACTCGCATGCCGCTGTTATGATCCGGCGTCGCCTCCGCTGATTGGCCGAGAAAAGGGCCGGGCCCTTCCCTGCCCACACGCCTTTTTTAGCCTGTCTGCATGTCTGGTCATGTGCGCACTGCGCGCCGTCTCCTTCTGATCCTGAATGTTCTCCTGGAAAAAGCCTTGAAGGTCCTGTTTGCTGCTGTCAGCTCGCTCCTGATTAATGGGAGAAGAGTCTGTCTGTTTGGGTGCAGTGTTGTTTTGTTTTGTATTTTGTGGTGATTTTGTGTCCCATATTTTACTGAAAAGCTAAATGTGTCTGATAGAAATACTCAACAGGGATTAATAACTCATTTTCCAAGGATCTGATTTTTTTTTTCTCCAGTGGAAACTATGATGGTTCTCTGGAAGTCAAATGAAATATTCTCGTCTGAGTCACTGTTTCTCAACTGGTTTGGAATCCAGTGACGTCTCTTCATGACCAAGAAAAATTTTCCACTTTTCAGTCAGCTGCAGTTTCAAGCTGAAATAATCAAAAGGAATACTACATGGGATGGGGAGTAACTATTATATCCTCTATTACCTGTATTTTAATAAATATGGAAACACTTCACTCACTTTAGCCATTTTCAACAGACTCAACCATTTTTTCATGCACAAATATGAAGTTAGATTTATTTCTACTGAAAAGTAGTTAAAAAAAAAAAGTCGGTGTTTGTCTCAATGTAAGAAAATCTACATTTTGTGTGCATGTGTGAGTAAACTTATAAATCACCTTCTGTTATATAAAACTTTACAAATGCTGAAAAATGTTGAGAATAATAATAATCTTTGATATATATTTTGATATATAATTTTTTTTTCTCTACGTTGTTTTTCTCCTTGTTAAATGATTTGTGTGAGCTGTGTGTGTGATTGATTAGCGCTAGCAGTATTTCAGCCTTTCTGTTGATGCCGAAAACATCTTTAATGAAAAATGGACTGATTAATCCATTATGCCAAATTTCGAAGAAAACAAATCCTCTTGGAGCTCTCAACAATCCCATCTGCAGAATTATTAATCTAAGTTTGACTTTCAAAGAGATGAGAACATGTGGTTTGTCTGTTGGCGTGCATAAACCAAACCAAACATAAGTGTTTCAGTTTTGTGATTTTCATGGTTGTACTTAAATCTCTGACGACTCTTAATGACTGAGGCTGGAAACACAACTCAGATCCATTGTGATCGACCGTAAATGCACCCATGCTGTCATATCAGTTATGAATAGAAATCAGTGATCCCAGTGTGAGGTGTTTTGCTGTCGGACCGATTGGATTCGTGCCGTCTTCCTCTGTTTCCCGCGGGGGTCGTGTGGTAACACGTGGTGGCCGTCACCTCGGCTCCTGGAGCCATGTGATGTGCCGCTGTTCTATTTGTGAGCCGGACACCTGGATGGGTTGTGCGCTGAGGAGCATCTGTGTCACATGTCCAGCGCGGCGTCCCTCTTAACGCCATTCTTCTCACGCCGCCTGGAAAGTGGTTCCAGCTCCACTCGGCAGAGGACTGGAGGAGAGGAACCCCTAAACTCTGAGAGGGCAGAAGACCCACTGTTGTGTTGTTGTGGAAGTGAGTACAGAGCATGTCTGTGACGGTTCATGATCTTTATCTGTCTCTGTTTGGGTTTAGCTTTTTATAGGTGGGGCTTAGAGGCTTTATCTTGTGTCACTGCTCACTGTTTACATGATCTCTCTGCACAGTTTGGCCACTGATGCTGTCCTAAAATATCTTTGATCTACTTTCTGAACTAGATGTTTCCTCCTCACTCATGCAGGCTTCAGATTTGAAGATATTTCTGTAGTTTTTAATGTCATTTGTTCCTTGTTTATTTCACCTAATTATGCATATTGCATGCAAATTGCTATTTGCACTACTAACCAGAAGAAGTATTTCTTGAAAATGAAGAAAAGGCAGGAAATTAAAGCAGTCAGAGCTTACACCATGAACGATGCTGGAGTGCTTCAGCATCCTTCATTCAGTGTAGGTGACATGTCCATTCAGAAATTCAAACTCTTTGAAGTCTTCCAGTAGAAATGCAGACAACGTACACCTGCTTAAAGTGTTGTGTCTTTACACACACGCCTCTTTGTTGTGTTAACTGTGTACATTTTCCCTCACATGTGACAAGTGCATGCCGGAAACCAGCTGCTGTAGCACGTCTTCCACTTTCACAGCTGACCTGCGAGTCGTAAACATGTCGCCGTGAGCGTGTGAAAGGTATCGACCTTGTTTGTTCCGGACGGCGATCGGAGAACAACTCCTCCTTTGAATGTGATGCAAGTGAACGATTTACGAGGCGGTTTTGATTGTGTACAAACAGAGAGCTTCATTAAGTGTTTTATTTCAGGTATACTGGGGAGGCTCATGCTCATGCATTGTTCCTAACGGGTGGATATACAAACTCCTCATTTAGTTAGAATTCTGTTTTTCTCGCGTTTAAGCGTTACAGTGCAAAATACCATCATAACAATGATTTTCTTTCCTTTTATGTCTTATGTCAGATTACTGCCATCAGATATAACTGAGCAGAGGTGTGTTTTAACCAATCTTGATCAAATTAGCAGATTTTTTTGCATTGTTTTCCATAATATTTCTCAAAGCATTTAATTATGTTACATTTGTTGAACAAAGAGCAAAAATCTGAATGTGAAGTTTATGATTTTTTTTCTTAGTAAATGTAATATTCCAGAAGAAATCATACTGAAACTGAAAAACAGATAGTTGGAAGGTAAAAGAAAAACAATAAGAAACACATTTTAGAAAGGAATTTATTGTCAGTGTGATGGAGAGTAAACTTAGAAAAAAATGTGTGTAACTGTACCTGCAGATTTATAAAGACTCACCAGATATCCATCACAGGACAAACACCTACACACACATTCTCACCCAGGGGGAATTTAGGGTCACCAGTTCACCTCAGTTGCATGCTTTGGACTGTGGGAGGAAACTCATGCGACCACAGGGAGAACATGCAAACTCCACACGAAAGTAAATGGCTGCTATTGGAACCTGGACCTCCACCCTGTGGCACTCAGTTATACTGTAGTGCTGAAATAATACAGTGAGATATTATCTGGTGTTTCAACGCAGTCGTGGACTGATTAGCGTGGGAAAAACCCCTGTGTAAAGTTTTCAAACGCCCCTTGACGTGTGCTGTCTCATTTCCTCCACAGGCGCAGTGTGAAGTTCCTCGGGTTCAGAATGACCCCCAGGTCGATTCCGGAGGTGCTGAAGCAGTTTGGAAAGAAGCTTCTGCGGGTGAAGGTGGTGAACTCCAGCAGCGACGAGACCCGCCTGTCTCGGTGCATCAACACCCTGGACCTGGTGGCCCTGGGCGTCGGCAGCACGCTGGGCGCCGGCGTCTACGTGCTGGCCGGCGCCGTGGCCCGGGACGGCGCCGGACCCGCCATCGTGCTGTCCTTCTTAATGGCGTCGCTGGCCGCCGTCCTGGCCGGGTTGTGCTACGCAGAGTTCGGAGCTCGCGTCCCCAAAACGGGCTCGGCTTACCTGTACAGCTACGTGACGGTGGGGGAGGTGTGGGCCTTCATCACCGGCTGGAACCTCATCCTCTCCTACATCATCGGTAAGAACCTTCGGAACCGAGAGGATCGGTCTGGATATAGATCAATATCTTATTATTGAGTTACAAACCAGCAAACGTTGTATTTCACATGATGAGATGGTTCACCTGGTTTCTATTTGAAGACATTATTATCCCAATTAAAGTGCGCTGATTTTGGGATCTAACAGCAAATGTTATATGGAAAATGCAAAAACATGTCCACAAATATTTAACCAACCATTAAAAGAGGAAGAGAAAAATCTTCAACCATCTCAATCTTTTATTATTATTTTTTTTAAACCTAATAGTTGAATTAGACTATTTCAAAGGCTGGTTAGTGTGAAAGAGTGAAATGTTGATACATATGTACATCCATCATAAAGGTCAATCCAGTTCAGGGGCGCCCGGCTCTGTGGATATACCAGAATATATTGATAACTACATGAAGAATTAATAATACTCAAAACCATGAAAGTAGAACACTGTACGTTAGAAATAACGACAGACAAACCTGACGGGTCCCTAAGATCTACAGTAAATAATTATTTCTTTATTAATGACATAAAATTTAAAACATCAGCCAGAAGACTGTACTATTTTAGAAGTCTCATAAAATTGAATGAATGAATGAATTAATTATTCAAAATGAATAGACAAACATTTATTCCATGGTTATCTTCTAAATTCCTCTGACAGGAACGTCGAGTGTGGCCCGGGCGTGGAGCGCCACCTTCGACGAGATCTTTGGGAAACACATCCAGGACTTCTGCAGGCGACACATGGCAATGAGCGCCCCGGGAATCCTGGCGGAGTACCCGGACATATTCGCCGTCTTCATCATCCTCTTTCTGACAGGTCGGCAGCGGCTCTCATGGATCTTTTTGCCGTGTTTCATCTTTGTTTTCACTCCTTCACTCTGATTTCTCGCAGGCGTCCTGGCAGTGGGAGTGAAGGAGTCGGTGAAGCTGAATAAAATCCTCACCTGCGTCAACATGCTGGTGCTCTTGTTTGTCATCATCTCCGGCTTCGTCAAAGGAAGCCTCGAAAACTGGAACGTGGATCCCGAAGAAGTCCTCAACGGCACGAGGAACTCCAGCTTCAACCGCCAGCAGATTCTCGGTGGCGCGGGAAACTCCAGCTCCAAGTGCGTGGAAGTCGTGCCTCAGTCAGGCATGCCTGAATACTTTTTAATGTGTTGCTGTTTTTGCTTGCAGCACCTCTGACTTCGTACCTGAAGCAGTGGTTCTGGGTGAAGGTGGCTTCATGCCTTTCGGCTGGGCTGGAGTCCTCTCCGGCGCCGCCACCTGTTTCTATGCCTTTATCGGGTTCGACTGCATTGCTACCACAGGTGGGAGCCAATACATTTATATTTCACACACACACACAGTCGCTTTATCATCTCTTGGATCTAATGTTATGCTTCCATGCGCAGGAGAGGAGGTGAAGAATCCCCAGAGAGCGATTCCCATCGGGATTGTGGCCTCGCTCCTCATCTGCTTCGTGGCGTACTTCGGCGTGTCCACGGCCCTCACCATGATGATGCCTTACTACCTGCTGGACGTCAACAGCCCTCTGCCCGTGGCCTTTAAATACGTGGGCTGGATGCCCGCCACTTACGCCGTGGCCCTCGGCTCAATATGCGCCCTGTCGACCAGGTAAGAGTCTCCGCCTGCCTCTCAGCATGAGAACTTGTAATTGTTGATGTTGAGCATGCTCTAAGATGAATGACTCAGGTCCAGGCCTGCACTTTAATATATTCTCTAATTTGTGCTCACTGCGGTTGCAATATCATGAAAGGGGCTCGTACACTGAAACACAGCTTGTGGAGCTAAAGATAGGTTGGTGAATTGTGCGTGCTCAAATAATGTGCTTTGCAGAGCTTACGTTTTCTCAAAAATGCAATCCTAAAGCCCAAAGTGATACATTTTCAAATGTTCAAAAGTATCTTAGCCCTAAAACATGTTTGAATCACTAGTTTTAATTCAAAACAGGAAAAAATACTGACGACCATGTTTTGTTGATCCAAGACCTGTAAAAATTAATCATAATAAATAATGATTTCAAATATTTTTGAGACCACATTTAATTTATCTTCACATATGTTGATAATTCCTTGAAAACCTTTACATTGAAGAAACGTTTGCCTTTGAAATATTGTCGAATTTATAGATTTTTTTCTGAACTACAAAGTAAATTATGTGGTAAAAGTAGTGAGTGGCAGCTATATGCACTCTAATATATTCTTTATTCTAGTCATATGAATACCTGTAATAACAAAGCATATTCTGCTAAGGATAAAACACTCTTTTTCCAGTTTTTAAAAGCACTAACAGTATTTGGAGTGTGTGCATTGAACTGCACGGCATGCTTCTCTGTGTCTCTCCTGTACCAGTTTGCTGGGCTCCATGCTCCCAATGCCCAGGGTGGTGTGGGCCATGGCCGAGGACGGCCTGCTCTTCAGGTTTTTGGCTCGGCTCACCCCGCGAAAAAAAACCCCTCTAGTAGCCACGATAATATCCGGTGTGCTGTCAGGTGAGGCCCTGAGCAGAGCTCCCTAACTGGCTGCGTTTTGCTGTGTGAGACAGGCGGCTGCTGGTGCGCACGGCCTCAACACGACTGCTCAACCAAATCCACCGAGGCCCTGTTGACACGATGCTACAAGTGAAAACGCGTCATTAGGGACGACGCTGCAAGGTGTTAAAAGACAGTGTCTATTTAAACAGAAATAATAAAAAAAAGATTTAGTGAGCATGTTGGGCCACTAGTGGGTGCTGTTGGGTTTGGTTTTTTTTTTGTGTTAACAGGGCCTTAAACCGGGGTCCTGGTTGAGGACTTGTGTGAAAGCAGAGACATTTCCTCAAGTTGTAAATCTCTTGCTTTTCTCCCTGGGACTGATGAAGCATTTTCCATTCTGTTCTTCCTCCTCCTCTTCCTCCTCCTCCTTCTCCTCCTCTTCCTCCTCCTGTGGCTCAGTCTCCTTGGCTCCATGTTTCCACTCCCTCGCATTATCTTTGCTATGGCGTGCGATGGTCTGCTCTTCTCCTGTCTGGCTCGTGTCAGCGAGAGGAAGATGCCCATCATCGCCACTTTGGTGGCAGGGTTCATGTCTGGTAGGTAGCTGAAAAGAGGGCTGAGGTGACAGCGCCCTCTTGTGGATGGAGGATGGTAGAGGAAACAAAATCTGCATTTCATTATGAAGCATGGATGTTTTCCACAGTCCTGATGAATGTGTGTGTCTCCTGCAGCTGTGATGGCCTTCCTGTTTGATCTGAAGGACCTGGTGGACCTCATGTCCATCGGCACCCTGCTGGCTTATTCCCTGGTGGCTGCGTGTGTGCTGGTCCTCAGGTACTCACTCAAGTTTTTCTCTTTTTATGCTGAAGAGTTGACAGGTTTGACAGGATTCCAGAGGATCACATGGCTCAGCTGTGTTATACCTTCATGTCATCTCACTGGGGAATGGAGTGTCACACACACATACACACACGCGCACACACAAAATGATAAAAACCTTCTTGTCTCGCGCAGGTACCAGCCCGAACGGCCCATCGGCACCTACGAGATGGCCAACACCCAGGAGGATCCGGACATGCCCGAGCCTGATAACGAGGGAAACTTCGACATCCTGCCGCAGTCCGGATATCGCTTCACCGTCAGAAACCTCCTGTTTCCGCCCAACACCGAGCCGTCGCACCGCTCTGGTTTTGCCGTGAAGATCTGCACCGCCGTCCTCGGTGAGATGGTGAAACAAAGCAGCTGACTCGTGAATAAAACCTGCTTTCCTCACTTGTTTTGCTTGTTTCCCTCATTCAGGTGTGTTGGTGTGTATTTTTGGGATCGTGGCCGTCCTCGGGGGGCTGGCGCTCTGGTCCGTGGCTCTGCTCTGTATCATCGTAGCGATCAGTCTGTTGACCACCTTTGTCGTGTGCAGGCAACCGCAGAGCAAAACCAAGCTGTCCTTTAAAGTAAGTCTCTTTAATATGATCAAATCCAGCGCAGAGGGCGTGTTCTTTCCCTCTTTACGTCCTCGGTTCCTCCTCAGGTGCCCCTGCTGCCCTTCGTCCCGGTCGTCAGCATGTTTGTGAACGTTTACCTGATGATGCAGCTGGATCGAGGGACCTGGGTCCGCTTCTTCATCTGGATGTGTTTAGGTGACAGACATTTTCCACACTGGATTTGTGTCAAATAAATGGCTTCGTTCTCATTTAAGCCGCTGATGTCCGTCATTCGTAGGTTTCGCCATCTACTTTGGCTACGGTTTCCGAAACAGCACAGAAGCGACTTCCAGCAGGTCTGAAGCCTGCACCATCGAAGGAGAGCCCATGGAGAGAGAGAAGGACGTTTACCTGCTCAAAAAACTCAACATCATCCCAGTAGATGAATATGAAGACTCCTGAAGAGTTTTTTTTCATAATTTTTGGTTTTAGCTTCTGTATAAATCATCAATGGGCCCTAAGTTACAAACAGATGTGAAAACATCCCATCTGTACACAATCAGCTGTTTCCCCAAATCAATTCAAAGAGATGTATTTTTTTAAAATTCATATTTAGGTAAAGAATTTTAGATTTGCTCTATGATACAGTCAACTCAGTAGACTCAGGACGGTCTGAAAACGAACAGTTGTTGTTTCTCACCTCTGGTCCTTTTCTCTGAGCTTGTGCTGTTGACAGAAAACAGTGTGACTTGCAGGAAGTACCAACAGAGATGAATTTTAATTGTCTTTCAGTGTCACAAAGCTGAAGGTTTACTACAAAGAAAAAAGTTACACAGATGTTACTCAGCTTTTTGTTACTGGGAGACAACATTTTGCTCTGATTGTTTCATAAATGAACACATTATGGTGCTCTAGTAACCTGTTAGTGTGTGTGTGTGTGTGTGTGTGTGTGTGAGAGCGTTCTTGTATTTCTATCCTTGTCGGGGCCAAATGTCCCCACAAGGATAGCAAAACGTGGAACGATGTGCCTTGTGGGGACCTTTTTCCGGTCCTAAGCAGGAGAAACAGTGTTTTCTTCACCATGTTGTTGTTACTGAAAAAAGTAAAAGTGCAAAAACATTTCTTTAGGGTTAGGCTTTGTTGTGATGTGGGTTAGGGTTAGGGTAAGGGTCAGGGTTAGGGGCTAGACATGAATGGGAGTCAATGGGAGGTCCCCACGAGGATAGAAATACGAGACTGAGCGTGTGTGTGTGTGTGTGTGTGTGTGTGTGTGTGTGTGTGTGTGTGTGTGTAAGAGAGAGAACTGATGGATTTTATCTTTCAACTCCCATCAAAAGTATTGATAGTCACTTGTTGCTGCAGATCAAAAACATGAGTGTTATCCGTCACACTTTCAGAGTCGGATGTCCATCTGATTTATCCTGCAGTGATGTAGACAGTATATTCACTAAGTGCCCATTTCTTATAATAAGTATTGCAGGTAGCTCAAGCGAGATTAATGACATTAATGAGCAGATTGTTGCTGATATTAAATAAGAAGAAAATTCACTTTTTAAACATGTAGCTTTTTTTCTGAACTTCTAAATATCTTGTAAATAACCAAAGAAGACTGTGTTGCATTTGGTTTCTTGTTAGTTTCTTTTGTAAATACCACTTTAGACACATGGATAGGTCAGATGAAACTTGTAAACTTTCTGCTACAAAATTCATTTGCTCCTGTTTATTACAGTTTTTGTAAATTATTAAGTTGCTGTAACTTGTACAGCTTTAATATGAGCTATAATGATGTTGGCCTTCGCTGTCACAAAGTTACATGTGGAGTAGACTATTCGCTTTCGTCGTGCATGATAAGCTTGTATTAAAAATGTAGTTTTTATGCAGCTCCAGTACCAGACACAAGCGAATAGCGGACTGTTATTAAGAGAAACAAAAACCAAACTGATCGTTTCTTTTTTTCAAAAATCACCGCCTCAGTTTCATTGTTGAAATGTTAGAAATGGTGAGTTTTATCCAAAACATTTCCTGATCAATAAGTCGAACGTAGTTGAAAACTTGTTAATTAATCAGAGCTCATAGTTCAGGAGATAAGCGTCCTTGTATTAGTTTTATAAACTAATTCTGGAACATTTGCGCCATGCAATATGAGGAATTTAAATTGATTTTTTCACCAGTTGATGGCAATAGTTTGTAGCATCATGACTGGATGTTGGGTTTGTAAATTTCTTGCTGTAAATAAAGAATGCTTCAAGTTTTAAAAACACAAGCTCTCTGTTGTGAACATCTTTATTCCTTTTTAGATATTTGTTTTTCTTTTTTTGGAATTTACTTTCTCACCTGTGTTTCAATCACTCTTTTTTCTCAGAGGTTTTTGTTTTTATCCCACCTTCTCTGCTTCCCCCTCATCTTTTTGTTTAGAATTGTTCCTTTTTGTTATTTATTCTTTTATCATCATGTTTATTCTCTCTTCTGTCATTCTTTTTTTCTTTGTCTCAACCTCCCAATTCTCCTTTTTTTGTGCCTCTGCTTCCTTTTCTTTCATCTATTTTCATCCCTAGCTTCTTTGCTTAACTTTCCGTTGTCAGGCTTTCTCCTTCCTTTCTCTTTTCCATCTCTCTATGTCCTCCATTTCATCTCTTTAACCTTTCTTTCACTCGCTTCATCATTTTCTTCCTTCTTTTTCTCCTTCTTTTTCTCAACTTTGTCATGCTTCCTCCTTTCCTTCTTTTCTCTTGTTTTCTTTTTCTTTTAGTTATGTCTCTCCTTTTGTCCTGTCTCTTAATTTTTCTTATATCTTGTGTTTTCTTTATTTTCACTTATTCTCCCTGTATCATGTCCTTTATATTTATTTTTTTTTTCATATACTCTTGGTGTCCATCCCACAATCATTTAGTAGAGAACACCAAACACTGATACATTATTTTACTAGCTTTAAATAAAAATATACAATAAATGTAGAAGTGATGTAGAGATGAATCGTTTTTTTAAGGAAACCAAAAAATATGCATGATATATTTGTGTTGTTATTCCAGCTCTCATCCACTAGATGGCGGTGGTCTTACTGATATTCATGGTGCGTTCACGACTGTCTGGTGAGTCGGGAAATCTTCTATTTTTTAGGACATAATACAAAACCATGATAATGATATGGATGCACACATGAAATTAGGAAAATTCAATAATAATAATTAAAAAAAAGAATACTTTTTTTTTATGTGATCCTAACAGATTCGCTCTACTTGTTGCAGGTAGTTACTTTGGCCGGCAGGGGGCGCCATGAGCCCACCTCTCAGCTGCGGGGTCTCCTCTCGCCTCCTCTCCTCTCCTCCCAGATTTTTCCAGCGATGCTGCAGACTGAGTCCTCCTCATCGCGGCTCAATCTGGACCTCTTCCTGCTCTGCAGCGGATTACCTGGACCTCACAGGTAAGGGTCTGTCCCTCACGTGAGGGCGGCAGTTTTCTGTCTTACCCCCCTCCTTCAGGCTCAGATCAGAGGCTGGGGGAATTGCATGCATTGACACTGCTGCTGCATCTGCTGGAGGGACTGCGGATGAGCCTGTTGTTTGTGGGGATCAGCAAGAAGTCTTTATTATTATTTTATACATTTTTTGATGATCTCCAGCTGCAGGTTTTAATATGCTGCATGCAGACAAATGTAACCTCACCTCTGAGTGTGTGTTTGTGTATGTAGAGTCTGTTTTTTTTTTTTTTTTTTTTCTGGAAACCCTCTCCTTCCTCTTTCTGTGTGTCTTTTTCCTGTTTGTGGATCATGTGTGTGTTCATGCACTTGATGGTGTATTTAAAACCTGGAAGGCTGAATGATGCACCAGTGCTGTGATTCATACCTGATCTGCTGCTGTGATCTGAGTGTTCACACTCGTCCTTAAGGCCTGAGTTTTGTTACATTATGTAAGATGTGACAGGGGAACTATGGAGGACCAATGAGATCCCAATCATCCTCCAGCGGAGGCTCGCAGGTGGCAGATCTCTGCATTCATGCTCTCCACAGTCCTGAATGTTGGTGTTCGTCCACTGAGCAGTATGTGCAGAACTCAGCTCTGCCACTCCAGCACTGTAAGACCTTATGTAGCCCATATTTGGTAACACAAAGAAGTCAGTGAAGCATTAAAATGGGAGGTTGACTGGCGCCTCCATTTTCATCCTTCAATATTTCATGAGCAATCCAGATTAACTGAAGCTTGGTGGAGAAATGAAGGCCTGCATCTAATCTGTGCTCCGTGGTTCAAACAGAGGGAGAAGCTCCTCCAGTGGGCTATCGCACTCCGTCGTGCACAGATTTCGTCAGAGGGCCTCGGCGAAGGTCTTGCCTCCATATGAGGAGGCAGGTGGCAGAGTGAGCTGCTGCTCGGTGGGGGATGGGGAGCATGTTGCTGGGACCAGCGTAAATTTCCTCATCCTCCCTCGTGCCGTTACGGAGTCACCGCAGGAGCAGGAGGAGCAGTGCAGCGGCGGCAGCAGCAGGGAAACAGCCGGGAGATGTAGATGTAGGAGAACCAAACAGAGGAAGGGCGATGACAGGAGCAGAGCACAGTGACTGATGGCAGGACTAATGTACAACACCGCTGTACAGTATGTGGGTGGGAGGGATAATGAGGCGGTGAAAAGAGGTGAGAAATATCACTTCAATCAGTAGAGTCGAGTAGCATCATCCTTCATTTCTGGGTCACATGGAGCCCTGTCAGAGTGTGAGGGGTAAACGGTGAATCAAACCAAAACAAGAGCAAAATCAGGTTGATTTGTCCAGTGTGCAAAGTTGATAAACCATGTCGGACTTATAGCGAGACACGACAATAAGCCATACGTCTGGGATCTTGTGGAATACCCTCTATTCTCATTGTTTAAGAGCTCTCTGGTACAAGCTGATCATTGCTTCACTTTCCTATAAATGTCGTTTCAGAGCTGCAGAGAAGCTTCTATTCATTTTTACTTGCTTACACCTGGTGGTGAATCTTCTCTATCAGCTCTGATCAAATATTCTCTTTCAACTGAAGACCTTTATCAGATGTGAGGAATTTGACCTATAAAGTTCAGGCATATCATGGTGCATTTCAGGGGTGTCAAACATCTGGCCCATCGGCCAAAACTGGCCTGCAAGAAAAACAAAAACAACCTCCCTGTATCATTCACTTGTGTTGTGTGTTGTTGTTGTTTTGTTTGGCTTGTTGAGCTCATCAGCAGTGCTTTATTTCTTTTAAGAGCATCCCAAAGAGCTGATATGGACCCACAGCTAATGTGTTCACCCTCTCTGATGGGCCTAATGATAGCTTTCCTCACTGAGGAGGTTATTTTCAGACCAGCTTCAATCAAGTCTAGACCTTTATCTGCTCCGTGTTATGAAATAATAATGGAAAAAACACACCTTTGCCTTGATCAGCTGAACAGACATTGCAGATTCAGAGAACATATCAAAGGTATTCTGGTATTCCCAACATCAATTGCCTGATTTGGACCTAACTCCCTTCAAATCAAAACTGAAAATCTGCACTGAAACCACATCTTCTTTGTAGTATTTTCACTGTGGTGGCGTTCAGATCGAAAACAACACAAGTCTCTGTCATTTATAATGATGTTGCGGTTTGTTTTTGACTGCCTCACATGATTGCATTAATTACTTTTTAAAATGTTTAATAAATCGTGAAATAACAAAGCTTTAAGTGACAGTTTTACACACTATTTATTGCGCTTTTATTTAAGCTAATAAAGCTCAGGAACAAGTGAAATGTCTCCATCATGTCGTCGCCACGCTGATGGATGCTGATGCACTGTGGCGTCCGTGTATCGGTCTGCGTCCGAGCTGATGTGGAGGAGAAAATCAATTTAAAGCAGGAAAAAGCAATTATGGCTGCAGCAGAAACAATCATACAAGCAGTTGCCAGCTTTTGTCCTGAAGATCGTCTCTGATTGTTTCTTTGGAGCAGATTTCTTTTTTCATTGGGGTGATCAGAGGGTTACTTCCATAGAGTTTGTGACTGATGCTGGAACATTAAGTGGGACATGACTGCAACAGACATGCAGCGCTGAGGAGACAGGTGTAAAACAATCCTATACATCGGTTTTCCTCTGCAGAGCCATGCTGATGCAGCGTTTACTCCTGACTGCACTGCAAAGGCACACCTCTGTTCCCGAACCCACTTTGCATTTCTTGCCCAAGAAAAAGCAGTTACCTGTTTCTCTGTGGTCGTTTCCTCCCAAGCATGCGTCAGACTCTGTGGTCTCCCTGCACCACTGTTTTGTTTGCTCAAGAAGGGAAATTAGATGCTGTTTCCTGCTGCGTAAGTGAATTTATTATGACACCAATGGAGATCAAATGCATAATAAGCTGTAAGTCAGTTTGACATGCTAATCAGCTGATGAGTGGACAAGAAGCTCATCAGTTAAGCTTTGCTTTAGCAAATGAGGGTGGTTTTAAGGTTTGTTTTTTTTTTTAATTTTCTTCCCCTTTCACCTTGAGTTTCAATGGTCCCGGTTTTGTTAGAGAACTTCTTCATACCGCTTACTTCTTTTTATGGAGGGAAAACTGCAGCTTGAGAAGAGAGGATGAGTCAAGGCTCACTGTGCACGCATATCGCATATGTGAGCAAATCTAACGCTTTACCAGACTCCCACTGAGCTTCAGGACAAGAGAAAATGATGATATAGTGTACAGAATGAAAGCAGATATTCTCACATTTTCAAAGAAGTTGAGATGATGAAGTATGAGGATGAGCCAAGCATATAAACTAGGAGCGATGGTTTTGCTCTTATTCACAGTGTCACACATCTGAAACAAATAGAAGCAATGGAGATGTTTTTCTCAGATAATGAAGGCTTCTGGGACTCATCACTGTTGTCTACAAAACAAGTAATGGCTCACCGTGCTGTGCAAGAACAGTTCGGTTCCTGAACATGAATCAGGCTGAACGACTGAGCTTTCTGTTAATTTTTTCCATCTCAGCAACACAGCATGAGGTGTTGCTACAGTTTTCTGATCCATTCAGAGGGCTGCAGCCTCCTCCTTCACACTGATCACCTGCATGTCTGAGTAATGATCAACTCAGCGTCATTAAAGCATTCGTTAAGTCTAGTTCCTTTAATGTGATGTGAAGTGCAAACACCTGGAATTCATTTTCCAAACTCGGTGCAATATCAGAGCTTTTTCTCTCTTAGGGGCATATTTTTACTACTTTATTACTATTTGTTTTGTGAGGAAATTGTTTGACTTGAGGCTAATAGTGCTCTCGTCATATGAAACTCCTGTCACACTGATACATTTATATAGTAGATACTAATGATCAGTGTTGGGCAAGTTACTTAAAAAAAAATTATTGGTTATAGTTACTAGCTACTTCTACAGAAAAATAATTTATTAACTAAGTTAAAATATTTTAAAAGTAACTAATTACTTGTCAAAGTAACTATTTTGTTACTTAAACAAAATGTGTTTAAATATGTCAAAGAATTTGGATCCCCTCTTGGAAGTTATGATGCATGTTCAATTATTTACCATAAAACTGAACATATGGTTAATGAAATAAATGGACACTTGACAGAATTAATTACCAACAGGAAACACTACATTAATCTAAATTATTCAAATGTTGCTGTGTGATAAACATTGACAGTGTCAATGGTGATGAGATAAGAAATCAATCAAATTTTAATTTTAGCTGTAGATAGCATTTCTACATTTGTAAAAATAATAAAACAGAATAGATGTATGTCGATAGATAACGGTACTTCCATTTTAAAACTGCTTTTGAATGATCAGGGCTCTCTGTGGCTGTATCTCTGTCACGTCACATGATGCACTTTGCACCAATACGGTTCCTTCTTTCTGTATGATGTCATCATTTAGAGCTTTCCTGACTGAGGAGTTTGCAACAATGTATCAGTTTTAAATGACATCATCATCTCATTTGACCTAGATATGCAAATGAGTGTATATGCAAATTAGAAGATGACATAAGCAGCTGTTGAAAGGAAAAACTCTTTTAAAAGGGAGAAACCTTCCTTTTAAAGTTGAATGATTAATTAAATGAATACTTACGATTGACTATTGACATAGATGTATGTCAATAGATGTCTGTACTACTTTCCTTTGAAGAGCCGCCAGGGCTCTCTCTATGGCTGCATCTCCAATGGTTGCTCATTTATGTACATGAACTTCATGCTCCGTTGCTCAGCTGGAATCTGGAGGATGAAAAACCAAAAAGCAGTGAATTACAGTAATAGAGCTGCACCTCATAATGATAATGGCATGGTAACGCTGGGAAAGGTAAATTGTTCGATTCCATCTAACCACAAATAGAAACGCCATTTATTTTGACGCAGTTACTCCCATCACTGCCAATGATACAGGCCATCTTTAGTATTAGAGGTCCTCATGGGATCCATAGATCCTGAAAGCCCAGGTGATGCTCAGGAGGTCAGATTTGGTCTGTTTTACTTTAAAATGCATGTAAAAAATGAATCTATTCACATCACATTGGGGAAATGAACAGACCTAACATCCACCTGCTTGGTACAGCATGTCAAACAGTGAAGAAGTTGTAGAATTTTATGTATTTACAATCAGTGTGACAAATATTTGGAGTTCAAAACTGGTGGAGGATTTATTAAATGGTCATCCATTTCCATCACATACAGAGAAATTTGAGGAAAAAAAAATCACAAACACAGTTAACTATATACAGCACAAACATGTGCGTGAGTTTTATTCACGATTCAAAAGCATTTTTATGTGTGTGTTCTTTCTTGCCTTCCATGTTATTCTGGGCTTATAATGTCATTACACAGCCTGCAGTGTTACATAATAAATCATGTCAGTTCGATGTGTGTCTCCTTTGTAAAGCTCTTCTGTGGATTAATTGTTTTCTGTGAAGGTTCATTTAGTCTTGAGATCATTCCCATCAGATGCTCTCAGTAATGGAAAAGCTGCTGCTTCCACAAAATGTCAAACATGACAACAGTTTTCCCTTGAAAGTCAGAAAAGCAGCCTTTAATCTGCTTCTAGTCACATTCACAGCTGCAGTATTCACAGTTTGATTGACACTATTGTGTTTTCCCGACTGTACAACTAAGTTCTCAAACACTTTTGCAAACATTTACATTTTTTTCGGTTCAGTGCACTGATTTAAAAGAAACTCCATTCCTGTGCTGAACTCAGTAACCCCCACTTCAAATCGTGCAGCAGTTTAAATGCAAATGTTACAGAGAAAGTGGGATTTTATTCTTCATCTCAGAAGTTAATGCTCTCTTGTTTGAAGTCGTCTCTCATCTCCTGTTCTGTGGCTGAATTATGTCCTTTAGAAAAGTGTGTCCTTATTCGATTCTGTTTTAAAAATGACTCATTCTTCAGACAGGCTGAAATGGATTTTGGAAAAATGACTGCCCACAAGTGAGGTTTGCCCCAGATTTAGCTTTTGTTTGCAGTTTTGTGGATGGCTTTGGGAGAGTGGACGACATTCTGCCCCGGCTCAGGTCACTCTGTTGTCAGTATACTGTACAAACACACACAGTTCCCAGCTATCCTTTTTTTTTTAACACTAAATTAATCAGAAAAAGCATCATAGAATATTAAAGGATGTATATTATTCATTTCTACAACACTTACAATGCTGATATAACAATTTATAACTGAACTAATAAACTGACCAAAGTGACCGAAACAAAAAAAGAGATAAATTGCTTATTTTTTTTAACATCTGTAAAAAAAAAAAAAAAAATCTAATCCAAGATGTTAAAAGGAAGATAGAGGCCTACTGTTTGATGTGTTGGGATTTTTCATTCTAGTTTTGTCAAAACAGAATTGACAGTAGAAAATTGGAGCAATTCAAAATAATAAACCTGAGTTTACTGAAACACTGAGCTCATATTTTTTAAAATTTTCTGTAACCAAGCCTGTTGTTTAGTCTTTGTTTTCTGTTGTGTTCACACAGGAGGAGCCCTGATGTCACCCAGACCAATCTTCCAAACTAAACATGATATTCAACATTTTGGTATCTGGAAGATGGGGAGGGTTTGTGAGAACAGGCACCTGCTGTGCCTCTAGGACACTTTGATGGGCGCGGAGAGTTTTTCACGGTGGATGCCATGGATGAGTGATTTTTAAAGTGCTCTGGAGGGTGCCGTAAAGTCGGAGCAGTTTTCATAATGTGTGAGCGGGAGGAGCCCTTCAGTGAGGGGGAGTTGAGGAACAATAACCAGCCGGGCGGCGTGCTGGCTGACGGCGATGCCAACGCCAATGAAATCCGGGTGGAAGATGACGGTAAGACTGGGGACACCGGCTCGCTGCTGGGGCCGCCGAGCGAGACGACGGAGCCGGACAAAGTCATCATCTGGGGCACGGACTCGCAGTGCGACGACCCCGAGCTGGCTGAGTTTGAGATGCTGGAGTGCCAGGAGCTGGAGGCTTATCTGGTGGAGGACGGCGAAGACTTTGTGGGGCTTGCGGAGCGAAATCAGCTTCAAGAACATCACTCATCATGCAGCACAGCCACACTCGAGCAGGAGTCGGATAACAGCCGGGAAGAGAGGAAGCCGGTTGTGCGTGAAGCCAGCGAGCAGGAGTCGTCCGCCTCTCATGTGTCTGAGAGCAGAGAGGCATCCAGGAATGAGCTGAGCTCTGAAACGGACGTCTTTGTGACTTGTCTGTCCACCGTTTCCAGCATGGTCACAGCTGCGGACACTGTGGGAAGGACCCAGATTACCGACTCCTGGCAGTTTGCCTCCGGGCCTCAATCGACCATCTCAGAAGACCTGACTCTGGCTTCTCAGATCGTCTCTGACAGAGGCAAGGCTGATCACCCTTCCCTTTCAGCGAGGAAAAGCACAATACAGCACAAGGAGGTGGACGTGAATTTGAATTCGACGGTTCGTTCGGAGGATGCTGGCTCACATGCACGCGTGAGTAATGCCGTTTTATGCAAGGAAGTCAGGGATGAGCACAGGAAGAGCAACAACATGGAAAACAAAGCAGGGAATCCTGTTTTAGGAGGGGACTGTAATCGAGGAAGAAGTACTGAGCACAAGTCTTTACCCAAAGTGTTTGAAGAAAGTAACACTAAGATGGATAAAAGCACACAAGCTGATGAAAGCCCACCTAAAACAGGTACAAGGCGGGCTCAATCGATTGATCCTAAAGCCATGAGAAAGCAAGGCTCATTCGATAACACCCTGAAAAAACAAAACTCCTTTGACAGGAGCTTCAAAAAGCAGCCTTCGTTTGAATATTCTTTAAAGAAGCAGCTCTCTTTTGATAACTCCTTAAAAAAGCCGGGCTCTGCGGAGCACACGGTGGTCCCCGGCTCTTCAAGTCTGGAGAGGAGGAAGCCATGGGTAAGCCCGAGTCGATCGGTGTCTCCTGCGTCCCCGAAGAACACCTCTTGCTCTCCCAAGAGACGGCCTCCTGGTTCTCCTGCCAAAGTCCAGGGCTCCAGGGCACTGAGCTTGGAGCGCAGCGACTCCCCTTACCGAGGTCTGAGCCAGCCGGTTAAACCACCTGGTAAGACCAGCCTGAGCAGCGGCATCCCCAAACCCGTCATGCCTCAACAGAAAGAGTCCGAGCCCAGAAGATCCTCTCCTCCTCAGAAGCCCAAGAACGTCCGACCTAAAATAATCACGTACGTTCGCAAGAATCCTCAGGCCAAACCGCAAGGCCCCGATGCCCCTCACGAAACAAGGTTATCCTCGTACACCATCCCTCCCCCTCACAAAGATCCGAAGGCTGCTACTCAACCCAAATCCACGCCGGTGCTGTGTTCCTCCAACCTGCTCTTCGACAAGTATCGGCAGGAGATGCAGAAGGCGGGGTACTGTCCTCCAGGCGGGATGAAGCCTCCGGGCAGCACCATCCCACAGAGGCTCGGGGGGAAGTCGGACAGCTTTCACGAAGACATGCCTGAAAAGTATCTCCAAGAGGTGAGCAGTATTCACATGAAATGATTTATTGGCACAAGTTGGTAAAATCTCTGCTTTAGGGCTTGGGGACTTTGCTGCGTGGAGTTTGCATGTTCTACCCATGCTCCCATTGTGCAAGCGCACAATGAGAACATGCAAACTCCACTCAGACCATTGTAGACCGCTGTTTTGCATATCTGCCTCTGCAGCATGTTTCCCAGGAGGGAGGAAGTGTGTACCGCTCGCCCAGAACCCTGAGACCTCAGCTGGGGTTAGGGGCGGTCACCAGGCAGCCTGCGGCCAAACCTCGAGTTCAGCAGACCGGTCAAAGGTCAGCACCGGGCCAGACAGCTCAGGCCGGCAGAGGGTCCGCTCCGGCCCACCAGGAGCTGGCAGGTGAGATGGTCTGAAGAAGAGTTTCAAACTGAGCTCGAGATCATCTGGGATGATTTTTCATGTCTCACCATCTACATACTTTACTATTCTGTGCACATTTAATCCGGCGGAGCTTCAGAGAAGTTATTTATTCAGTAAGCTTCTTCAGCTTGCTGAATGATTTACATTTTTCCCATCATGCTTAGACTCGGCTTCTGCCACCTAACCTCTTTGAAGTGCAAAATATTCCATAGTGGGGTATCTCACACAGTTTTCCACCACTGCATTTTTTCACATTATTAAATGTAATATAGTCAGCAAACACATATGGTGTTTACTTATTTATGTGCAGTGTCGTCACTGAAGGGATGTTTTGTTCTATTCTGTCATTTTTACAGCTGCACCGAGAGTGAAAGTGAGATATAAAGTCTCTTTTTATTCTTTCAGATGGCTGTCAGTGGATAATTAATGGAGTAATTAGAATATCTTGCATCGAGTGATTTATTTTTGGTTTCTCTTATTTGCAGAGGAAATTATTCATTCTTTGTCACGCTGCAACCATGACTGAGTAATCCATTTTCCTAATATCAAAATGGAAAGATCGGGCTTCTTTTGCTTTGAAGCTCTTCATTCTTGGTGTGTATACAGTGGAGATTCACAGCTAATGTAGTGCTGCGTTCTGTCAAACTCCAGGAGAGCAAAGGAGGTCAGGTCCTGAAACTACCCCCAAAAGCCTCCTGCTCAAATCAGGCCAGTCCGGCCTCCGTCCTCCGGGCTTCTCCGCCCTTCCACCTGCACGCCTGGCTGCTTTTGGCTTCGTCCGCACCTCGAGCGGCTCGTCTGCGTCCAGCAACCAGTCCAACGACAGCGGACACTCTCAGCGTGAGTCTTCAGATTTTTTTCTATAACGTTCAGACCCATGAAATTATTTCACACACCAAGGTTACACCGGTACAGAGAACATAACAGTCACTGGCTGGAATTCATTTTTTCTTTCATTCCTCACAAGGCTGCTGCACCACAGAGTCTCTGATGAGAAAAATCCTAAAATTGCTCTCCTCCTCTCAGCATCTCTTCAGTATCAGATCCCAGAGCTCAGTCCAACACTCACTGCAGTCCTCAGCTACATGAAGCCAAGAGAGTAAAATATAGAGAAGCTCATTATCTTGTGTGTGACAGGAACATTGTGAATTTATTTTCATCTCTTAGAAAGAAAACTGCATGATTGGTAGGGTACATACTGGAATTGTTTTAGTGTAGATTCATAGCGATCATTGTGTTAATTCAGACTGTGTATCAGTGTATCACTGTTTTGAGCCGGAGCTGAAGCCAAAGGAACAACTGAACTTTTTGCTTTGAGTTCTGAATATAGACCAACAGATATAAAAAAAAAAACTCCAGCGTAACAGAGCTGTGACTCCGGGGACAGCAGACTGCTGTGTGTCCACACACTCCTGTCTTCACTCAAAGCCTCCATCAAGCTGCTTTTCCAGGCAGAGATTTCATGCTGTGAAAAAAAACAACAACAAAACAGCTGTCGTGTGTTGCAGATTTAATTGCAGTCAACAGCTTCAGTCTATTCTAGCTTATTATTAACCTAAAACCTGTGCTGCTGAGCAGCTGAGTCAAGGCGTGGTGTGATATGAGAGCTTGTGGAGAAATTTTCACTGTAACACTTCCAGTCGGGCTTTTTCTCACAGTTATATTGCTTCGTGTTTGTGATTCAGTCAGCTCAGACACTCAGGATCTGCATCCGGCTCCTCCTTCTATATCTCCACAGATACATGCTGTCATTGTGTTTCTCAAGCTTTAAATGAGCCGTAATCCTTTCAAGCAGAACAATCCTAATTGTGCTGCGGCGGAGAGATGAGCCTCTCCCAGATCAGCGGCAGCCCCGACAGCATATATATGACTGGCAGTGTGCATGGCGATGCTTCCCCTTCAGGCTGTTGGCGCAGACGGCCGCGCTCCATTAGCTGCTGCCATATGCCTCCGATGCAGCCACACTCACTGGGGATGCATTCCAGGAGGATGTTTTGGACTGGTAGTGAGCGTGGAGTCCTTTCAGGAGGGAGATGATGCCGTAATGAACGCTGGGCAACAGGAGACCCATCAAATTTATCTTTCCCGTCAGTTCAGGCTGGAGGAGCATTTCAAACTCAGGATGTGAACACGTCGAATGTGTTTTACCCACAGTGCATTTGGAGACAATAAAGTCATTCATGTGTACATAATACTAAAATTCTGAAAATAACTTCTGCAACAAATAATCTTATTTAAAGTTTGTTTGAACTTCATGCTGTCATTCACCCATTCACCCATTCACACACACAGTGACGGCTCGGATGCAAGGTGCTTCATTTCCACGGGGAGCAGTTTGGGGTTCAGTGTCTTCCTCGAGGACATTTTGACATGATGGAGGATGGAACCACTAACCGACTGAGCCACAACCGCATCCTTGCACTTTTCATCAAGTGGGGATTTTTAGTGTGGTTGTTTGATTCGAACTGAAGCAATAATTAAAAATGAGCTCAAGCTTCCTGCTGCTGCAGCTGCTGGTAGACTTATGTCTTGTTGCACATGTGGGAAAGTAGAAAAACAACACTAATCCATCCATCTAACCAGTGTGAGTGTCTAACCAGCAGAACAACTATTACACAGAAATGTCTACATAAACGTGCAACCTTTGACCCCACTTCTGACTGAAAGCATCTTTTTTTTTCTACAAACAAGTTTATAATTCAAAGCCCGACATCCTGTCAGAGTTTAGTTTGGACTTTATTAACAGTTTATTATCTTCTAATTTTTGCTTGCATTGTGGGAACTCTTGCTTTGGATTAAAGCATGTGCTTATTGGATTGTAGAAAAGCACCATTTTGTCTCATTTCTTAGTTGTACAATTTTATCTCTTTCTGTGAACCTGAGCCAACAAAGAAATGACAAATAGCAACAGTTACTCTTCCAGTATCTCTTCCTAATACTTTAATGCTACACGGGCGGCCGAGCTTTCGGCAGGCGGTGGATTTGTGCAGTATGTTCATGCACAAAACCGGCGTTTAGCAGCGTGACTCAGCCTCCAGCCGCGTGCTTCATCCAATCCGCTCCTCTCTGGCTCGGTCTGCACTTCAGCAAGAAGAAGAAGAAGAAGAAAAAACCTGCTGACTGTCCCAGGTGGTTTCAGACTCTGCCGCAATGAGAGGAGACACTAATCCCGGCGGAGGTTTCTCGCAGGCCTCGGGCATTTTGACATCAAAGTGAACGCATGTGCTCTGAATTTGTTCCGTTTTCTAATTCTGGCTCGAGCGTCACTGAAATGTGGCGTTATATTCCAACAGCTCGGCGCTTTATCAGTGATTTCAGCCTCATCTGACATTCTCAGATAGGAGTGTTGGGATTTTGATTCTGCTTGTATTGGTGTTGTGTTTCGTTTACATGCAGCTTGTGTCAGCACCGCCATTGATTGAGCAGCTGAATATTTGATGATCAGTAATTTGAGCTGTCTAGTTTCTGACTCTCAGACAGACAAAGTAAAACTGAAGACAGATGTGTGGACTTAGTGGGGGGATTTTTACTTTTAACTAATAAAGACCGATTCTTTTCCTGTCAGAAAAGTTGAAGCACTGAGATAAGTATGTTTTTGGTTTTTGCTGCAGTATTTTCCTGCTCAGACTGTCGTCAATCTGTGAATCAGAGCCTTTCATATCAATGAATGCCAGGGGCTTTTTAACAACCGTCGTGAATAATTAGGATTTTCACTACAGGCTGCTTTTTACTAGTCTTGGTGTAGAAAATATCTCTAGAGGATATCTGAACCAGCTAATGCTTGATTCTTAAAGGAAACGCACACATTTGTCTCATTGTCATTGAAGCTGTTTTAGCAGAAAAGCAGACAAAACAACACATAAATACACAATAAACTCCTGTCATTTACTCAGATGAATAATCTGCTGGTATCCTGAGGTAAATCACGGTAATAACGATGTCTGGTAGAGTTCATAAAGATAATCACCTCCTGTGGTCATGATATTCAGAGTGGGTTTATCTCTTCACCCTCAACACACATGAGTGTTTAGCAAGTGATCTGATCACACTCTGTTACATCTTTTACTACAATAGAGAAGGTGGGTGTCAGTTTCTATTTCTACCCTCAAGTGCAAGACAACATTAAGCCCTGAGTATTTTTAAAGTGATCATTTATAGACAAAGTCTCGTTGAGTTACTGAGTTGCAAAAGCCAGCAGGTAACGTGTAGAACCTCTAATTCTAGATGTGAAATCTGCAACTCGACAAACAAGAACACATAATAAATAGTAAACATTATACATAACATAATAAAACATATTTAACCAAGAAGAAGCAATAATGAAGCCGCTATCATGTCACATTTGTTTTTATATCCAAGCTCTTTAGTTCACAAAGTTGACATATCTTCATTTTTTTTTTTTTTTTTTTGTTAAAATTATGTTTCTATGATTTAGTGAGTTTGTTGCCTGTTCATGATTTTTCCTGTATGATAAATCGATGCTGGTTTTTATAAAATATTAAGTTACATGTTTGTAACATTGCGGGCCGATTAAAGAGAGTTAAACATAAAAAGAAACCTTCATGCAACTTATTGCAAATGTTTCTTTTGTTTAAACGTACCAGCAAGCAAAAGTGAATGAAACTACTCAAAATAATTTATTATTGTTAACATATGTTAACATATATTGTTAACATATGATTGCACAAGTGGAACAATTTAATAGTCAATAGCGCCTCACAAGAAGGTGATCCCAGGAGCACAGCTTTCAATGTTTGCATGTTCTTTCTGAGCTTTTTTCTAGTTTTTGTCCTCCCATAATCCAAACATGTTTAAAATGAACAGGTGAATTTAGATTGTTCATAAACGTGCATGTGTAAGTAATGAAACAATCCGTATGTTTCTGAAATTCAACTTATGTAGTAAAATTGAACTCACAAAGCAGGAATCAATAAATCTTAGTAAATTAAAGCCTACAATATGGACTTTAGTATGTTTTCATGGGTTGATAGAACAAAAAATGTTCATCGCCTGAAATTCGCTGAGATTTTTCATAATTCTTCTCATGGCAGAGGCTGTATGGTTGTTTGTCTCATGCTGCCTGGAGAAGAGCTGTTTTTTGGCAAAAAATAATAATATAGGAAGAAAAATCCTTGACTTCCCAAGTTATTACTGAGTATTTCAGGAAAGCATCTTTACTGTTGCTGCATATTGCATCATAATAAAGAGATCCAGGGCCAGACAGTGTTTTCCGTCTGTATTGTGTCTGATGCTGGTTGCTGTTTCCCCTGTTGGAGTCTGAATCTGTGGCTTTAACTCCATCCAGTGGCCACTCTCTGTATCTCAGGAGGATCCAGGAGGAGTTTCAGCTTCCTGCTGCAGAATCTGTTTGAACAAACGGTGCAACAACTCCAGCTAGTGGCCACGGCATCAAAGTAACCATTGCCACTAATATGTGTGGAAATCATGGAGTGGAAGTGTTTAGATGGGTGGTGTATGCAAACCTGCAAAACATGTTCCACATCACAGTCAAGGATCATTAGCATGCAGCATGCGGAGCATTATTGGTTGGGAAATAATGGGAATAAAAGGTTTTGAATTTACAATTTAAAAATATTCCTGAGTTAAAATGTTTCTCCTGGATGTTAAATATGTGCATTTTAAAAGGTGTTTTTTTTTTCTCCCTACAGTCTCAAGAAAAGACTTGCAGAGGGACACAGAGGCAGCTCAGTCACCAAAGTCTTCCCCGAAGAGATTTGCTGTGGTTTCGCCGAAGCCTCAGTCTCCTGGTGAGTTTAGAACTTTTACATCATCTTCATTCAACATTGTGTCCAGTTCAGGTTCAGCTGTTTGAAGCAGACTGTGAGCAAAGACAAGGTGTAGCCTGGGGGTCAGTCTTTTAGTCAAAACCTAAAAATTATTTGAGAATTGAATTAGTAGCGGCTGCTGGTGAATGCAGGTAAATCCTTTTATACAGAGTTTGAGCTGATTTGTTTTGATGTAATGGCTCTCTCCCTGAGTGCTTCTGCCTTTAATGTGTCACTGTCCTGTGTTACTCAGTAAACCTCTCAGTATTTCACCCTTATTTTTCAAGACATACTTGGCTTTATTTTCATAACATCTTGAAGTCATTATAAACACTATGACATGTTGTTCATGTATGAGTAAAAAAACATATTTTGAGAATTTCAAATCCATCCAGAATGACTGACTATTTCACAACTTATTGTTAAAAACAATGTCTGAATAGGATCAAATCATTTCAGACCTTTTAAAATGAATGAAAATAAATACATTTTGAAAAATAGCAACACTATGTGCTGTTTAAAAACAAGTCAGGTATGATCTAATATGATTTCTTGAAAACAGCTTTTGCAGAAGCTGAAACTTTGCGGATTGTTGTGAACCCAGATCAGACTGAGTGAGAGACCATTTGTCCCTTTGGGCAGAGAAAAACCGCTGAGGTTTGGTCTGTAAACCCAGAGCTGGCCGTGGCACCGTGATTAATCACTGAGCTTCCCGCAGATGTTTCATTCAGAATCACCTCAGTAGAAAAGCAGGAAATCCTAATAAATCATCCTCTCTGACCATAAAATGTTTATTTTTTCATTAAGAGATGTGTCGATTATCAGCAGTTTTATGCATCAGCAATAATGCTATGTTGCACAACTATTACACAACGACCACATTGTGATCTCTGTGTTGATATTAAATTATTGATTAACTGCTTAACTGAAATGTGTAAAGAAAATTTTATTTACAATTACAAAAATTGTTCCCATTTTCTGTTGTTTCGTAATCATGTTTGTGTATCTTTTCATGTTTTCTTTTAAATTTATGATGATAGAGTGAAGGAAATACTAGAGTATGGAAAATAAGAGTTGTTTTTATGGCCTGTTGTAAAACAGGAGAGTCGTACTTAATGGTGTATTATGCAATATTTTGAGGGCCCTACTGGAGAAGTTTATGATTTATTGGTGAACTTTATGGGACCAGTGTTGTTCTCTCTTCAAGCACATATATTACAATCAGAGTTTCACATGAACGTAACGTCCACTTATATGTCGTGTTTAGCTGTCTCTGCCTCCTCCTGTGTGCAGTTCGTGGACGCCCGGCGGCGGCCGGCCAGGGCGGCGTCCGGGCCGACAGGGCTCAGGAGCTGGACCGGGCCCTCATCCAGCAGCTGCGCGAGCGCTGCGAGCGGCAGGCCCTGCAGCTGCAGACCCTCCAGGCCCAGCTGAAGAAGGCCTCGCTGTGCCTGGATGTTTTCAGCATCACCACCCAGCACTTCTGCCACCAGGTAGGAGGCCTCAGGGTGTTCGCTCTGATTACACCAGCTGCATTTGCATGGACCAGAAGTAATCCGGTTACACAATAACTGATTAAAATCATGTCGTGTTGCCGCTCCAATCTGATTAGATGGGAATTATCCAATTAAAATTGCAATGGGATTGGAGAATGTGGATGAACAATGTTTGTGATCTGACCCATGTAAATGTCACATTGCTTCTGAAACTTCATCCTTCAAACGAAATGTTTTTGGAGAAACTGTGGTGAAGCAGTGAAGCTGTGTCTTCCTGATCAGACTCTGAACACAGAGGAGGTTCCTTTGGTGTTGCTTTTAAAAGAAAGTCAAGCTTGATTAATCCGGTCAATCAGCACATAATCAATACCGGCTCCAGCGCTCCTAAACTGGATGAATCAGTTTAGAAGATACATGGATACATTCCACCTATTTCCTTTTCCTTAGGAAGGTTCTATAAATTATCTTATACCATATTTACCTTTCTGTCGAAGATGTTATTTTAATGCTAAAAGTAACAGAAATTATTCCTAAAAGTACTTCCACAATTTACTAAATGTAAATGTCAGGATCTTGCATTTTTCTTCTACAAGTACATCACATGAAGAAAAAAAAGCCACACCTCTGAATATATTATAATTATTTGTGAAATTATGCCGACAACAAACTGACTGAAATGACCAACATCATGTATCATGTCTACATGCAAAATTCTCTGAATTGTACAAATCTCTCATTGGATTTCTCAGGCATCCCAGTTATGGATTTGGAAGCAGGAAGAAATGTTGAAAAAACTGTGAACCATCAGTCTTGATTTAAGTTAAACATTTTAACTCTTATAACCGGAAGGTTGGCGGTTCGATCCCCGCTCCCGCAGGCGTAAAACTGTCGTTGTGTCCTTGGGCAAGACACTTCACCCACCTTGCCTAGTATGAAAGTTGTGAGAGTGAATGGTTGGTGGTGGTCGGAGGGGCCGATGGCGCAGATTGGCAGCCTCGCTTCCGTCAGTCTGCCCCAGGGCAGCTGTGGCTACAGCAGTAGCTTACCACCACCCAGTATGGTGTGAAAGAATAATGCAATGTAATGTAAAGCGTCTTTGAGTGTCCTGAAAAGCGCTATATAAAACCAATGCATTATTATTATTATTATTATTAACTTTGAGGGCAGAATTGAAATCAGAGCTGTTGGATCACATTGTCTTCTATGAATCTATCTAATAAAATGACTGCAGTGTCTAATCTGTATCGTTCCAAACTGAAAGCTTTTACTGTGCTCAGTCCTGTGCTGTGTGCTGCGTTCAGAGCTGCTGAACTGTCTCGCAGCATTACTGTGAAGCGCTGCTGCTGTGGGAAAGCCTTTGTGATGTTCCGAGTGCAGCAGCTCGGCGGCGTTACATCTCCAGGCACGCCGCACCTGTAGCATCTGGCTTTTGTTGTCAGCGGCACTTTGTTCGCGAAGCCAGGCGTCGCCTTTTAAAGCTGCTGTGACCGTTTGAACATGAAAACCACAGAGGCTGCAGGATTTATCAGTTTGAAGTGGAGTACTGAGGATTCCCTGAGGTTTTGTGCAGACGTGCGTTGGACACAGTTAATCTGAGGCGGTGTGTGGAACAGTTTGTGGTGAGATACTGTTGAGTTTGCATGCATGGGATGCTACATAAACATGCATCCATCCTGCAGCTGCTTGTTGTTCGGTTCAGATCATGTTTATTTCAGACAGATTTAGGATTATTGCCTTTGTTGCCTGGCAGCCACAGCCATTAGCATCCAGCTTCTAAAGCTGGAGTGTATTCTGCTTGTCGGAGCTGAACTGATCACTCGTTTCTTTTCTTGCTCTGGCCGTCTGATATCTTTTCATCAATTTCATCTCTTTCCCGGCCCCACCCACAGCCTCTCCTCGACAGTGGGCGATGATTAATGAGATTAGAGCTGCTTGCTTGGACCTCCCTCTGCTTTTAGTGCTTCTGATTGCCTGACATGAGGAGAATACTCCCCAGGTCCGAGGAGAGGAGGACTGGAGGTCACATGCACAAATAACTTCTTTCTCAATGTGCACTTAAATATCCATTTGTGCAATGTGTGTTAAAATTACAGAAATAACCCCTGTAACAATGAATAATACATGTTTTAATCCTGCTGCAGTGTTTTATGACTGCTATTGTTAGACAGTGGATAAGTGAACACTGCTATAAACATTTTCAATGCTTGCATGAAATCATTTACAACAAATGAAGGGACACTTTTTTGTTTTTTTTGTTTTTGTATGCACATTTCACTGTATATAACTCAATCATCCCATTTATTTGGATAGTTTTTTAATAAAGTTTCCTGTCTGAACATCACTGATGCGATCAGCGCTCTGAATAAATATCCCAGCAGTGATGTCTCTCTGTGTGTGTTGCCAGTTTTCCCGAAGCTCAGTAACAGAGCAAATAATTGGTCACTCATTGATCACCTCCCTCCCCCATCCCTCTCCTGAAGGATGCGAGGAGCCCGGCGCTGCTCTCCGTCATGCGTGCGAGTGCGATCCGGGGCGTGTTGGTGGGGGTTTCAGGGGAGGGCAGGCAGAGCTGGGCTGGGGCTGTGCAGTCTTTGTTCCAGCCGGGATAAATGATGGTCGCAGACCAGGAAACGAGGTGAGGCTCCGGTCTTCCCGTCTCTCCTCCTCCTCCTCCCCCTCCTCCTCCTCCTCCTCCTCTCTGTATCCCTCTGCCTCCTCGGCCGGCTGAGGGATGCTGCTATCTGCTAGCCCGGTATGGGCCGCTGCTGCTGTCGGCTCCATCTCCTGTCTCTGTGCTGTCTGGTCCGAACGGTAAAAAATAAAAGCGGCGTCTCCTGCAGCTGGCTTCTGCACCGGGGATGCCTTTTCTATTTGCATGGTTGTGCGCATGTGTGTGTGCTTGGTGGGGCGGTTGCAGTGTGTTTGCCTCCTGGATCATTTCATCCACTTGTATCCTAGAGACAGAGCCGGGGGAGAGCGTCAAGCTGCATGATTATGCTGAGTCAAAGCAGGCGTGTTGGTCTTTCTTTGCTCGTCTAGTTTGCGGGGATCCTTTTTGCTCTTTACATACAATTAACTTTTCCGTTCCACTGGGTACGTTGCGTCTTTATTGAGTGTCTGCTGGCTGATGCAGAATGGTCACAGTCCTGTAACTGTTCAGGAAAACCTTTTTATTGTTCCCATCTTTTTGTAATATCATTTTTATCTCATCTAAGCATGAAGCGTTCCCGCTTCCTTTCTGTTTTTTCCCTTTCAGCGGCATTTTCCCAGATGTTCACTGAAGTGTTCATATCTTCAGGATTAAAACTCCTAATATAAACAGAGCTGCGTATTAGAAGCTTTTTAAGGTCCCAAAGAAACTGGACTTATCCGATTATTGGAGATAAAAATATCTCGTGTAAATAAGCATCTTTTCTGCAACATAAATAAATAAATAAACAATATGATCTTCTTAAGTGGTTAATCTTTTGATAAACACAGATTGACATCAGTATTCTTAGATTCATTAAAGTGACAACATGAAGAATTTCAGTAATGCCACATCTGCGCGTTGGGGTCAGTGTTGAGCTCTCAGAGTTCAGCTGGTTTGGTGTGACTGGCAGTACTTTAACCATCATCATGTTTGCTGTCGTAGCACTGATTCCTCCTCTCTTCATCCACCCGTCCTCTGCACACCACCTTGTAGTATAATCATTGGCTGGAAGGTTAACTCATTTGCCATTTTATTTAAATATTTCATTCAGGACAGTCTGCAAAGATTACTGGGCAATCGTTGATACCAAAACAATCATTATGGTGTCATCTAATTCACTTTTTTAAGATAAACTGGTATTTTTTTTTCATTAAAATATACATATTGGTGATTTTAAAGAACAGTGCAGAACTTTGGATTCATAAAAGCAATCATTTATTTTATTGACTGCTTGTTTTTGTTATCTTTGCATGGTAATTTTCCACTATTAAAAGAACTGAAGTGAAGTGAGCTTCCTTTGTTGGTAAAATTTGAAAGCAGCTCATACCCAGAATGTGTCATCATGGGGACGTCTGTGCAGGACCGAGGACTGATGGGTATCAGCAGAGGTAGAGCTGAAGCGGATGAACCAAAAAGATATTTATAAGCGTGTTTCAGCTCTCCTGAGGCCGCTGCAGCCTCTTTCTGGTGACCGTGTGTTTCAGATAAAGCCCTGACATCACCGCCTCAGAGACCCTGTTCGGGGTCTCATACATTTTTTAGCCGCTACCCTCTGACTCTTGTGGCTTCTTAGTTTCTCCTCAGCAGCTCTGAGCTCAGACGTTACTCTGTATGTTTAGAGACGTGATGATCAATAGCCATTTAACCGTCTGGCGTGTGCTCCACTGTGGATTATGATACCAGAGGGTGTGATGAGGGCTGCGTGTCAGGGTATTCTCTTTGTTAAAATGTGTGTTGTTCTTAATTTTGACCTTGACAGACTCCCATGAGGTTTTCAGTTTAGCGTATTACTGCTCACTTTTGTTTGACTCTCTGAATTGTAGTCCAAGACGTTCGAAATATATTACATCTTTTTTTTCTTTTTTCTGGAAATGCAGGTGAGAATTTGATTTAAATTGCTGCTAATATTACTAACAACTAGTGACTAGTTGTTACCCACTATGCAGGCATCAGAGAGAAAACAGGTGCAACTGATATTTCCTTTTCTCCACTGTATTGTACATATCATAATAAGTTTAACTCTTTCTATTTTGTTTTCCCACAGAAAAAAATCCGATATTGACAGTTTATATTAAACATGAACACTTTGTGTAATGGTGTAGTAACTGAATTATCATTTGTATCAGGCACAGTAACAACTTATTGTGAGGCTGGTGTCAAATTACAAGCATTTATTTCTGCTATTTTATAAGGACTTTATTTATTTATATTTATTTTTATCTCTTTAGAGACACTTGCTATGAAATCTGAGGAAAACTGGCTTTCACAGAGGTCTGGGGAAAGTTTGACAAATGGTGCCTTTATTTAGATTTCTACTCGGATTATATTATATTATTAAAATCCGTAATCTCTGGATTCTCTGCTTTACGTGATTGTTATTAAGTGAAAGATCATCCCAAGTGGGGCAAGTTACATGAATTAATTCATCTGGTTGGTGCTGATATAGCTGAAGTTCTCCTGTTTGATTTAATCTGAAACATCTAAAGTGTTTATTAGGGTAGTTCATGGGTTGATTTATGCTGTTTATATAAAGTTTCTGTGGATTGCTTTAGTTTTTAAAAGGGTTTGATGATGGAAGCTCATCTGAAGGGCTGGGCAAAGGCTCGGGAGGAAACTGTAAATGTGGAGTTCTGTGTTCATGGCTGCATAAAGAAGGTTCAGTCTCACAGCTCTTCAGAAATAGAAGAACATAATCTCTGAGTTTATGGACTGACAGCAGTGACCTCCCCCTTTGAGTTTGTTACCCTCCAAGTTGAATCGGCCCATATTCATCTACAGTTTGATTGCAGACATACAAACTTCGTCTTCATTACATCAGAAATGAGCAAATTGAATTAACATGAAAGGCTGCGTTGAGCTGCATGATGACAGCTTTATGACGATGCTTGAGTTTTTATTATTGTCCTGACCCGAGTCACTGACGTCCATCTGCTGAGGTCAGAGGTGTTTCACTCCCGTGTCTGTGTGCGTTTCAGAGCGAGAGTGCCATCGTGAAGGAGAGGGAGCTTTCCCTGGAGCTCGCCAGAATCAGGGATGAAGTGGGTAAGTGCCAGACGCCCTGACATTTACAGCACCGCGGGGATAGAAAGCAGGAAGGCCCTCGATGCTCCACACACATTAACACATTATGATGGACTGTAGCATATTACCAAGTCACTCATCAGAATACACAGATGAACTTTAGAATCTGCTTTTTGATCAACATTTCAATTACTGAAAAGTATATTTATGAAAGTATATCCATAGAAATGTATAGTTTTAAACTTAGTACAATGGTAAAGTCTGTGTAAAGCAGCTATGATTCATTGTTTTGAATTAGTTATAACTCAGATTATTAGATTATTGACCACAGAGACAACTTTCAATGAGTAAAGCTTGAAAGAATGCTTTGGAAATATACCAGTAGTTATCTAACTATTTACATGCATACATGATCTCACCTTTTTGCCACAGTAATGTCATGATTCAAGCTTTCACTTTACATCATTTATGATGCCGTCAGGAAACACATATCTGACTTTACACACACAAAGACCTGAGTCTGACGAGCCGTCAGGTTAAGAAGCGTTGATCTGGGCTCCAGCTTTCAGTGTTGCACACTGGGAGAAACTGCAGCGGGAGAAGGAGGAGCAGGAGCGGCGTTTCGAGGCCGAGCTGCAGCGGCTGCGGGCTCAGCAGCAGAGGGAGCTGGGAGCGCTGGAGGAGCGGCTGAAGGCGCGGCACGCCGAGCAGACCCACAGCCTGCGGGCCCAGCAGCGGGCCGAGCTGGACGAGCTGCGCTGCAAGCAGCAGGAGCAGGTGTGGAAACTTCTTACTGCACTTAGCAAACTGTCTCCCGGAGGATTCGAATGTGATGCTAGATTCATGTAAAACCAATTTAACGTAACTGACTGTGGTTCGCACAGCTGGAGGAGATGAGTGAGAGCCATGAGGCGTCCCTGGTGGAGATGGAGACGACTCACAACGACACTCTGGCCACTCTGCAGGAGGAACACGCCAGGACTGTAAAGAGTAAGCATCGCTTTAGACCGTCACCGGCCTCCTGCACTAACCGACTGCTCTGCAGGGCAGGAGAGATGATACTGATTCACTTCTCGTGTCAGATTTAAAGATGGCCCACGAGCAGCAGAGGAAGTCTCTGGAGGAGGAGTTTGAGAAGATCAGACTGTCACTGCAGGTCAGCAGCTTCTCACATACGTAAACACGGCTCTGTTATCTGTGGTGCTGAAGCACGATCTGATGGCCTCTGATCCGTCCGGCCTCCAGGACCAGGTGGACACGCTGACGTTTCAGAATCGAAGCCTCAGAGATCGGGCCAAGAGATTTGAAGAAGCACTTCGCCGGAGCACGGACGAGCAGATCGTGGTGAGAAGCAGAAGCAGCTTCAGATTAATGGCTCTGTTTGCAAGAGCCACTGAAACACAGCCTTTGTTCTCGTTCGTTTGTTTTTTCAGGATGCTTTAGCACCATATAAACACATAGAAGAGGACCTGAAGAGCCTGAAAGAAGTCCTAGAGATGAAAAATCAGCAAATCCATCAGCAGGAGCTGAAGATTACCGAACTGGAGAAAATAGTAGGCTTCAAGTTGCTGCTTATTTTAGCATCAAATGACCGGCGTTGCTCGGTTTAGGCTGTTTTAATCTCAGAGGAAGAGTCTTCCAGCGCGCCACTGTCTGCGTGAGGAGGAGAAATATGCCTCCCCTACAATTTAAAGAATTTAATGTTGTGCACGTTCCCACCTGTGTTTTTGAGCAGGCTGAAAAGAATGTGTACCTGGAGGAGAAACTGCAAGTGCTGCAGCAGCAGAACGAAGACCTGAAGGAGCGAATAGACAAGAACCTCGCCGTGTCCAGGTCAGTTCATCACCTCGCCAGTAGAAAAAAAAGGTTGCAGGCAAAACGGAGTAAAAATATGTAGATGCAGTTATGTCTTGAGATAAAGTCTCAGAAGGAGGTTTGACCTCAGTGACTTTCCCCAGTTCGACCTGTCAGACGGATAATAGGAGGCGATTGGGGGCATGCTAATGAGATACCTCTACACTGCACTAACAACTAGAGCGTGTTCTGACCTGAGTTTAGCACAGCTCCCTCTTTATCACAGCAGTCCATGATTTTTTTTTTTTTGTCAGGCAACTTTCTGAGGAAAACGCCAACCTGCAGGTGCACGTGGAGAAGGAGAGCAACGAGAAGAAGCGTCTGAGCCGCACCAACGAGGAGCTGCTGTGGCGCCTGCAGACGGGCGAGCTGAGCCCTCGCATGTCCCCGAGCTCGTCCCCGGTCCACCGGCCGCCCTCCGGACAGGGCTCCCCGGCCCGCCCGCACTCCTACCATCAATGACGCTTCAGCCGAAGCTCACTAATCAGACTCTTTCATTTCATCCAATGTCAGAAGACTTTTCATGAATGTTCATTTCCTTGAAAATGTGGGATGGAAGTCCCTCTCACTCATCGGACCCTCGGGAATTTCAATGTCTGACCCATGAATTGTATTTGCGGACACACGAGTTCCCTTCCACTTTTTTTAATCAATGTGGTCATTCCAGTTTTCAGAGAGCAGAACTCCAACTCACGGTGCCTCGTTTTCCAGTTTGCCGCCTCCATCTCCCATCCTCCCACCCGGTGCTCAGGATGACGGATGAACAACGAGACATTTCGGAAACGTCAAAAGTGCAACGACAAAACACAAGAAGCGCCTTTTGCCATCCATTTTCTCCCACCAGCAACCACTACCAGGGCACAGGCAATACTTTGAGTAAAACCACCAATCTACCTTCACGGAGTTACTCTCAGAGCGTGGATCCTCCTGTGGGCTGTTTTAACCTCTTCATGCTGGAAGAGTTCATGTACTTCATGTGTGTTAATGAACAGAAAGCCAACTAGCATTGAACTTTCTTCCTAAGCAACTATAGCTTTCAGTACTCGGCTGAAAGCAACTCGTAAGTCAACTGAACTGCCAACAAAGTGTTAACTATCCTGCGGACTCTTTATTAGTTGTAAAATCTGTACATGACTTGCTCTCTTTAAAGCATGGTTTGTCTTCCAGTTCCAATCAACATTATTTATGGATTACGTGCGGTGTGAAGGTGGATATGCAAGGAGGCAACACATATGAAATCCTACTTTTGACGAAAACAGAAGTATTAACCGTATTATCCATTTCAGACTAAGTTAGTAAGCCTTCAGTTTGGGAAATAGACATGATTTCCTTTAAAATCAAAGTTCAGGATCTGCAGAAACCACCAAAGAGGAAGTCATGAACTACAGCAGTTCACCATGTACTGTAGCCATCGTGTGTTTGGAGGTACTTATTGCAGAATCAGCCATAAACGTGCAGAATTATGCTGAATTTGAATATACATGTTTTTTCATTTGTATAATTAGAGTGCATTATCAGCGCTCTTACAGCTGGCTTTAATTTTCGCTGTCATCTGTGTTGTTGAATGTTTCAAAGTGGCTCCCAAACTTTCATCATTCATTTCTAATGGTTTCAGAAGAAATTCAAACGGACATTTATTCAAAACATTCATTGCAGTGTTAACTCATTTCTCATTGTAGAGAATAATCTCAGGTTGTGAGGAAAATTAAGCATCATCAAAGGGAAGCAGCTGCTGTATTTGTTTTGGATTAATTGTGTGGCTTTTTTCATCTCCACTCATTGCAACAGTCATGTTTTGCAAGATATTTCATGTATTTATGAGTTTGTAGAACTATTGTAAAAAAAAAGCTTAGGACAGTCAGGAAATGTATAAAAGTTCAAAGAAATTGCATTTTATTGCAATAATCAAAATTATTGTAATAAAATTGCATTTCAGTTATTTAATCCCTCAAGCAAAAGTGGAAAAAGTGCAAATCAGCTGTAGCAGGGAGTCCTTGCTGGTGAGCTGTATTAGCAGGTTGACTGATGATTAACTTGGAGGGTTTTTGCTCTGGAAGAAAGTGGAAACGAGCTTTCTCTCCATCAGGTTCTCCGATTGCACTGATTGCCTCTGTGTCCCGTGGACATGACCGTGTCGTGATTTACTGAATGTTCGTCCCTTCTCACCACAGTCCCGGGTTTTGTTTACAGTTCACGTCAGAGAAAGTCTGTATTTTCTGTTGATTGTTTACAGCTCACATGTAGTCAAAGGTCGGAATCAGAGTCTCAGAAAGGAACGCTTTGAATAAGTTTTTATGAAAGCATGTCTTTATAAGGTTGTGCATTACATTTGTTTGACATTTCTAGTGCACTTTATTTATTTATTTATTTAATCACATCTTTATTTATTTGTCCTTCTCCAGAAATGCAACTGTAGCTTAGCTGTTTAAAACTATTGTGGTCAATGATGAGAATTAATGTCGACACTGTATATGTTGCACTTTGTATTTAAGTATTAAATCCCAATATGTATACACAATAATGCAAGGTTTGGTGTGAGTTTGCATTCATATATAGGGGGAAAAAAATTCAGAAAGTATGGAATCATGCTTTTGCCATCAGCCTGCATTTCAATGTCATAATTTGAGATTTAATTCCGTAGGTTGACATTGAATTTGTCCATTTTAAATTTAAAGTCATATTTGGATTAGCTGTAATCCTTTTACAATATTTAAAACATTTATTTCATCTCTAGATAAGTCTCATTGTTTTCAAATCTGTGTACTCCTGACATGTGGATTATCAACTAGAAGCGATCAAGACGTGATTCTTTTATTCTCCCAGCTAAGCAGAATGGCAGTAGAGTTTTACTGGTTTAACAGCTCAGTGCTCAACAAAAATTTACTCAAAGAGCAGAACAAGTTGCAACCACAAACAGAAGACCTGGTTTGTATCAAAGCGATCACAGATGGACACTCTTCTTTCAGTCCTGCATGTTTTCAGAGTTTCCCTGCTTCGACACTCCTGACGTTAATGAATGGAATCTCCATGAAGCTCTGCAGAGCGCCTGATGACCAGCCACTCATGACTCTCAGGTGTGCTGACGTGAAGAAACTGCAGGACTGCAGGGATCAGCAGGTCAGACGAGGGTGTCCTCAGTGGGAGGAGCCTAACAGGGCATTGCTTCATCGGCTTTCAATAAAGTGTTGATTTGCAGTAGATTGATCTCACTGGATTCCTGTTTGTCACCGGGAGTGAAACTGAATAAGAATTTCAAACGAATTTCACTGGAAAGAGCTTTATAGAACAGGGGTGTCAAACAGATTTCAGTTCAGAGGCCAGATACCTCAAAAATTTAATCCAATGAAACCCTTTGATGTAAAATACAGTTTGGCATAAATAATGTATCAGCTAATTTTCATGGCCACGTCCCTGATATGTCAGCTCGAGTCTCAGTGCTGTGTTGTGTCATATCTACTACTTGTAAGAAGTGTGTTAAAATAAAAAGTATATTGTCCTTGAAATTTTTGCTCTGACAGTCCAATTTGGGCCCACATGCCTTATGTTTCACACCCCTGGCAATGGATGAATTTGAACTCTGTCCTCCTCAAATATATTTGGTTGATTTAAATTTAATTAAAAAAATGTTACTTCAAATTTTAGATTCTGTTTGTGGTTGCACAAAATTTGCTCCTTAAATAAGCTTTAAAACAATTCTGCAGTAAAACACACACATTTAGCAGCGATGCCAGTTTCACTTTTCAAGCAATGATAGAATTTTATCATCATGACTGCAACTCTGAAATCATCTCCTGCGCAGAGTGCTGCCGACCAAATTCACTTCCTCTCCATGAAATTGTGCAGAATGTCGATGGGCAGAGGGAAGACGATGGTGGAGTTCTTCTCTGCGGCGATGGTGTTGAGAGTCTGCAGGTATCGCAGCTGGAGAGCGGAGGGCGACTCGGCAATCACCAGGGAGGCTTCTTTCAGAGCCCTGGAGGCTTTCATCTCTCCCTCTGCAGCAATGATCTGAAACACAGACGCAGCTTGTTTACTAATGACCCTTCGCCTTTTTTTTCCCCCAGAAAAAGTTGAAGTCTGATTGAAATCTGGTCTCCTCACTTTGGCCCTGGCCTCCCGGCTGGCCTCCGCCTCCGCCGCCATGGCTCGCTGCAGCTGCTGGGGCAGTTTCACGTCCTTTATCTCCACCCGCTCCACCTTGATGCCCCACGGATCGGTGGCTTCATCCAGGGATTCCTGCAGGGGACAGTATGTCACAATAACCAACAGTTCCAAATACAATGAAACTTATTGCAGCTCCTTCTTGACCACTTTTTCCTTTCAATATTCCAGTTTTTGCGACAAACCACACAAATCAATAAGATGTGACAAGATGTGGAAAATGGCGAAGTGAATATTAAATTTCTTGATATGACATAGAACGGTAATATCCTGTACTTTCAATCAGTTGCTCATTTCTTTTATTTGTACTTTATTCAGACAGATTCCATGTCAAGACACTGCACTAAAGGCAGCCTGAAAGGCTTTCTGATTTCTTTTTTCCAGCTCGTCTGAACAAGTGTGAAATGAAGATTGAAGCTTCTGAGGTTTTTCAGTTTTGTAGACCTTACACTGGTTTGACCACTTTCAGAGACGTGTTCTTCGTCGTCTAGGTGCTCTTGAATGCACCACAGGTCATTTCTTGCACGCTTTGTTAAATTCCCTCTCTGTTATGACAGCTGTGTAGTTTTCAGATAAGCACTCAAAAAGTTCCCCTGTCCTATGAATGCACACTAAGTCCAACTAAATGCACAGAGTGGGTTCAGGTAACACTTTTCCTGCTCAGAATTTGGAAAGTTTCAAGTTCAGTAATTCCTCATTTGCAAAGTGTCACATAGAATCTCCTGAGATTTATTTATTTTTTTAAGCAAAAACAGGGAGAAGGGAGAAGGGAGTCTGACAGCTTCCTCAGAAAGTTCCCATTTCCCAGTTCCATTCTCAACAGATCCCAACTCCTCACCTGCATGCTGTGAGAAATCCCCTCTCTGTCTGACAGAAGCTCGGCCAGATTCTTTGTCCCGAGTGCGTTTCTCAGCGTGGTCTGAGCGAGCAGCCGCGTGGAAGAGTGAGCGTTGGACACGTTGGCCACAGCCGAGATGGGACAGTGGATTCGAAAGTACACCACCCCGTCCACACACACCGTCACTGAGTCTTTGGTGAGAATCTAAAAAAGAAAAGAAAAGGAAATCCGGTTAAAATGTACAGACCTCTTAACAATGAGGTGATAATCAAGAGAAACGGGATCTGTTCTGCGTCTGGATAGAAGAGAGATAAAGAATATGCTCACCTCTTGTGGGGGTATATCGAAGGATACAGTTCTCAGATCAACTTTCACAAAGGCGTCAGTGCAGGGCAGAATAAAAAACATCCCTGGAAAATCACCAATGTCAAGTTAGAGCTACGATCAACCTCTAAAGCCAATATGCTCAGTTCCATTTCCCCACACTGTGTACCCATCCCTGCACCCCTATACACCCACGTTGGTCTAATACTAAGCTTTAAAACCACACAAACCTGGTCCTTTAGGCTTCCTGTCTGTGATCCGGCCCAGTCTGAAAATAACCGCTCGCTCGTACTCTTTCACAATCTGCATGACAGTGAAAGTATTTCCAAACATTAGTCAACTGATGCGATAGGGAGCAACACGACTGCCACAGAAAACACACTTTACCTTAACACACATGAACAAAGTGACAGGGAACATAAGTATAACTAAGATGAAGGAAATGATCACCAGCAGCCAACCAAAGCATCCCAGCTTCCCAGAGTTTTTATCTATGGGGAGAGAAGAACGTCTTCAGCACACAGGTGTCACATTTCTAAATTCAAGTTATTGGAGGCGATGTTTCAAGACAATCAAACGTGATCTACCGGGTGATACACAACATTCATGCAGTGAGGCAGAAAATCATGAGGGATCCTTTCTGCTCATTTGTCACTAATGGTGTAATCATTCTCTCTCAGGAACTCACCTGAGTCACGAGGCGTTATCGTTATGCAAGCCTGAACAACCACCACTATATATTTTTTAAGTGATTCCTCACTTTTAAGTCCTTCTTTACTGTAAAATATGCATTGAATGTCAAACTTAATGAAATCATTAGGTTAAAAGTATCAAAGAAGACCAGTTTTGTCAAAAAAAAGTCACAACTTTTAAGAGTAGTTCTACGAGTATGAGAAAAAATGTAATTCAATATAAATAACCAAAAGAGAAAATAAATGAAGAAAAACAAGAAGAACAGAAACACGGAGAAAAACATGTTTAAACAAGTTTTAAGATTAAACTCTTTCGGGACTGTTAAGAAACTCGATGTCATTACTGCTCACTTCACCTTGAATAGTCACACATTTTCCTTAATATGAGCAGTTTAGTAACAGTAAATATTCACACATTACAGCTGCAATATGAATGTTATTCACCTTCGACGACCTCTGTGCTGATCTCCAGTTTTCTCTGAGTGACCATCTCTGCCGTGCTGGATGCTGTGGAGATCATTCCTCGGTCGCCCCAGCGATGTAGGGAGAGCAGCGGAGCTGCACTTGTTTACCTGCCGCCGGTCCCTGTGGGATGTGGCACCTGATGCTAAGGAACGCACACAAACACACACGCGCACACACACACACACACACAAACACAAACACAGACTGACTCCGGGAGTCACCTTGTGGGTGCTGACAGTTGATGTGAGCTGCAGAGGCCGTTTGTTTGTATTAGAAAGCTTAAAGTTCAGGTCTTGTGCCTCCCAGGATCTGTCACCTGAGAGTGCAGGCAATGAATAAATAATGAGCCGCATTCAAGTGGTGAAACCTGAGAGGTGCTGCGAGGAGAAGATGTGATCATGTTATTGTGTTCTCCTATAGAGATGGTTCACAGGTCTGACTGGATACATTCACGTTAGAAATGACATAAATACACATATGAAATAGCACAATACACGCATCAGAGGAAATCTATACATCAATCTATATATGTCAACAAAGCTACATACAAAATACAGCTACAAACACAAGAGTAGATGTATTTAAATAGACCACACAAGTATAAGTAAATCTATCTTACTTACTATCGTCCATCTTATCTTTATATCTGTGATCTTTATATAGATTTTTTTTTACCACCGTGAAGCACTTTGCGATGGCTGATCTGTGAAAAGCGCCATATATATAAATTTTACTGACTTGCTACTGCTATTGATTAACACATATATACTCTATAAATACACTAAATTCATCAAGATATGTATATTGAGTTTTATCTATAACTCATTATATACAAGCATTTCTTTAAACATGAGTAATAATTCTAATAATTGTAACAAGAAAAAAAATCAGTTTATTGGTTTCAAAAAGGTTAGGTCATTATGTAAGCTCTGATTCAGTAATCAGACTTTAGTGTTGAGCTCTTGGAAGAAATGCATCCAGTTTACAACTCGGGAATAATTGTTGCCTCGTCTTTTGGATTCTGGAGTGAATTTGTGAATGAAGCAGAATTTTTATTAGATTGATCATGAAAGCGAGCGTTCATCCATGCACTATGAAATGTATGAGTTTGCATGTTTTTTTCTGTGCTCTAAGGTTTCCTCCCACATTCTTAGCTGTAGATGATCATGACTGCCTTTACTTATTGGAAAGGATAGAGCCATGAAAGAGAAAGACGGATGATTTACTCAGCACGAAATGATTCAAGTTCAAATGATAAAACTCTTTACTTTTGACTTTTATTCAGCAGACATCACTGATCTCTCTCAAAATATTCAAAAAGGCTTCAAGTGTATTTAAATGCCTGTGGCCAGCACAGTGCATTCATACTATCACCAAGACGAATAGATCAGAGAATTAAAGCACCAACAAAAGTAAAACGTTCTTTTTAATCTTTCGTTTTCCTTCATACTTTTAGTGTTTCAGCAGAATATTCTAGATTTCGGGGGGACGGATCGTCCACATCAAGCACCAGCTTTCTCCATCATGTACTTGCGGCTCCACTCATAAGCCAGGAACAGAGCTCCGTTCGCTGGAAAGGTGCGAATCATGGTGGGAGTGAGACCGGAGTACAGAGCAGTGATTCCTGCAGAACCGGAGAAAATCAAGCAACCACACAGGTGAAACTCCACATCTCAGTGAAACAAGTTAATACTTCTTCCATCACATTTCAGACCCCAGCTTTAGCTTTGTCGATTGTGGCTGTGATTCATTTTACACATCCTGTATATTATCAAAACATTCAGAAAGTTTATTTTAAGCAATCACAGGTAACCTGTACCTTCAGTACGAACGATTTTCACGAGGGTCTTGACAAAGCCGTCTTGTCTCCCTGCTAAGGAGTGCACCTGGATTCTGGACTTCACACAGTCTATTGGAAAGGTCGCCAGCCAGAGACAAGCTCCCCCGAATCCCCCGCTGAACATGAGAGGAAGAACGCCTGCACAGAGACGTATTTACAGCAACCGGTCACATCCTGAATCCCAATATGTCTAAAAAACAGAAGCGAACGATCTAATCGAACCTATGTTGTCTTTGTCGGTGCCCATGTGCTGCGCGAAAGTGGAGCGACTCAGTTCGTAGCCTCCAAAGAAGCAGAAGTAACCGGGCATCTCCCTCACCATGGTGGAGGTCAGGCCTTGGTAGAAACCCAGAGGCCCGTTTGTCCTCAGCACCGTCTTGACGACGCTCCACATGGTGCTGCAGGGACAAAGAAGACGTGATGCTCTCACACTTGTTACCAAGATCACTGGAACTTTGTGTCTACTTGTGCTCATGTTTACCTTTTCTGTCCTTTGGCTATCTTGCCCGATTCCTCCATTTCATGCATGGCCTGCAGCCGACACTTCACCAGTTCTGTGGGACACAAAACCAAGGAGGAGAAGATGGAGGCGAAAGACCCTGCAGAAGCCTTCTGGATGTCACTGGAGAGAAAAACAACAAACAAACAGAAAAAAAACACAATGAAAGAGTCAGGGTAAGAGGTTGGAGAGTGGGATCTATCAGGGAGCAAAAACTCCTCAATGAAAACTTTCCCCACACGTTGACCGAGTCTTGGTATTCTTGCTGTGAGGGTCTCAAACATAAGGCCCGTGGGCAAAAAAACAGTTCATTAGAGGCTCCAACCCAGACCGTCAAACCATCAAGTAAAGTTAGAAAAAAACAGTTTTTTAGTTTTTTATATTTCACTGTATTTTGCACCAGAAAGTTTAATTGAAATTGCTTTTATGTTTAGATTGTAGTCATTTCAAGTAGTAATTGTTTGGTTTTGTGAAAATATAGACATTTTCATCATGGAAATATTTAAAGTTTAAAGTTAAATGTTATTATGGCGTTATTTAACTAGTGTGAACGGCTCAAGGTGAGGTTGAGCTGAAAGTGAACTAAAATAGGTCTGACACCCCTGACTTAAAGGTGCTGTAGGCAGGATTTTGCTAGTCAATGCTAATTTTTCTGTGTTTTCTTTGGATTAAATGTTAGAGTATCCATTGATAATCCTTTAGGAGTGTAGCATAATTGCACTACCGCGAGGGCGCAGCGTTTCCATCTGTCTCTGTTCTGAGCTGAAAAGGAATCTCGACAGCTCCAGGTATATTTGACCAATCAGAAGAGCCCATGAGGCTCTAGCCGTGATTGGTCGAGGGGCATTCGTTGCACGTTGTTGTGGGAGGGGCTTGACTTGCGTAAGGGCGTGATGTCAGAGAAAACAGGACAGGATTGGCTGTGCTGGGTTCAAATCGCCATCTTAGATGGGTCAAATAGCCATCTTGCTTAGGTAAACCTAAGCAAGATGGCAGAGATGCCGAATCCTGCCTACAGCACCTTTAAAGGGTATAACACCGTTTTCTCTTAAAAAAAATAGGTGAATCACAACTTAGATAATTTATGTCACAAAATGTATGCATTTAAATTAAAAGCGTAAACAATGCGAGAAAGAATGACGATGCGCCAGGATAAAAGGAAAAAGGAGTGTATAAAACGAGTTTACACAGAATATCACTTCACAGAAGCAGTGAACATTAGAACTGAAAAACCGGTGAATGAAAGTTTGAAACTGCGAGCTGAAGTTTAAAAGAAACCCATCATTAGAGAATATAATGAGGAAACAGTATTTCAACTGTAGTGTGTTATGACATGCCTCCATTTTTAAATTTTTTGTAATTACACAGGATGTGGAGGGTCGCCAAGTTATGCAATGGTAAAAAATTGTAGGCAATCAAGAGAGAGGTTGGGAATCACTAAGCAGTATAGCATAGTAATGATGATCATAACACAGACTCTGTGGAGGAACTGAAGTTCCCCTGCATAGAGTGAAAAAACAAGATATTAAACATAACATGCAACTTATTTGAGAAGAAAATGTAAATGTGAAACCTGAGCTCGGCTGTTTTATCCAGCCCGGACAGAAGGGAGACCAGGTCTTTGCAGAAGCCGTAACTCAGGAAAAGGATGGCGTTCTCGCTGATGTTGGCGATGAGGGCCGGGGTCGTGCCTTTGTAGAGGCCCCGGACTCCAACCTGCCTGAAGGTCGACACGAAGCAGTCGATGAAGCCGCGGTATTTGGTGGGGAAGGTCTGCATCTTGACCTTGGCGGTGTCGAACGGCTGGCCGCACATGACGCACGCTGTGCCACCTGCGGCAGGACAGGCGCGTAAGGTGGAAATCACACAAATGGTTTGAATGAGCAGGAAATACAGTAAAATACGTGAAAATTAAAAGTAATCGGCATAAGAAGATTATTCAAGATTTGTTTAATGTTTCATTACATAAAACGGACATGCAAACTCCTATAGGGAAATTAGACTGCCTGTAAATGTCCATGTGAGTTTATTTCTCTGGGTTTGAGCTTTGAACTTTTGACGTGTTACTCCAGCCTCCTGTCACCGTGAAGTAGTTACTTACGACACAAATGTCGTAAGATGTCTTTTGCTTTCTTTTTTCTCTCTTTTTTTTAAGAGGAGTAATCTCAGATGGAAATGACAAACTTCCCCCCCAACATGCAAGTTACCTTTTAATTTTGGAGAACAAATTATTATTTTAAAGAAGTAAGATTAGGATTAGCTTTCTATTTATTTTATTAAAACACTCATTTTGGACTGAATGTACTGTACTTGTAACAATATTAAGCTAAAATGATAAGAGCCAAACCAGAAAGGTAACAGGTGTGGCAGGTCACATGTGAAGGGCTCACCCAAGTAAAAACATGCAAGTAGGAAATGTTATCAAATAAGAACATTTATCTTTCATTCAATTCAGGGTCACTGGGGTTACAACTTAATTAAATATTTTACATGTGCATAAATGCTTTATGCAATCTTCTCAACTCTGAATGTACAAAAGTTCTACTGAGAACAAGCAGCCATCCTTTTCGGTTTGCATGTTTGAAACCAATACCTTTCTCGTTCTGTTAGAGAAACTTCCTACTTTTATAGCTCCAGTTAATTACTAAGTGGTGATTGACACAGTTCAATATTTGATGTCGTTGCTTTAAAGTTTTTTTTTCTTTACCAGAACTTGGATCACATGCACATCTTCAGTAATCTCTCCACTTTTGCTGACATTAAAGGTAATCATTAAGGTCTGATCCTTCAGAACTTGAACTTCAACCCACCTGCAGCTCCAGCTGAGAAGTCGATGATTGCCTGGATGGCAGGGTGTGGAGCCATGGTTGAAGCAATGCGCACCTAAATATGGTCAAACATTCAGAGAGGTGTAATTAAATAAACCTCAGACACAAGAGCAGCTACCAATCAATCAGCTATCAAGAGGAAATAAAGTGTGCAATAAACCAACAAGTTTATTTTCTGATGACACATTAACGTGTTGCATGCTGCAGTGTCGCTCCAATAAAACTCTATAAAACATTTATAAAGCTGCAGCACTTCGCTCCGGGAGCCTCCCCCCGCGCGAAAAGCTGTCATAAGAGAATCAAACCTGGACAAAACAATCCCAACAACCACGACTTTGAAATGAAAGAGAACCGTGTGCTCCGTGTCTTACCGGCTCTTCCCTTTTCTTCACGACTTACGCAATCCAGTCTGAGCCGTGCGTACTTTACGCACGAGGAGCGCGCAAAGAATTCTGGAGAGGCGCAGAAAGGCGTTTCTATTACAGAAGGAAAAGTGTGGCAATAAACCCTTGCACTGTTTATTTTCTTAAGATGGTGGGGGGGATTAAAAACAATTCAAGTAACAGAAGTCACAGCAGAGTAAACAGGACAGTTTTGATTCCCCTCAGTGAGGTGATTTATCTGCAGACTTCCACACTCTGCATACCTCAAGGTTTGAGAAAACTGCAGAGGGGGGCGGGGGTTGCAGGGATCTGATTGGTGCAGGTGGCCAGTCAATCTGCTACTGCCAAAAAGGTGATGCAACTGCACGAGGACGTGTCAAAAGCACAAAAAAGAGAGAAAAAAAAGATCATTTAAACAACTTTATTTATTAGAGTTTGTCATTTCAAATAACTTATAGATGAGATTCCAGTTAATTTCTGGCATTTAATACTTTAATATTTAATATTCTCTGTCTCTGTCTCTCTCTCTCTCTCTGTCTCTGTCTCTGTGAGTGTGTGTGTGTGTGTGTGTGTGTGTGTGTGTGTGTGTGTGTGTGTGTGTGTGTGTGTGTGTGTGTGTGTGTGTGTGTGAGTTTGGATAAGTGGGCCATTTCAGGTGAGGTCACTTCAGGTTACTGCAGTACAACGTGACATGTTATAATGTCCCAAAATGACCACGAGATGTCAGCAGAGCCCAGATTTCTATCCCAGCACAGCATCGTCGGCTTTCAGCTGGAAGAAGGTCTATGTATCAACTCATGACTGCTTTCAGTCGGGTTTTTGTACTTCTTACTTTTACATCTTGTTCACGATCAAAATGTTCATTAATCATTAATTAATGTAAAATGTTGCTGTGGTTTTCAGGGGTGTTTTTTTTTTTTTCCAGATCTGTCGAATACACTGGTGCTCTTATTTTATGTTATGTTGCTTTATCTGGGGCTTTAGGGGTTGAATAAGGTCTTTAAGATCTAATTTATTGCTCATCTAAAGCATATTAACTAAGGTGCTTATTAGAAGTCACATGAAACGCATATGATCGGAAGTGGGGAGCAGAAATAAAACGATAGCATTATAAGTTATAAATCACATCTATCTATTCAGATGGGCTCATTTTATTGTGAAGAAGTAAGAGTACATTATTAAAACGCAACATTCAATTAAAAGGCTGATGCTGGCTAAGGCTGGGCACATGATTTCTGCAGCCTTCAGCAATTTTTTACAAGTTTATCATCACAGTATGGATTTGATGCTAATGTTACTTCACTACCAATAATGGGGTTGTTATAGATCTCTCAGCAGACGCCTCAGTGATGAGACATGTCTGCTGCTCTTGCTAAAGCCCTGCAATCCATCTGTGAATAAATTAGAAACAGCTGTTACTTTAAGAAAAAAAAGAAGAAAAGTTGATCCTTTCTTTGTATTTTTAAACTCTGAAAAGTCACGAAATGACATGGAGTCCATGGAAAGTCCGTTATGGCTGGTGGGCCATGTGTTTGACACTCCTCCAAAAGCAGACAGCTGGATGAGGGATTTTTGACTCCTGATGATTTGGAGCAACAAGTTCTTGCAGGATCTATTCAATCACACTTTTCTTAAGTGCAAGAAGATGGTGTCAGTAACAGGTTACTTTTGCTAAAATTGCACCTGAAGACATCCTTCTTAATATCAAATATTGGAATTGATCCATAATGCATAGCCATAGTGCATTTTGAGCTACAGAAAGGTGTAGAAAAACTAACAGACAACTAGAATCCAAGCTTTTTCAAGCAGTACATCTTCCAGGATTTACATCCAATTGCATTGGAAAATGCACATTATCCTTCAGATGTCAGCCACTTGCATGTTTTCATAGGCCGACATATTCTCAGTAATTTCGTCATAGTGTCGACACATACCAAAACCAGTATTTCTTCTTGTACTTGAATGTTTCAGGGTTTTATTTTTCTTTTTTGTGCTGTAATGTTATCAAGTCAAACCTCCTCTCAGTTTCATTATGATAACTGATGCTTTGACGTTTTGGTGATCTCTACTACAGGCACTCTACCTATAAAAACTATATTACCCAGTATATCATTTGAGAACGTGATCAATATCTAAGGACCTATTTGTCAATAATACAAACTAAGACATTCTATCGTAAAATATATCAAACTATATGCATCACTTCTGAGTGATCCACAGTTAAAACCCTCCTAAACGTTCTTCTGGAAAAATCCTGCATTGATCGCTTCCCCTCCTCCTCGCCCAGTTTCTCTAGATTTTCAAATACTTAGTCAGCAAATAAATGACACACACAATAGTTATCGATTAACTGTTCCTAATAACAACTTTTGACCTGCCCAGCACATTTTAACAAGGCAATTGAGGCTTAATAATTTACTGACGTGTAGAGACTGTATGGACGGAGCATTACCACAATGGTACGGAACAAATCCAATACAGTTGAAGCTGGTATTTCATTGGCTTCTTTTAATGTTGAAATCCACATAACTGTGTTTTCATCTTTTGAATATCTGTTACGGGGAATGACATTGTGATACTTGAAAAATGTAATAAAATGCAATGAAAGCATTCCCATTAGTTCCTGGTTCCAGGATTTGGAGCCAAACCGAGCTAACTATGGGCAGTGGACGTACACCTGGACAGGTCACCAGTCGGGACCGGTTTGTGGATCAGTTTGTGGACTATGGGCATAATCTCACAATGACAATGGGAGAACATGCAAACTCCAAACAGAAAAGCGCCGGCTGGCATTTCAGCCTGGACCTTGATTCTGTGAAGTGAGGATAGCTAATTACTGCTCCACTGTGTGAGACCAACCCACCAAAACACAACAACAATAATAATAATAATAAATAAATGACAATAATGTCATTGTGTGTTTGTCCCTACAGACTGTGAGGCTATTTCATGACCCTGACATTATACCCATAGGTGTGTTTGTCCTGTGTCTGAGGTGTATTTGTTGGTAACCTCATTAATAATAAATAAAAATGAAACATAAAAAATAAATACACTGATTAATAATATAAAAAGCAATCGATAGCACATTTTAGTGAAGATAATGCAGGACTCTCAGAAAATAAAAAGAGGTGAGACGTTTATTTTATTCCTTCAATGTGCCAAATATAGAGTAAAACAGTATTAGGAGAAAGGTTGATGTTTTGTTGTTAATGCTGTTAAAAAAAGGAAAAATCGTCTCGTTCGGTGGTCCGTCCTCGCCGCTGATTGGCCGGCGGGGCTGCCGGTCACGCGGGGGGCGGGGCCAGCTGACAGTTGATACTTCCAGTAAGTCCTCACATGCTGCTGCGCTCAGAGTCAACAGGCTGGACCGCTGGATAACAACAACAGGCACGCCGGAGCGCCTACTCTACTACATCTCACCTAAAAGGCCTTTTCACACGCACGTTTGTGTCTCTCTTTCTGCTCGCGGAGGCTGCGACCGGCTTGGGATGTGACTTCCAGTGCAGACTTTGCGCTCTGGCGGACCTCACTTAACTCTGATTATTCTCACGTTACTCTGAAGGCGAAGTTGCGTGTTTTTGTGGTCCGTCATATTTACATGACATTGTGACACTTCTCTCAAGTTACCTCTCGACCATGGCGGAAGCGGCCCAGCAGCCACACCTGGTGGAAATCGACCCGGATTTCGAGCCCCTGTCTCGGCCCCGGTCGTGCACTTGGCCGCTGCCCCGGCCGGAGTTCATCAACCCGGGCGACTCCAACACGTCCTCGCCGGTGCCGTCGGTGAAGCAGGAGCCCGCCGCCGGCGCCTCCGAGTTCATCAACAACCTGAGCCTGCTGGAGGAGACCGAGGACTTCGCGGAGCAGAAACCCGTCCTCCTCTGCTCTGATTTCCAGTGTCAGGAAAACCATCAGGCTCCGCAGCCGCCGCAGCATCAGCAGCACCCGAACCCGCAGCTCCCGCATCAGCAGCCGCAGCAGCCGCAGCCGCAGCAGCAGCAGCAGCAGCAGGTGCCTCTGCTCTCCACCCCGGTGGGCTCCTCGTCCCCGGCCGCCGCTGCTGCCGCTGCAGCCGCTGCCCAGAGGAAGAGCAGCTCCTCCCGGCGGAACGCGTGGGGGAATATGTCTTATGCAGACCTCATAACCAAAGCTATCGAGAGTTCTCCGGAGAACCGACTCACTCTGTCTCAGATCTATGACTGGATGGTGAAGAGCGTGCCTTACTTCAAGGACAAGGGGGACAGCAACAGCTCTGCAGGCTGGAAGGTGAGTTTCAACCCTCATCTGTACTGAGACTGCACTGAAGTTATCCAGTGAGGAGTTTTGATGTGTCTACACTGCTGCACTCCAGAAATATCTGGCTTGTTTTCTATGAATTCTTAGTCACTTTATTTGGGATTCAGGGATCTCCATCATCTACCGTCCAGCACTTTCTCCTCTCATTATCATGAAGGTATTGTTTCACCAGTTTTTTAAAGCTAAGTGGCTCTTCATCCTGTGCTCCCATCACATGTAACCAAGTTTCAGTAAACTTTATTTTTTTTCTCAATGCACACACACAAAAAAAGCCATTATGTTTGATTAATGGAGGCTTCTGTCTGCTTTTGGTTGTTTTTATCTGTATATGTGTGTTGTAAGGAGATACCAGAGGCGTTCATGTGGCCCAGACGCTGTCCAAAACATTACACAAGCGGGGCCTTAACATTTCTGATGTGGTGTGACAGTCCCTCCCACTGCACACTATTGAAGGGCGTGAACCTCTCTTTGGAGACACATAGTTTCAGCAGTGTCTGACAATAAATTAATGACAGTCTACACTCCCAGCAGGAAATCATATTGAGCCTGTAGCCACACAGTGAGAGATTTATTACGGCTTCCCTCTGTTATAGGCCGTCTGCTCTGCCCATGAAATTTAAAGCAGTGGTGGGGTGTTTTGTCCTCCCATGTTTGAGTCATGTGCTGACATATGACACATTCATGTCAGTCACAAATGCCACAGCATTTTTTTAAATTCTCACTAAAACAGACACATCGACAGTCTTAAAAATAGCACTCGTGACTTTTGTTTTCATGACAAACGTTGGGTTTTTGTTTTGTTTTGTGAAGCTGACCCCGCGTGAATTAAATTTTCATCTGCTAGACCTCAGTGTTTATGAAGAGTACAAACCCTGAGTTAAGCTGTCATATGCAGTCATGTCAAGTGACGCGAAATGAGAGTGGAAAAACCCCTTCATTGTAGTGGACCAGGCACAGTCAACAAAGCCAGCGCTGGACAGATGTGTTGCTAGGGTGGTGATATTGCCCAAGTAGGTTTGGCCTTAAAAGCTATTCCTCCCCTGCGTCTATTCGTCATGCACATTCATACTTTCAAAGCTTGTGCGTATGTGCTGCTCTACGGCTTTGTTATTAGTTGTAGGCAGGGTGCTTTGAACACAATATGTGATTTTATGATTACTGCATGGACCGCAGCAGCTCACGAAGCACATTTGTGGAGTGCGTGGCACTGTTAGAAATGCCAGGGTAGGGTTTCTCACGAGAATATCAAGCACAGTTTAGAGCAAAGAATTTTCTAATGAGAGTCGTCCCAAATAACAAAGTTAAAATACAACGCATTCTCGCAGGAGATTAAATATATGATACAAATAAAAGACCCACATGAAGTGAAAGTGCTCCTTTGACTCGACCATGAGTGTCAGCTGTGCTGCGTTCAGTGGTTTCGAAACACTTGCTTGGCCAACACTTTTTCCCAGTGGTTACAGTGTAATGTGGTTGTTATATTCTAGTCCAGAGGCTAAGATAACAAAATTACTTGTCTCCAACATCATTACCTGCAATAGTGAATCATTTACATCCTGTCAAGTGTGTAGGAGAGCCACCGAGACAAAGAGCGGGTATGTCTTCGCTTCTGTCTCAGTTTTATTTTTTTGTGCGATTGGCTGCTTGGCGACTGAGGGGTGTGCAGCCGCCGCCTGGGTTCGCTGCTTATCCTGCCATATCGGGGGTGTAAACTGAGTAATACTGTGGGAAAGCAAAGTGCCATTCACTGCTGCGAAGGGAGTTATTCATAGAGCTCTGCGCAGGGGGCCATCACACATTGTCTCCTCAGAGCAAGCTCACTTAATAAGACGGGGCGCGATAAAGTGAGAACGCCTCTGTGGCGAAGATGATGATGTAAAATGCAAATTCGCGAGTGAACTTGCTGCCTTTTGGTGCACAAAGGTTTTCCCAGATGGTCTAATCAATTATCAGTTCGTATATATTCAGCAATTGTTTTTTGTTTTCAGTCTTCATTGTGGTGTATTGATAAGCACACTCAAGCCCTGTCTGGTTTCTTTGTTTGAGGGCCTGTCTTTGTGAAATCTGCACATTTTTCCTGTGCATGTCTGGGTGCCTTTAACACACATATGTGACCTTTAGCTGTTTTACGTTCTGTCTCAGCAGGAGGGGGGAAATGACTGATTATATACATGAAACTCTTTTGTGGCAGAGCAGATTATGAGTTTGCAAGAATCACTTGAAAAAAATCTCAAACCAAAGAAAGTAAAGTGTTTCCTTTGTGAGGCTTCAAGACAGCACAAAACAAAACTGTCTGGTCTGTGGAAGTATTGGGCTGATTCACCGCTTGAATTAGTCATATGATGAAGTTTTTGGTGGCTTTTCCTTTGTACTCAAAGACACAGAGAGTCTGCTGACAGAAGCGTCAGTGTGCTTTGTATCTACGACACCTTTAAATATTAGCTGTAATTTAGCTGCGTTCTGGTCTTGGTGAACTCATCCACCCTTCTCTCGTGAAGCGGCTTCATCAGTCCGTCTGTAACTGTTCGGGGCCAAGCTGGCCCTCCTGATCCTCCACAGTGGGTCGTGTCTGAACTGAGTCATGACAGCCTCCACACTTCTCGGCCGTCTGTGACAGTGTGAATTTTCGGGACAGTTGTGCCAGGTGGGACCAGCTTGGAGCCGCTCTCAGAATGGACTGGACTCTGGCCCTGGCACGGGACGCCGTCCAACAGGAAGGAGAACAGATGGCACAAATGATGTGTCACCAAACCTTTTCTGAAAAGCCCGTTGTTAATTTTTTGATATGTCCATTTTCACAGCGGACTGTTTGCCTTTGGAAAATGATATTTTAATCTGTGAAATGTGATCGACGTTAACCAATCAGGCATAGTGGCGTGATCGACCATCATGTAAGCCTTCTTTTTGTTACCAAACCAGGAGAAGTGTGGACTCCTCTCAGGTGCCGTTTACACAGTTTTCCAGAACGGGCCCCCAAGGTGAAATTTTTCGAAAATGCTCAAATTCTGTCTTCATGTAAACAGGGGGAAAACACAACTTTCTGGAAATCCTTGTTGTCCGTCTGCATGTGGACAGAGGACACACTGCTGTTCTGTGAGTAAATGGACTGCAGTGGTGGCCTCTAGAGTGGTCTGACTCCCAGTCCATACTCTCCTGGGACCTGGTAGATTTTGAGTTTAGAGTTACTCGGAATAGCAGTCCAGCGTTCTTGTCTGTCCATACGAATGTCTGTGTCCTGTGTCCTCGGATACTGACCGCCTCAGACTGGGAAGGCCCCGCATGAACTGCAGTTTTCGAGGTCCTCAGATGCTTTCATCCAGCTGTCATAATCTGGCCTGTCAAACACGCTCAGATCCTTACTCTTGTTTATTTTTCCAACTTTCGGGAGAAAATGTTCCTTTGCTGCCTAATTTACAGGTGCTGTTAAAAGGAGAGAGTCATGTTAGGTTACGGCTGGTCTACGCGCAGATGAAATACCTGAAACAGGTTTCAGGCTGGATAATTCTATAACATTAATACCACTAAATAAATGCAGCACACATTCCTGCATCAGCGCCAAAAACAGTTCTTTCTTGTGTTTCTCTACTATACGTACGTCACCACAGAGTAAATATTTGCTTTCGGCCGATGGAGCCGGACAGCTCAGGTACGCTTTGATGTCAGTATCGGGATCAATTCGGTTGCAGGATTTCGCTGTACACGAAGCTCTCTTGACCTGAAATTCCACAGCCTACGCTGGTAAACACTCCCACAGATCTCAAAACAAACTGTGCCGAAGCAGAGAAACACGCAGGTCTGAGTAGATTGTACAGCAGGCGACACAAGGGTCATTACCATGTGAGTGCACCTATTGACTCCAGCCGCTCTCAGTTTGACTCTTAACTCAGCAGCTGCTACAGGAAACGCAGGAGAGGCGAAGCTCACAGGGAAATCCAAGCCAAGGATTTTGATCAGCTTAACTTAATGAGCAGTAATTAGAATATGTTGTATTGATTATGGAATGATTTAACATCAATGATCAATGCTCAGTTTCACTTTTTCCAATGGAATATGTGAGTCCATGGCTGTAGTAATCTTAAAAATGCTTATTACGTTGCACATTTTTAATGCTAAAAGTTACTTTAACATCTGCAGCTTTGAAAAAATCTGGAAATATGACATTTACTATTATTAGTTTTCCTAAAACTGCATCCATTATTTCTTTTTTTTCATTATTATTATTTTTTTTTTGTAGTTCATAATTCCTCATTATTTTTGTCAGAGAAAACTCCGTTTTAAGCTTAAGATTATTGATTTATTCACATGGTAAGCACATTTTGTGCCTGATGAAGGGTTTTGATGATGTCCTCTATTGGTCACTTCATTTTTTACGATTGACTTGATATTGCTGAGCAGAGCCAGCAATAATGTGTTACAAAATAATTTGCCAAGAATGGCTTTTTAAACACCTTCATGATCATTAAACATGAGTTTTTTTACTTTCTGGAGCCGTCTTTCCCTTAAAAACACTCTGCTTTATGTCAAATATTGGAGCAATATCAAACAATCTTCACTTTGAATGAGTGATAAAGCAGAAGGGAAAACTTTGAAGTTTTTTAAATTGTTCTGAAGTATCGGCTGCTGATAAAAGTGAATACATTTGTTACGTTTTTGCAAAAATGCATGCCAAAAGTTACACTTAGTCTCACTAGTGTCGCTCTATAGCTTTTGGATTTATCTGAATCAGTTTCATAAAGACACTAGTGGAGCACTTGTTGCATTTCAATACCACATTATAGGTAAATTATTTAAGTTAATCTAATCAATAAGTAAGTTCCAGGGGCATATTGGGTCATGATTTTGACACATTAGCTGTAATTCTCTGTAATTCAAGATGCACTGTTCTCATAAGAAGATGCAGAGGTGTATGTATCGGCTGTGTTTGACCCCGAGAGTGTTTCCCATGAACTCCTGGAATATGGCTTAAAGAAATACAGAAGGGGAGAATTAAGGCACTGTAATCCTGAGTGAGCACAAAACTGCTTGTACTTTTTCACCAGTCACAGGCTGTTTTTTATTCTCCGGGTCTGAAAGTGTATTAGTAGGACAGAAAGCTGGATAGAACAGCAGTCCTCCTGTTTCTGCCAGTTACACACACACACACACACACACACACACTGGGGCATTCGAGGAGTCCAACCTTGGCACTGCCCCAAGACATGAGGGGCAGCTGTGTTTCTCAGGCACAGAGCTGAAGGAGCTCTCCTCACCCTCCTCCCCATTTCCTGCCTGCGCCGCCTGCCTCCCCATTCCTGCTTTTTCTGCCGCGGCACAAAGCAGGGCCACACTCGGTGTTTTGAAGGGTTACTGAGCACCACCACACCCCCATCCCGCCACCCCCTCGGTGAAATCCTAAGTAGCTCGCTGACTTCAGAAAAATTTTGCGAAAAAAAAAAAAAAAAAAAAAAAGCAGAAGGGAGAGAGAGAGAGATGGAGCAGAGCAGCAGAGACCCAGAATGCTCCAAGTTCAGTCTGGGTGACACTTGTTAGGAGTTGCATAACAAGACATTTACTGGAATCAGGGAGCCGCAGGCCAAAGTCTGGTGCCACTGGTTAGTCAGCGGAACTGTGAGGCACTGTGTTAGAGATATGTAGGACTCCAGTCTCCTGTGTGTGTCTGTGCGTGTGTGTGTGTGTGTGTGTGTGTGCGTATAACCTGGGCCTCATAATTAAAGCCCTGCTGCTGGCAGATGCACAGACACGATGGCAGACAGACAGGCTGACACAGGGAACATTCCAGCGCAGGCTTTTATATCTTTTGTATTGTGGCGTGATATTCGGCCTCTTCTTTTCTTTTCCTTTCCTTTTTCTCTCCCAGCTGAGGTTAATCCCGTATCTTCTTCTGAGTTTTGTACCTCCTCCACTTGTCGTACCACTCGAGTGCTGAGTCACAGCGCTTGGCCCACCGGGGGTGTCAAAAAGCAGCTGCGAGTCGCGAGGATTACCACCCGCTAATCTCTAATCTGCTCCATCTCAGACAGCAGTCATAATTATTTCCTTAAACGCTTCATATCTTTATCCCATAAATTTGAGTAAATACAGCCGAAATGATCACAAAAAAACTGAAAAATAAGGTATATTTACTCTAAATTTGAACCCCATGAAGGACTTTTGATGGTAGAAAATCTTATTTTAAGTTAAAGGGAAACTGACTGATCCGTCTTTTTCGGTGTTTTCATCTGGTTCAACAACGTGATCCAGATGATGTAATGTTGCTCGTCCGTGGTGATCAGATTGAGCAACAGCGTGAAACTAGTAGCCCTGCAGATTATTTCACAATGTCATGTTTTCCTTTTTTATCCGGCTCCACTCTGACCCTCATTCCTGGCTTTCGTTCCCCGCCATTTAAAAGCATTTTGTGGTATTAATCAAACCTTAAGCAGACTGAACTGTTAACCAGGCGGGAAAGCGGGTCAGCGCGGAGCACCGGGGGGGCCGCCGTGGTCCACGTGCACGTTATTTATGGAGCCGGCCATTCTGTAGCTATGAAGTCACGTCGCTTTTACACCGGCAGCTGATCCCACGCGGTGCTCTTTTTCTCCTCTGCCTTTATGTGTACAGAGGTTATTCCGCGACCGAGTTCAGAAAATCCCCCAGCGAAATGCCTTCACAACATGGAGAATCGAGATAACCCGCAAATAAGTTCTACTGCGATGAATCGCGGGTTGAAATCGCTGTTGCTTGGCACATCTAAAAAGGCTCCGCCGTGTCTGCAGGGGGTTGATGTGCTTTTTGATGCTTCGCATGCTGGAGTCGAGGTTTTCCCTGCATCACAAATGTGAGCGTTATCACCGAGAATCTCGGAAAGCAAACAATTATGGGTGGAAATCGAAATGAGTTGAAACGTCGTTGGAAATATTTTGTAATTAGCTTTCGAAAAAGTGTCATTAAGCAGCTGCCGAGTGTTGATGATGTTATCATTCAGATCATTGTGAAGGGTTTCCACCTCATTACCAAGAAAAAGTAATAAGAGAAGGTTTCTAAATCATGTTTATTAAATTAGCATGAAAGCTTTTAATATCTTGAGTCTGGATTGATTAGATTTGGTAATTAGTGGTTACAGTTTGCATTGGGATGAAATGTGGTTAGATTAGCCTTCTCTTAGTTGTGAACATACATCAAACCATCTATTATTATTATTTTCATTTTATCCATCTTACATTTATATTGGGAGGGGGCCTAAAACAATTAAAAAACAATGCATTTTCACTTTGAACATCGGCCTTTAAAATGGGCCTAGTGCAAAAAAAAATGTGTATTTTTTTTTTGTTTTTATGAATATTAGCTGAATAACACTCGGTAAAACGGTTAGCGCTGCAGATGGTGCGTTCACACCTGATGAGCATCTCTCTGACTGTAAATCGCATCGGAAAATCCCACAAAGTGCCTCTTTTCATTTTGCAAACTAAAATCAGGTCCAGTCTGCGCAGGGGGTGTTTCTGCCCACCTGAGCTGCTGGCATGGCACAGCTCTGGAGCGCTCCTGCCAGCTCTCTGTTTTTCTTTCTTCCCTTCCTCTGGCTCTGTGCCCAAAGGTATCGTTTCAGAGTAACTGCACGCCGACTCTACGTTACATATAGAGAGATGCCGCCGCAGATCGTGGCCTCGCTCGGCCCACGCAGGCCGCTTCACGCTAAAGTTGGAAGGCGCGGAGTTGACGTCCAGCTACTTTTGTCAGGTAAACAGTCATTTGGGATGAATCAGAGTGTTTTGTTTTTCCCACTGAGGGTTTGGTAGTAGTGGGACGAGAGCACGTGACTGTTTGTTTTGGCAGTGGGTTTTGCCCAGGCATGGCAGTTTGTTTCACAGACTGTGCTGTTGCTCTGTGTGCTATCGCAACTTCTCATCAGGCAGAAAATTTGGAAAAAAAAAAAAAAACCTCCAGCTGGGGTGTGTGTGCGTGTGTGTGGGGAAGACCTCAGAGGTGTTTTGTAGTGCGAGAGTCAGGAAGAGTCGCATGGATTTAAAATGACAAGTGAAAGCCTTTTAATGTTTCTTCACACAGAAGATGAATGTGGCGCGCCATCAGCTTCTCCTGTGTGTGTGTGTGTGTGTGTGTGTGTGTGTGTGTGTGTGTGTTCTTGTATTTCTATCCTTGTCGGGGCCAAATGTCCCCACAAGGATAGCAAAACGTGGAACGACGTGCCTTGTGGGGACCTTTTTCCGGTCCTAAGTAGGAGAAACAGTGTTTTCTTGACCATGTTGTTGTTACTGAAAAAAGTAAAAGTGCAAAAACATTTCTTTTGGGTTAGGCTTTGATGTGGTGTGGGTTAGGGTTAGGGTAAGGGTCAGGGTTAGGGGCTAGACATGAATGGGAGTCAATGGACGGTCCCCACAAGGATAGAAATACAAGACTGAGCGTGTGTGTGTGTGTGTGTGTGTGTGTGTGTGTGTGTGTGTGTGTGTGTGTGTGTGTGTGTGTGTGTGTGTGTGTGTGTGTGTGTGTGTGTGTGTGTGTGTGTGTGTGTGTGTATGGGCTGCTCAGACACAAGGAGTGAGCAGAGGGAACACTTTTATGGGCCCGCTCTCTGCTGAGGGCCCCAAACCACAGGCATTACCCAGACCCACATTGTTGTGCAATTCCTGCCCTAAAGCGATTATACACGGTGCCTGTCAGACTCGCCCGGCATTATCACACCATCACATACTCATTCAGGCCCTCTATCATACATACATGAATGCTCACCGGGGCCCTGAAGCCGGCCGGCCGGCTGGCTGGCTGGCTGGCTGGCATGGGTGGAAACTCAAATCTACGTTTTAATAAGGAGTGTCGTTATGACTGTGCTTGTGACGGCAGGGTTCCCGCCTTCGGGGCCAAAGTGCGTAACAGCAGCGAGCGATCCGCCCTCAGGAGTGTTCGCTCCAGGTTTGCATTGCAGTTGCAACATCGCTGCACCATTGTTTGTGTTGTATAGCCAGAAACCTTTTGCAGAGGGGAGGGAAGAGGTTACTTGAGTTTCACTTGTTGCGTGATGACGGACATCTGACCTCGAGAGAGAGAGAGAGAACAAAAAAAGGTTTTCCTAATGTTTTTCTCACTGCATGACATAAACATTGTCCTGCCTGCCGTTGGGGCGATGCCGGTGGAATCTACGTCTTCCTCCGTCATTGTTTTTGTTTTTGATTCTTGGAAATGCAGCCGTGCCGGTCGATCTGATTCGACGTGTGAGCCTGTGCGTGCTCGCTTTTTTCTCAATGATTCATTCATACTCTGGTTGAAGTCATTGACAGTAAAGATAACATCAGGAAAATAATGCGTCCCCCTACGATACGTCCATCCAGACACATCCTTATTGCTGAGTTTTGATATGGAAGATTATTTAACTATTTACAAAAAAGTGAAATAGAATTTATTACAATTTTAAGCCTCCTCAATGCGCATCTAGTCATTTAAGGTTAATGCCAGAGCTTTTAGGGTTTTTTTTTTTTTTTTTTTTTTTGCAAATGGCAACATTAACAATGGGAAGTAAATGAATATTCATATGGCCAGATGACCAAGTTGGATTACTAAAAGAGTGACTCTCAATAATGAAACTACCAAGTCCCAGGGGAACACGGACTGGGAGTAATGGCGCTCTGGAGGCCGCCGTTGTCGTTATCGTCCATCGACATGTGCAGAAGAACTATTTTGTGGTGCGCATGCATCATCACAGAATTTCAGAAAGGTTGTTTTTTCCTCCGTTTCCACGGAGACAGAGTCGAACTGTTGTCATGGAAATGGTCTCCCCAAACACTGCCAAAGTTTTCCATTTTCACTTGAAAATGTCAAGTAAACGGGACCTTGGTTTACCGCTAAAGCTGATTTATACATTTTTTTCCAAAAAAATTAAAACGTAATTCTTCTCTTCTGCTCTTACAGTTGCTCAGTGACTTGTAATAAAATAGTAGTTTTAACCAGCCACTAATTTATTTTTTAAAGAATTAAAGAAAACAATAACAAAGTGAAAAGTGATGAAAAAACAACCCCAGCAGTAATAACAAAAACATGTTATGATGGTGTTTCCACACACTGTTAGATGCCGTCACTGCCAGAGCAACTCCGTTTCTGAAAGCTATCATGATTTCCACCTGTTCAGAGATGCACATTTCAGCCTGAGCCTGACAGGAAGTGAGCGTTTTGAAAGCAGCTGAAGGTATGCAGCAGCACGCCGTGTGAACTCGTCACGAGAGGAAGCGACACTGAGAGTCATGCCCGGTTTGGTGACTCCTTCCTCGTTTTTTCTAACCTTTCATTCTTCCTCTTCCTCCACTCAGAGCTGGGAAGGGATTTTGTGCTGGACACCTCTATAAACATTTTAAATCTCCTAATATAGTAAGATAAAATCCACTCTTTCGACTTAAACAGAAGAAAAAGTTTTTTTTTTTTGTTTTTTTTTTAATTTAGCTCTGGATATCACGTCACCTGACTTGTTATCACTGATATCAGCTTAAAAAGGGATGCTTTCTTTTTTTGTAAAACCCCAAATTACAAACCTCACACAAACATAATGTGCAAGTAAGTTAGGGGCAAGAGAAAGAGCACTGTTACTTGAAAGGGAAAATATCAAAGCACAAAGAAATAAACATATTTTCATTTTACTGCTTTGCTGCTTTCACTGAGGTGAAAATTCTAGATTACAAATTACTGTTATTCCTGTAATGAAGTGGTATTTTTAGGTATTTGTATTAAATGTGTGGGATTTTTGGTGATTTTATTCTTTCTTCTGCATCTTTTTGACCAGTTCTCTTGGTATTGACTTGACATTAATGTTCCAGTCCATCATTTTCCAAGAGTCCAGGGAATATTTGAATTAGAACTTTAGACTCTGAGAACATTTGAGGACATTTTCATGACCGCAGTTTAAGAGGGCTGTCCTCATGTGACTTTTATTTATCACAGCAGCTCACTGACGTATAGGGAACGTCTGCATTCTGCACTGTTATAGGGTCAAGGCTGAAAAACAGCAGCTGATTACAAGTGAACAGAGAGATGATTTAATGTTAAACAAATTCTCCTATGAGTCTGAGACCACACGAGGATATCTTTAATGAGCTGCGGTGAAAAGTCGAGCCGCAGATGCAGTCATGCGTTTCTTGTGATATATAGAAAACTTTTGAGAGAAAAGGACAGAATCGTTCCACTGCCAGTGATGATGTTTATTTTTTAATGTGCTTCTTCATTCTAATTTCAGAGCAATAAAACATTTCAGTGCATCACAGCCTTATTCAAGTGGATCTAAGTTTATACCAGGATGATGAAATGGTGCATAAAATGCAAGAAAATAAAGTACTTTCAGTCATTTATTAATCTGCTTTCTACATCCATGTTTGCTAAGGCAAAATTTACAAGACAAAATTAAATCATTTTTGTGTTTTTACTGAAGAAAAGCTTCACTATCACTCAGCAGTGTTCTGAAAACGGTGCCTGTTTACACGGAAATGACCAAAACTACGTCCAGGAGCAGTGTTGTCTTGTACACGGACTCCCAAAACTCAACAACGGTTCAGCATTTTCATTTTAAGTGGTTGATATGTGTAAATAGGCCCTCAGTGCCCTCAGAGCTAACCACTGCACCACCTTGCTGCTCTAATGCAAAGACATGGGGAGTCATTATAGCCAGTTATTCACTAAAACAAATTGGATTTGCCCCACAAAGGATCCAAAAGCTATTCAGTTTTTTTTTCTTCGTTTGAAGCCGCATTATGATGATCAGTGACTTCATGCTGGCAATCAAATATTGTCATGAAAGTCTTGTTTAATAGCTGTACTGACAGCAGCGTCCTCTTTTGAACTCCTTCAATTTATGTTCTGTATTTTTGTGACATTTTTTGGTGAAATATGCAGTTTTGAGAAGAAGGGGAAGAGATTGCCATATTTTTTCTGAATGTGTGCGTTTTTACAGACTGTTTCTGTGTAGATCATAGAAGATCTTGCATATGAGAGAGGATTTCTTGGTGGAATCATCCATCGTTTAGCCATAGAAGCACTCAGGGATATCCCCGTGTTTGTACTGGTCTGACAACCCTATAAATATCCCCGCTGAAACACCCCTCCACCTCCCGTCCGTCCGGCAGCGGCTCGGGCGTTTGGATGCAGGCCGCCACACAGACACCCAGCAGTGGTTCCACACACTGCATCTTTATCCGAGCGGGCCCGGCCCAGCGGGCCGTGCCGATCAGAGGCAAAAAATATCCCCCCAGCTCCACAGGCGCAGCTCTGTGCATTTACAGACGCACATTGTGTTGCACGCAGCAACACATGCACATATTTTAGCATGGTGAGCTTAGCCGGCACAACCCGGGCCCTGTCTGTACACATGAGCTGCAACGCCGCTTAAATCTGAGTCAGGAAATCAACAAGCACGAGAGACCGAGACAGAGCGCGCGCTGCATGTAAACACAGAGCCCCAGTGGCTGGTGGGACATGAAAGCAGCCCTCGTAAACAGCGTATGTTCATAAAAAGCAATATTTAATGTCATGTGAGTCACTCAGTTAGTCTGCCAAAGTACACGTTGGCTGATTAAGGTCTTTTGAAATTGTGTTGAAGTTCACTTTGTACTGTTCCTGCAGGAAATCTTTCTTTACTTCCCTTCAAGTTACTCTCAAAGTACTGCATCTGATGAATCGGTGTTTTAATGGTTAAGACCTCAGGAAAAAAAAAAAAATCTGTCTTTTTGCCTGTTTACTTCCTTTTAGAAGTATTGTTTGCAGTAAATAAATGAAGCCCTGTTTAAATTTAAAATTTGTCATGTTGTGGATAATAATTCACTTAGCCGACTAATCGCTTGCGTCCCCACTGAGGCCAACAGTGACAGTTATTTATATCACACTCCTCGTTCACAGAGAACACATCAAAGCAGGTGAAACGTGCATGCAGCAGCGAAAAGTACACTAAAAATAAAGCTTACACAGACAGTACAAGTTAAGATCAGGAGTTTAACATGAAAACAAGTACGCAAGTGGATGATTATACACCTTGAGCTGTTCTGAGGACAGTTTGGTCCAACCACAGAAGCATTAGAAATGCTGCTTCAGCACATTTATATATTTGTACTTCATATTTAGTAGGATGGACGAACTGTCTCCAGAGGAGCTGAGAGGGCAGATTGGAGCGTATTCAGACAGACGGACAGGTATGCAGCCATGAAATGCTTCAACCGAACAAAAGAATTTGAAGATCAATCGTAAAAGCTAAATACAGCCACTGAAGAGATGCTGGCGGCGGTAATGCGATCTCTCCGTCTAGACTTTAAAGGACTCCTTTAAAAGTCGGTTGTATTTATATAACTGCGCTGAAATGACCGTAACAGTCAGCGATGCTATCAAACGGCTTTTTCTTCATCTGCACCCAAATCGAAACTAACTTAAGAAGAGAATTCAGTGAGTCGGTATCTTTAATCTCCAGAGGTAAATTCTGGGCCTTTCCCTTGATATTACCCTCATATGACTTGCAGACTGAGCTACCTGTCTGTGTACTTGGCAAACATGTTGAAAGCATTAAACACCGGTGATAAATATTTATGAAGAATCCTCATGTTGGCAGGTAAGAAGGCAATCACACAGCGCTGGCTGTCCTCCCACCTTAAATCACTGCAGAGACGTTGTTAAATAAATATACAGCATGGAACAAATCACATTTGTGCTCAGATTATAAAAAAGATATTAACAATGGAAGATCTAGTGGAATATATGTAGCCAAATCTACGATATGTGAATACACAAAAACAAGAAAGAGCTCTTTTTTTTTCACCAACACCAGTGAAGATCACAGCTGACCTGGATCATCGCTTTAGGCCTTGTTTCAACTACGACGTTTCAAGTGAAAAGGAATCATTTTTGCGTTTATATGGCAACTTTTTGAAAGCTGTGTAGTTTTCTTGTTGGGCACCATGCGCTCAGAGAACAATACACTATAAACATTAACAATGGTGAGCACACGGACATTCCTGTGGACAGACGGCTGAGTTGGATTGTTATTACGGCTGACTCTCAACTCATAAACTACCAAGTCCAACGAGAAAATGGATTGGGAGTCATGAAACTCTGTTTGCCACTGTTGCCGCTATTGTCCATCTACTCATGTTTGTGTGTTTTCAGTGACTCTGAATATGGTTGTTGTGTAAACGGACACTTTTTTTTTTCCACTTGAACATGTTGCTGAAATAGGGCCTTACATGTATTTGAAGTTAAAATAAGTTGTGTTTCATGTAATAAATGGAAGTTCAAGCAGAACTTTAAAGTGATGGTTGGTTAACCACAGAAAAAGTTTCTATTCATTCATTTATTTATTGTTTTTAAGTTTAAGTTGTTGATTATACAGTTCCAGGTTTAAAATCATAGTTACTCTTTGCTTGTTTTGGAGATGTGACCATATGAATCAAGACAAAAATGTTTTCTTTCTCATTCTCTCTTCAAGTTATGTGGCTCTCACAGCAAGTGCAAATGTACCAGCAGAGATACATTGGGAGCTTTTCCCGCCACGGTGATCCTGCTGGAGCAGCCTACCTGGACGAGGCCCCATTCCTTCCTTTTTCCTTTTGTTTTGCCCCGTCAGACTTCAGAGTTTTGATTAGGAAGTTGTGGCTCTTGAACTCCACTGTTTTCACCGTCTAGTCACCCAACCAAAGCCTCACTTTGCGGCGCTTTGCATAGAGACTGGACGCTTCTGTGGGATCAGTATCAGGGCCGGCCAGCTCTTCCTGTGCGGATACAATACAGCAGGAAGTTCGCTAATAGCCACTCTGCCACTCACCGCGCTCTCCAGCCGCTCCACTCCGCGCTGTCGTCAGGTGATGAAAGATCAGAAAGTGTCTGGTTTTTTTGCTGATTCTCACCAGACAGCAGACAGTATTTATCATTAGTCTGCGAGACCCTCTGCGACTCAATTAATCACCTTCCCAGTTCCAGCCTTGAGTTCTTTGTGCGTTGGCTGCTCTGAGATCGCCTGCAGAGGATTGTGAAAAAGCAATCCTGCCAAGAGGCCGTCAGTAAATACATTTGCAGACAGATTTGCTCCTGCATGACTTGCGTTTTCTGCCTCCCCATCTGCATTTTATGATGGCCGTATAACTCAGCATCTGACAATGGCCATTCTGCGGAGGTCCTTTTCCTGGAAGTCATACACTGCTACTTGGGCTCTAAAGTGAATTTGAGGAGCTGCACACTGGGCACTCTGTGTCCGGGCCTCATCTCTCTCCCTCTTTTGGCCAAATTGATTTATTGGAAGTTGACGTCAGCGGGTGAGAAAGGGACCCTTTCTTGCTGCGACACCAGTGTATGACTTGTAGTGTACATGCAGCAAGTCCTGAGAGGAGCCAGGTGAAGCAGCAAGGCGGTAATGAGGCAAATAGGGTGGAATAAAAGGGCAGAAACAACCTGTTTCTGGCTTCAACCATATCCTAGGGTCAGATTCCATTTTTAATCCCAGACCACTTTTAAAAACAGAAATTGTGGTTAAACACAGATCTTTTTATATCCCTGCTAACCGTGACATGTTTATGCTTTCCTGACCAGTCCAATATGAGGTGCTGTGCCTCGCTGCTACGCAACATTAATAGCAACAATCATTTCCTTTTTCTTCAGACTGTTTAAGCGGAGGGTGTAAATAATAAAGCCTGAGGCTTTACATTTCCTGTGCTCTGCCTTTTTATTTCCAATCCCCTTTTATGATCTTTGCTTTATTGACTTTCGTAAATAGGTCAGTGATTATCACTGGTCGGTTCAATATTGTTGCTGATGATAACCTATCAAACTGCAAACACGCAAACTCAGCCCAGTCTGTTCAGATTGCTTGGCCAAAGCGGTGACGTGAATGTGTATCGCTTTGGCTGTTGCATTCAAGTCTGAGCGACGGATAAAAACAACTGTATGCTTGAGGCTGAGCAGCGCAGACTAAAATATCACAATCTTTTTAGAACACTGCCCAGTGAAATAACTGGAAAAAAAGTGGTTTGGGGCAACTTCAGCTTATTTATAGTTTTTTTTTTCCTTGATTAATGATCAGCACTATTTATTTAAATAGGTCAAATTGATGATATAATCTGTGATTGCAGTGTATTGTGACACATTTAGCTTCAGCCTTGGAGGCGTGAACTGACCCAGACACAGCAGAGACGTTATTTTGTCATGATTAGTGAAATGCATAATTAAATTAAGCCACATTAACTGATCATAAATACTAAATATTGGTGTAGACTGTGGAGAATTGACCTCAACAGTCTGCAATTCCAAGAAGCGATATCACTTTAAACTATTTGATGAGAAAAAAACCTCAGCAGAATGCATATGCAAAACTGTGTAATTGTAATTTTGAAAATACTTCATTACTTTTCATTTCTTTATTCACTTCACTCCCTGTAGATCAGCGGAAGTGTAAAAATAACGGATCTGCACGAAGTTGCCACTTTACCTGAAGCGGGTGTCAAACATATTTTTAGTTCAGGCGCCACATATACAGCCCAACTTCATCTTGAGTGGGCCAGGCCGGTACAACAGTGCCATAATAACCTTTAAATTGATACTTTCTATTTCTCCTGTGATGTGATGAAAACATCTATATTTACGCAAAATTGCAGAAAATAGCTATAATCTCAACAGGAAGGCAATTTTAATGAAAACTTCTAGTGCGAAATACAGTGAAATGTCCAAAAAAAAAAAAAACCTCCTTCTATAGCTGTTGCATTATGCATGTTTTTACAAACTCACCCTGACAGCATGGCTGTGAGTCAAATGCTCGGCAGCTTTACCGATATCTCATCTGTCTTCTCAGCGTTGTGCTGTGTCTGCTACTCTCATGAAATTTGTTTGAAAAATCAATGCTCTGTTTGAAATTTTTACAATTTTCTTGTCCAGATTGAAGCTTCTTGTGGGCCATTTTCTGGCCGTGTTTTGTCCCACGGGACTTATGTTTGACACTTCTGATCTTGCATTAAATTAAAAAATCCTGTTGAGTACTTTTTCTCTTTTCTCTCCCTCAACAATCAAAGTCCTGCTCTTATAACCAGTTGACAAATAGCCTGTCCTTTCTGGAACATATCAAGCTACTAAATGTCTGCAAAAACACCAAATAAATATACTTGTCAATGTCAGTTCACTTTCAAAGATTTTCAACCACTGCATAATTGGATTTTATTTGAATTTTCCAATTTGGGAAGTCCCTTTTCTCTCTCTCTCGTTCTCTCTCTGTCTTGAAGCGAGTTAGCCTGGCATGTTAGTATGTTCTGACCGGTTTTAAGACTCATTCCTGCACGTTCAGTGATTTCAGCTTTTAGAAAGCCACTGTACCTGCAGACGAACCCAGTGATCTCAGTCAGTGGTAGCTCACTGTCACTTGTTGCGCCGCCGGCTCACCTGGACTTGCGTGCTCAGCCTCACGCTGTTGTTAAGTGGGCAGACATGCTGAGCTGGTGCTCGGCTAATAACAAGCTTACACACTTTGCGTCTGAACCGCACTGCCCCGACTCGGCCGTAGTCAGCACAAACCTCCAGACGTGACCGAGCTGCTGCTGCTGCTGCAGGACTACTTATTTTGGCGGTTAGAAACGGGGCACATGCTCTATAGGTTGCCCCCCCCCCCCCCCCCCCCCCCCCCCCCCCCCGGTCGCAGCTGCAGACATGACACACAAAATAGCTGGTTTGCACTGCATGAACACACCCACTGGTTGAAGCCTGCAGCTTGGGTGATGGAAGGTGAAAATGCCTTTTCAGGACAGCACCGATTTTCTAATGAGTTCAGTGGAAAGAGTGCAGGGGAACCGCATTTTTCACCTTTATCTGTTCCGTGCCTGGTAAATGCGTGAGTTTCTACCTGCCGCACGCTTTCAGAAGAGTTACTGCACTTCAAAACCCCGCTGCTGTAAAACGCTTTGCAGCTGAGGTTTCGCTTGTGGCTTCACTTGATTGAAAGCAGCACTGCATGTAGGTGGTGTCGCGATCTTCTGGGGATTTTTTCATTAGGCGAGTTGACATTTGAGCAGCTCGCAGAGCGTCAGCGCCTCGGTCAGTGTGCCAGCATCTGTCTGGCACACTGTTGCCATTTTTTTTTTCTTTTTCTTCTGCACCTACAGGGCTACAGTTCGCGAGAGAAAGCAGGAGCAGTAAAGTGTGGAAACAGGTTGAGGAGGAGGAGGAGGAGGGAGCAGGGGGAGAACCAAGAGGGAAAATGAGGTGAGGAGTGAAGAGAGGTGAAAGAAGGAAAGGAGATGTGGGAAACAAGTAGATGTGAAAAAAGAAGAAGGTGAGAAGATACAAGAAGGAGACAGTTTTAAAAAAGAGAGAGAGGGAGAGAAGTGAAGAGAAGGAGAGTCTGATGTACCGAACAGTGTGGCCTTTCAGTAGTGCTGCCAGTGAGGGAGTTTAAATCAGCACAGTGTGTTCCTAACTGATCCGAGCCCACTCTGTCACACACAACCCCTCTTTTTCTCTATTTCTTAAACAGCCTACACTCCAAACACATTCTCCTGCTCTGACACACTCGCGTCACCCGGACGCCCATCCTACAGCCAGGACACAGCCGGTCACACAACAAAGTCAACTCTCATTTAATGAATACGGCGCTGCAGCAGACATCAGAGCCTGGTGCTAAACATAAACTCCCCGGGCAGTGGGGGCCCTGCGGGTGTGAATTCTGCGGTGTCCACTTGGCCCGCAACTCTGCAGCTCCGCATTCCTCGCCTTTTTCTCTGCTTACCAACCGCCATGTTTCCTGTGAGACAGGAAGTTAGCTCTGTTTCCTGTCACAGGCCTCTTTCATGTGGTCACTTCCTCGTGTTTTGCCAGCGCGGCTGCGTTGTGTTGACTCAGAGAACGGAGGCGGCGCACCTCTCGGCGGACCCGGGAACGACACAGAAAACGATCCGCGGCTTGATCGAGAGACACAATATCAGACTGGGACGCTGCGGGTTTTGTTTTTATTTATTTATTTATTTATTTGATTAGTGATTAGAGAAGCGAGGTTGTAGCCGGACGTTCGCTGATTGACTGTGAAACTGCTCAGGTTATTTCAGGAAGGCCATCCGAAGTCAAACACGAAACAAATCAAACAGTCAGACTCTATGGGAGCTGTCGTCTCTACCTTTGTGAATATGCCAGGAAAAACATTTTCATGCCCGTTATTTCCATATTAATTGCCACAACTGTCTCTTCTCTCTCAATCCTGTTTTGTTTCTCTAAACTTATGTGCATCATTTTTTTAAAAATCAATTCTGCACTGAGATGGAATTCTGGTCGTATTTTTACATAACACACGATAGAACCATCCTCTGGCGACAATAATCAGGGTTGAGAAATTGCCGGTTTTGTAACCTTGCTGAGGAATGTTGATTGTGATGGCGGCCTGGCTGGGAATCCTGCCTTCGCTGTTTCCTAAGAGATACTAACAAGTTGGCTGTGATTACAACTGAACTTTGCACGCAGTGATTAGCTGGAATGTTTAGACTCCTGCGTGCCGCGGCCAGAGATAAATCCTCGTCAAATACAATCTGAGTACCCCGAAGATTACTAGTCATACGTGTGTGTGTTTGTGTCCCCGAACAGATGACTGTGCGTGTGTGTGTGTGTGTGTGTGTGTGTGTGTGTGTGTGTGTGTGTGTGTGTGTGTGTGTGTGTGTCTCCAGTAGCGTGTTTTGAAACTGCTATGTCGCCCGTTGAAGGATAGAAAATCAGAACCATACTGAGCTGCTGTTGGTCATGCTGCCATTCTACTGAAAACATGAGCTGGCAATCTCTCCCTGTCTCTCTCTCACGCACACACACACACACACACACACACACACACACATACACACACACACACACACACACACACACACGCACAGTGGGAGACGAGGCTTTTCCATTGGCCCCACCAGACACCCTCAGCCACACTCCCCACACGGCACATTGAGTTCTGCCGAGTTCTGGTATTTCCCATCAGAGCGGATTTTATAACCCTCAGTTTGCGCTCCCTCTCCTGCATCAGTGCTTTGAAACGGCTTTTAAAATGTCCTCTATCATCGCACCCTGTGTTTTCAACTGCGAGACGAGCCAAACTGGAAACGGGAGTCGGAGCAGAGACTCTAGCCGTGAGTTTGTCCTTCCTGTCATCAGGATGATATAGGGCTGTAACAGGACATCCCGGCGTCTCGGCACACATTGCAGTCATTCTTTATTGCTGCACAGCTGAAATCAGCAGCACTCTGAGCAGTCATGGGAAAAAGAGGCTCATGACCAGACTTTGCTCCTTGGCTTTTGTCATAGCTACCGATGTCCAGGAGGAGGAGGAGGCGGTGGAGGAGGAAAGCATTTTCTAGGCTAATCAGGGAAGGCCTGTCACGTACCTCAGATCATGCAAACCAGCCCAGTCAGGTCATTTGATTCAGAGATAATTGCATTCATTTGTAAAGGACCAGTGTTCATGCAGGCCCTCGTGTGCCCGAAAGGCTGACATGAGTCAAGGAAAAGGGAAGAAAGAAGGGAAAAATGGTCAAACTGTGGGTGTTAGAGAGCTACAGGGTGATTAAAGAGCCATGGCTGGAACGGAAGCAGGTTAAAATCATTAAAAGATAAAATTGATCAGGTTAGGGTTAGTGCTGACCCCGCTGCATTTTACTGGTTCTTTAAGTCTAAATAATTACATCAGTAAAGCATGTGATTTCAGAAAGTTGCATTTTCAGTAGCCCCAAGCATTGTTGTCATTTAAACAGAAACCCAAAATGCTGCGAAAGTTTTACTTGAAAACATCGTTGTGTAGACGAGGCCGAGGTTGTGAGGCTCAGAAACACTTCTCCAAACGAGAAAATGTGAGTGACACATAAGAATTGTCAAAGCCGCTGATGTATTTCAGGGTCTCTACTGGACATTATAACAGACTCCTTCTCTCTGAGTCAGCTGGAGGTTTTGCTTGTGGCCTTTTATAGTTGCAGGGGATCTTTAAAGTTTAAGAAAATAACTCCAATGATGTCAAAGTGAGATCATGAGAATTATCTCAGCTTGGACTGCACACTTAACAAGAGCTTGTTACAAACTGGAATTAAGCTATGGAAAATGATAGGATGGAGTTGTTTTTCTGGCACATTCAATTCATACTCAAAGTCAAGATAAATGCCTTGTTACTTGATTTTAACTGTAAGTCGTAAGACTTGCCTCCCAATATCGGGCAAATGCAGAATACTATGAATATATGTTGAAGATTTGTAGACTAAGTTAAAAAACAAAACAAAAAAAAACTTGGAGTGAATATTCCTGATTGAATGAGAAGCTCAGATTGGGACCAGATTGAAGACTTCAGGCTGAGAGGGTTGAGATGAGGAGGAGAAGCAGAGGTGAAGGAAGCACAGAGGGCAGACTGTGAACCAGATGTGAAGTGGTGAGTCACAGCAGGAACAGGCTTGATGACGTTAGCCACTATGCATGCTAAGCTGTGCGTGCATGTGTGTGTGTGTGTGTGTGTGTGTGTGTGTGTGTGTGTGTGTGTGTGTGTGTGTGTGTGTGTGTGTGTGTGTGTGTGTGTGTGTGTGTGTGTGTGTGTGTGTGTGTGTGTGTGCCGGGACTTCCAGCATTTCTTCCAAAACAACAAGCTTTACGCATGCACAGTAACGTCTGGACTGGGATCACTACACATTAAAGCCTGGGCGGTCATTTTAGCTGCACTTAGGGATAATAATAGCAGCAACAAAATCATAACAAGCTAAAAAAAAAAACAAGCCGGGTGCGATTTGTCCGAGGAACAGTGATCCCCCAGAAGCAGTTCCAGCAAAGTGGGAAAGACTCTCACTTTCTGCGGTTTGACAGACATTTGCTCAACATCTTTTGTTTGCCCTGTTTTTATAACGCTCCACTAGCTTCCTGCACAAAAAAATTAGTTTTTCCACTGGCGGTGTCACTAAGCAACGTTGAAGCACAGCATTAATGTGTCTGTAAGGAGGAAAGATTAGTCTGCTTCCTCCCTTTGATTCTGCGCCGGTGTAAAGAGGAGCACAGTCAGGTGGAATGTGATTTTTTTATTTATTTATTTTTTTTGTGACGTTGAACCCTTACATACAATAAAGTTGTCCTCTGTTCTGTATAAACTGGAGTAAATGTGCATTGATTTATTGTGTGTGTGTGTGTGTGTGTGTGTGTGTGTGTGTTTAGTTTGAGTGACCTTAAAAATCTCGCCTTTCTGCGTGGTGTTTTCGAATGAGAACCAGCTGCACCGATGGATTTGCACTCGTGTGATACAGCAGAACCCAGGTGTTTTGTGGGAAAGGGCAGCTGCAGATCCTCACTTCTACTCTTTTCGTCTATCTTTCCTTGCAGAACTCCATCAGACACAACCTCTCCTTGCACAGCCGCTTCGTTCGCGTCCAGAATGAGGGCACCGGGAAGAGCTCGTGGTGGATGCTCAACCCCGAGGGAGGCAAGAGCGGCAAGTCCCCGCGGCGCCGGGCCGCCTCCATGGACAACAACAGCAAGTTCACCAAGAGCAGAGGGAGAGCAGCCAAGAAAAAGGTACGTCGGCCGCAGGGGGAACATGCAAACTCCAATTAGAAATCACATGATGTAGAGAATGCTAAATCAAAGATGTCAAAAATAAGGCTCGTGGGCCAAAACCGACCCGCAACAGCCATGCTGTCAGGTTGAGCTTGTGAAAACACGCATAATGCATCAACTACAGGAGATTCTTTTTGGACATTTCACTGTATTTTCCACCAGAAGGTTTCATCAAAATTAGCTTCATGTTGAGGTTTTAGTACTTTTTGGTGGTAATTGTTTGGGTTTGTGAAAATATAGACATTTTCTTCACATATACTCTGAACCACAGTAAAGAATAACTTTAAATTTTAAATTCAATATTGCACTATTTCGCCCACTCAAGGGGAAATTGAACTGTTGGTGACCCCTGAACTAGAATGTCTTTTGACTCCAACGTGCTAAACAGTTCTCCACCATTCAGTATAAACAAAATTATCATAATTACTTAAAGTGACATCTAAAATACAATCCATGAAATGCTTTATTTCTTTAGTTTTCTACCTGCAGTCTGGGATCTTCTTGTGGGGACGCAATAGATCATAGAAAATCCCAAAGTTGTCAAAAGTAGAGTTTCCTGTCAAAGTAAACCATAATGAGACATTTTTTTCAGAATGAAGAGCAGATATTGGAAACAGCTTGATGTCTGTATGTTGATGCGCCTTTCTGCTCCGTCAGAATTCATCCCACCGTCCAAAAACATGCATTTGAGGGTCATTAGTGGCTCCAGAACCGCCGTAGATGTGAACGTGTGTGTGACGGACGGGTGGTCAGCTTGGATCAGAGCGGCTCAGAGGACAGACAGATGGATGATTTAATGCTTTCTAAATTACACTAAATCAAATTATCATGTGATGAAGACCGAATGTGAATATGGAAAACACATTTTTGGAAGACGTCTTTTGGCATTTTCTCAGTGTCGCTCAGATCTGTGCTTAATTTCCACTGGTTTCTGCCTCGAGTGTATGTTGAGCTGCGGGTCTTTGGCGCACATGGTTTTGTCGGCACACTGAGAGCCTTCCTGTCTCCCCGCAGCTGTCCCTGCAGGGCGGCCCTGACGGCGGCGCAGACAGCCCGGGCTCCTACTCCAAGTGGCCTGGCAGCCCCAACTCCCACAGCAACGACGACTACGACGCCTGGAACAGCTTCAGGCCGCGGACCAGCTCCAACGCCAGCACCCTGAGCGGCCGCCTGTCGCCCTTCATGCCCGAGGACGACCTCGGAGAGGGGGACGTGCACATGGGCTACCCGGGACCGCCCGGGGCCAAGATGGCCGGCACGCTGCCCAGTCTCACGGAGATGACGGGCTCCCTCGGACACAGCACGGAGAACGTGATGGAGAACCTCCTGGACAACCTCAACCTGCTCTCGCCCAACAACTCCCAGGTCGGCGGCGGGGCAACGACGCCCGGCTCCTCGCAGTCCTCCCCCTCCCCCATGATGCAGCCGAGCCCCGGGTACCCGTCGTACAGCTCCCCCAGCATGGCCTCCCAGTCCCAGCAGGACTACCACAAGTGCGTGTACGGCCAGGCGGGGATGAACGCCCTGTCGTCAATGCCGCTGCAGACGCTGTCGGAGAGCAAGCCGGGCTTCGGGCCGGCCATGGGGCAGTACGGCTGCACCGCCGGGCTCCTGAAGGAGCTGCTGACCTCGGACACAGACCAGCACGGCGAGCTCATGCCGCCGGTGGACGCCGTGGCGCCGCAGCCCGGCGGGGGCTGCATGCTGCCGCCGTACAGCAGCACGCAGCACGCGGTCAAACTGATGGGCGGGGGGAACAGCCACCCGCACGCCCTCTCTCACCCCCACCCGCACAATGTGCACAGCCAAGCCCGGGCCCCGTCCCCGGCCATGAACGGCCGTCTGCTCATGTCCCTGAGCTACAACGGCGGCGGCGGTGGCGGCGGCACGCGCCTGCCCCCCACCAAGAGCCCCATGCAGATGCCGTACGGCCTGTCGGGCCACCTCAATGCCGGGGGCATCCCCGGCGGCTTCTGCCCCCTCAACACCAACGGGTACGGCCGGCCGGGCCTGTCTCCGCCCACGCACCCGGAGAAACTGCCCAGCGACCTGGACGACATGTCCATCGAGAAGTTCGAGTTCGACATGGAGACGGTGCTGCACGACACCCTGATGGATGGAGACTCGCTGGACTTCAACTTTGAGCCGGTGGTGGCCCAGCAGGGTTTCCCGCACGGGGTGAAGACCACCACACACAGCTGGGTGTCAGGATAGAGGGGGAGGAAGAAGTCTCTATTTCACTCACTTGATACCGCTGTTTGGTGAAAATAAAAAAAAAAAATTAAAAAAAACACACACAATCAGAGCTCATCTGAGACTAAAATCTGCCGTCAACATTCCTGTTTCATACAAAACGTGGACAGATCACCATTGGAGCCCTGGAAGGAAGAATCAGGATTATTTTTAAAATCTAGAATTAAAGGTCTGTACAAACTTAAGTGCCAAACATTTTGCCTTAACAAAAGAGCCAAACGGAAACAGCCCTCTCTGGTTTACTCACACACAGGTTACACACTCTTAAATGTAGTCGTTTCTTTCTTCTTTTTCTTCTTCTTTTTTCGCAAGAGTGACACTGCCAACTACATCTCATCAGCAGCTGCAGCACAATCTGTTCACAAACTCATGCTGTCCACCGTGTTTTTATACGTTGGAGTTATCACACCTGACCACGGCCTGCGGACGCGTGGCGTGGCATGGAGGGGAGGAAGAAAAAAAAAAAAGTGGGAGATTTCTCAGAAAAGAATCCTCGAGTGATGTTACATAATGACGTACTTACCTGAATGTACATAATGTAATCATAGAGTTTGTAAAATCAGGTCTCGTTGTGCATTTTTAACGATTGTAAATAGTGTTTACAGAATGGAAGCAAAAATCAAGCCAGCGGAAATGAGCTCCCAGAGGAAAACTGGACCCGATTCTTAAGATCAATCAGGCTGTAAAATGATAATGACACTTTCTGATTTCTTGTACATACATTACGAATGTATATTAAAATGTCACAGTAGATGTTTACTAGATTTAGTATATATTTGAGACGTAAGTTATTTGTGGTTAACATAGATTTATGCTGGTGCGTAACCTGCACTCGGACGTCATTCGTCACTCTGAACCTTAATACCACAGGGGCCTATTTATTGTGCCTAACAAAGTAGATTTTGACTGCAGGTTTTGAAGGGTTTTGTAGTGTTAGATGTCTCTGGTCCGGAATATTCTCAAATCCAAGCAGTCTTAAAGGAACAGAACAGTGGACTCTTCAATTCCCTGCGTTCACTTTCCTCCAGAAGAAGAAAAAAAAGTGAGTGTGAATTGTTGCTGTTGAGGTTTTCTGGATGCTTCTCGGCGCTGTGAATGTTACGAGGTGGATAAGAGACGTTCTATCCGGCTGAGGAAGACCCGTCGACGGGTTGAGTACGGAGCAGCAGCCCCCGTTTGGTTTCAGAATCTCTTTCTATTTGCTTGCTGTTTCTTCAGATTTAGTATAAAATGAGTCTTTTTTTTGTGTTTATTTGTTCAGAAGAGCCCTCTGATGCTGTGGAGTCACAGCTTTACCGCTTTCACTCTGCCCCTCCTACCTCTGCTTACCGTCACGTCTGTTCAAACGTAACGGTAACGTGTGACTCGACAGCGCCGATCGTCATTTTTAAACGCTTTTTTTTTTAAAGTTCTAATTGTCATTATTTAGCTTTCCCCAGAACGCGCCACTAAGTGTTAAGTATCTGATCTTGTCTTAGCTTGTATATTTGCATTTTCTAACACGTTTTTCCCCACTTCAGTTGCTTTACAAACCGCAAACTCTTTGAAGCCTGTCTGTGATTTATTATGCAGAGTCGAAGCTATTACACAAGTTTATGGCTGCAAACATAGCGGCTCCAAGACCAAGTAGTTTGAAGATTTAACAAAATATATATATGAAAAAAAACTGCCTCTTGATGGTTGTTAATTGTATAGTTAACCCAGAAGCAACATGTGTTTCGTGGCCGGGCGTCCTCGGAGTATGCAGATTTTTATTTACACCAACACAGCTAATGCATTCACCTCAAACCACAGGGGGAAGCTCTTTAATTAACATTTTCTCGGTTCCAATAAAAACCTGCAGACTCCAGACTGCCAAACGAACTGACTCCACTGACAAAGATTTTTTTTTTTTATTATTATGATTAATAAAGCTACTACAGAGTGAGCAGGTTTTAAGAGATTTAAAGTAAATTTGTAACATTTCAAAAAAGGCAGAGGAGCCGTGCAAGACGCTGCTGCTGTTTGGCTCTGCTGCCAGGTGTTGCCTTTTCTCACCCGAACATGCCACAGTGTACTATAGCCAAAATCTGCCTTTCTCTGAAGTCAAAGTGATATATATTTAGCGTTTCTATCATGTGATATGTTCATATATATAAAATAAATTGTGCCGGTCACTCAAGTCACAATAAACTGTAATGAATCCGTGTAGGTTCACTCTAAAACTTAAAGAGCTGTACTAAGTAAATTATATCTCTACATTTTTAAATGATTGAATCTATGCATTGTATTCCTTAATTTTATGTTGCTATTGTTATATTTTCTGTTTTTTTTTTTTTTTCTTGAACTTTTAACAGAGATATTTTATTGTAACATAGCGCTGTGAGATGTTCTGGTGTCGTTGCTGTCGAAACTCTATGTTCCAGATAGTTCTATGGGGGATAAAAATGAAGTTTATTTAGAAAATAGATAATGCAGTGATTGATACGCTAAAGCTTTTGTAAACTGACAATGTCGTTTTTATTGTATTCAGCTAAGGTTTTTAGAAAATAGTATCAGAAAAGCAAATTACTGAAAAAAAAATTGTAAAATTTATTGCATTTTTAAAATGGAAAAAAAAAAAAACAACAATATTTATTTGTCAGAGAATTCCTGCTGAAAATGCAGATTCTGGACCAATTTAGATATTGCACTTTTACTGACATTTTATAACCAAGGGCTCCTCATCAGAAGAGGGAGAGTTCCCATCAGATATTTTAAAAGAACGATCTGTTACATTTGCCTTATACAGATTTACAGGAATAAATTGGAATTTCGCTGTGTGATTTGCAATCAATGAGAATATGTAACTTGTTCAATATTAATGTATTAAGACCTAAATAAATGTACTTCTGTGTAAAAAGAAAGATGTGCCAGACTTGTCATTGACATTTTTTTTGAAGGGGTTTTCAGTGTAGACCTTTTGCCACATGAACACTGATTGGTAATAATATGCTTTTGAACATAGTGTATGCCAGAACATATGATATATATCATAGATTGTGATATCAGCGTTCACAGCATACACATAGCAATAAACTGACTGAATGACAATAAATGAAAGGTTTAAATTAATTGTGCGTTTCTTGCTCTGCAGGTTAAGAACACTTGAATCCCACATTGTGTTGAAAACTGATTTTACTTCATTATTCATCCATTCATCTGTTGCGACAACAGGGCAAAAATCAGAACCACAGCAATCAAAGACGAATTACTAAAAGTGATAAAGTCTCAGTGGAAACGGCTCCATAACCCCAAGCATTATTTAGATCCAACAAGAAAAGAGCGCTGTTATTTTGGAAGTATGAAAACAAAGATATCAACATCATAATCTTAATTGTTTATTTGTCCTAGGTCATTTTGCATGTCTAATTAATGTCATGCAGAACTAGTTTACCTGTCTACTAATGCTATGATTGCCTACAGACCTTTGATTGAAGCTGATGCCCTGAGATTAACTCTGTGTGGCTCAGGCTCAGCTTCATTTAAATACAAGTTTTTGATGTGTTTAGTTCGTTATTAGGTAAGACACCATATATAGTCATTTCTCGATTTCTTGTTTAATGTTGATGCACTTGCTGGTAAAACCCTATTTGGACTTTTGGGGCAGTAAGAGAAAAAAACTACCACAGAAGAAGAAAGCAACAATACTAAGAATGCACCAACACTACTTTTTTCAGCTGTCAATATGAGTACTGATACTTATTAAATACCATAGAGCAGCAGTCAGCAACTGGTGGCCCGCAGGCCAAACAATAATATCTGGCCCACCAGATGATTTTGAGAATCTGAGGCACCTGCTTCACGGAGGTAGTAGCACCATCCATTAACCTGTCAGTAAACCCATCTCCTCAGAAATCACCTTCATTACCTGTGAAACACCTTGAAACCCTCTGCGTCAGTGAACAACCTATTTAAACGCTGAGCGTCTGGGACAGAACGGGAAAGGTAGTTATTGAGGACAGTTCAGTTCTGAGAGGAAGTGTCTGAGCGGCATAGCGGCAGCTTGGAGAGAACGAGGGGAACATTGTTCTGGTAAGTTTAATTTCTCAGTTTATCGTGGCTGTTTACTGTTCTACTTACTGTTTTATCTTCATCTTGTTGTTCAGTGATCATCATGTTGCGCTCAGGAGTGAAGGAGCTGCAGCTGACTGTGGCTCAGCTGTGAGGCGTTCAGGTTCCAAAGTCACAATCCAGCTCTTTTCAGATCAGAGATCTTGTCAAACATTTGTAAATACTCACAATCGGTGCTTCTATATGTTCGTTTCTAAGGAAAAGCGATCATTGACAACATTCAAATGGTTCTAAATTGTTGGCAATACAGAATTATAATTATTTATTATATGTGTCTTAAAAGAAAGTTTGTGTAACAAGCTGGTGACTGAAGACAACAGCCACAGTAACTCCAGGCTGCTACTGTCAGGTATTTCATAATTCAGCTTATTGTTTAATTTTTTTTTTGTTTTACTCTACTGAGTGAAGCAGGAGACGCTGAAGTTATCAGCAACAGTCTGTGACAAATACAAGCTACTTTTTTAAACTAGGAAATTTCTGACATCATTGTTTAAACATTCAAGATTGGATAGTTGTTTAGATTCGAATAAAAACATCTTCGATTATGTGCGCACGCCCCCCCCCTCTCCTGCCCGCAACTCAAGTGCTCTGCATAGGGGCCTATTTTATGCTCCAAACACAAACGATGTGCAGTGGCAAAGTGTTGCTGTACATACCTCCAACAGTCACTTCGTCCCAAAGAAGAAAGGTTAAAGGTCAGTACCCATCTTGACTTTATGTCATCAAATTGAGCCAGAAGTCTGGAGGTAATGATGGAATCAGACCGGAAATTCAACGACTACATTAAGACAATAACAGAATCAGCTCATCCGCTACTATCTGAACAACATTGTAAGGAGTAAAAAGATTTCTGGCCAAACTAGATTCAGAGGAACTTGTTGGTGCATTTATTTTCAGCAAGCTGCATTATTATAATGGTGTGTTTACAGGTCTGCTGACACACTCACTTCTTCTAAATCAGGATTTAAAACATTATTTGCACAGTCTGAAAAAAACAATACACTTTACTTATTTTACTGCTTTTTTCTTAGCCAAACTTCATTCACCCTCCTTTTTACGCTGTGTTTACTTTAACTTACGTTTGGAACAGTGATTGAATTGAATGCTCCTTGAAATTAATGAAGTACAGAGGTTGTTTAACGGCACAATACATGAAATCTGCAGATCATTGGTTGGTTTAAAGCTTAGGGAACAGTGATGTTTATTTATGACTAACTAATGTATCCTTCGATTGTGTCCTGTCAAGGTTAGTCACTGTGAAGGGATTCCTCCCTGCAATAACAACAGACTAGTAGAAGGTGGACACGCTGACCAGAGGGAGGCGTATCCATCCAGTCCTCTGCAGGAAACTGGATTTTATTGACTTTTAATGTTAACTTTCCATCCATCCACACACAAGAACCAGTTTAAGCTAATATGTATGTTTTTGTAATGTGAGAGAAAACCAGGGTACTGAGAGAAGAGAGCTCATGCACAACATGCAAACTGATAAATTTCCTGTAAGGCTCCAGAATTTTTGATACCGTCCTTCAACTTAATTTTTTTGTAAACATGAAAACAATACAGTCAAGCAGATTGTTCTTCTGAAAACATTGTCAAAACTCCCAAGAATCATCACTTAAATGTACCTTTTTTCCGCGTTTTTCACTCGTGGTGTCATTCTTCGAAATTCCCTTCGAAAACTGAAAGAGCAGCTCAGCAGGAGTTATGCAGGATGTTTGTAAATCAGACCCTTCAGATTACACTGAGTGTAATAACATGTTGAAACCAAAGATTAATATTTTGATTTGTTTTCTGATCACTCAGAGCAAAATAATTCATGTGAGTGTATGCACGGGTCATTCTTCCTTTCATCACATGACACCGTGGCGGGAGGTGATTAGCAGGTTTTCTGGTCAGGAGTGACATTTTCAACCTAACTAATAAGGCGACTGACATTTCCCGGAGAAGCACTTGACACATCTGCCTGTGAAGCCGCAGAAGGTTATTAGCTGGATTTGACGCCACGTAGGCTGAGGACATCGAAAAGAAAAGGCAAATGAAATTATGAGAAATTAACCCACATTTTGAGAATGAAAAGGTTCACACAGTGAATAAAGCCATTCAGTGTCTGCTCTTTACAAAAAAAAGAAAATGAAGCCACACACATTGTGAGAGGAGGATAAAAGATCCCAGAACAGAAGATGTAAGCCATGTGCAGAAGCTTGTTTTATAAAAAAAAAAAAAAACCTTTCTGCTCTCCATTCTGGCGTCTCATTTCTTCCCTATAATGATTCCTCCTGGCTTTTTCTTTCAGCCACATTCCGCACTGTGCACCCCCCTACCACTGAACTCAGTCACCCCAGACAGCAAACTGCACCGCCTCCCTGGCCCCACCGTCTTTGACTTTGACTTGTAAGTAAAAGATAACCTTTAACTTGACGAGCCACAGGGGACTCGTCTTATAAAAGAAAAAAAAAAAAGTCCTGGGTGAGAATCTTGCTAAGAAGGAGCAGTCGATACTTGTTTGAGCATTCAGCTCTCTTTCTTGCCATTAAATCTTCCCCCCCCCTTATTTGTTCCCACAAAGCTGAATTTCACACCGAAGAAGATTTATGCGCGAGCGGAGAATAATAAAGCTAAGCAATCCACCTGGATTGAAGTTTACCGAGAAGCGGCTGAATGGCCCGGGCTGAGTCTGAAATGTGCCACTCTGTACGTTTTCACCTCCCCCAGTGTCCGGGGGGAAAAGAAGTAGTGGGAGCATTTCTTTACAGTGCACAGCAATGTGGGCCAAGTTTTTGGTGTCAGAGCGAAGTGGGAGGGGAGGGTGGGAAGGCGGCGAGGGGGGGAGAGGGGGGAGTGGGGGGAGGCAGAGAGTAACCCTTGTGAGCACATAGCTGAGGAATGTGGGCGTGGACTCCTGCCAAAGGCATATGCTATCCTTATGCTCCCCTGGGCTCCACAAGACAAAATGCGGTTAGACGGTTGGGGCCGTGTCAGGACACAGATGTAGTGTGAGGACGTAGTATTATGCCACTGAGTTCACGCTCGCTGCTGCTGCTGCCCTGTGTGTTTTCCTACTTTAGCCCCCCCCTGCACCTCCACCTCCACCACAACCCTTCAGTTCCCAACTTCTCCTTCATTTTGCTGTTGTTTTGAGATGAAATCTAGAAGTTAAAGCAAAAAAAACAACAAAAAAAGTTGTCAATGCATAGCAGGACTGTTGAGTAGGATTTGCAAACACAAAATTCAGAGCTGGAACACTGCGACCAGCAGACAAATCTGTCATAAAAAAAAAACGCCTTCTGGGACTTTTCACACCCTGGCACGCATGAATATAAGAACATTTACATGCAACACAGTGTTCTCAAAGTGTTATCATCCAGTACTTTTAATGCAAACTGTGAATACGAAAACCCTAAAAGCATAATTTCAAGAGTGTTTTGTGTCTACTGTACTTTTCTACATTTGTTTCATGAGAAATCGAGCAGGCCTGAGCACGCAGCAGGAGGGTATGTAGGTGTGAGTCCTCAGGGCGTTGTTGGTGACACAAATAAGTCTCACAGAGACTCCGGGCCCAGAAGACTTCCAGCAAAGGGGTTTGTATGTAACTAGTGTGGGGCCGATGTGGATGACAGGGCCCAGGGGCCACCAGCACCGCCAGAGCCTGCCTGACTGCTGCATGCTGGGAATTGACCCTGCACAACTCAACATAATATTACTGTGTCAGGCAGTTCATCATTCCACTTGTTTTAACTCCTGTTGTATTTCCAATGATGGAAACATTTTCCCACAGATAAGAAAAGACTTTGCTGCAACAAAGCATAGCAAATCTGGGAAACTTGGACAAACTACAGTCCTTTAGTTTTCTTATTGCATAACTTGAAAGTCATGCTTATTATGCACTTCAGCACAGTTGTCAAAAGCCTTCACATTCTTCAAATATTACAGCCTCAACCGTCATCATGAAAAGTCAGTTACACGCTTTGGGCCAAAACGCCAAAGAATAAATCTCAACAGCATCACAGACGCAACAGGAATTCTTTCAGGCTGGACTTCATGTCTTCTTGAATGCAAATTAGCAACTCCCCATGGCAACCAGCAAGTTTCGTTAGGTCCACATGGTTGCAGGATGGTGCAAAGGCACGTTTGACCCAGAGCCAGATATCGCTGCATGATGCATCTGAACTGTCTCAGTGGAAAAGAGAGAAAACGCAACTTTCTGAAAATGACATTTCTGAAGATATTCTTCTGGGACTTGAGAGATTTACCGTTGAGAATCACCCAAAATAACAGTTCAGCTTGCTGTGATAGCTGTTCACTGTCTGTGTACTTACCATTGTTAATGTTTACAATGTATTGTTCTCTGCATGCATGTGTTTGTGCTTTTGATGCAAAAATAAACAACCAAACTCACAAGCAACCCAACAGGGAAACTACGTCTTTTTCAAAATTTCTGTCATTGTTTTGAACATGCTGCTGTGAAAAGACGAAACCCGCCACCTTTGCATTTTCCACCTAAATGAGCCATGATGTGCAGTTTTTAGGTTCTGGATTGTACTCACTTCAGTTAGAGAAGCAATCTGATTCTGAATGTTTCAACGTCATTTGGGCCTAAATTTGCTACCAAGAGGACTCCATTTCTAGTTCTATGGTAAATCCACGTTTTCATTGGGCTAGTTAAATAAACTTCCATGTCCACTCAGTGCCTCAGTGTGATTCCAGAGCCGCCCTTCTCTTGCCATATGGAGCCCATCCATTAGTTAGTGTAAGTACTGGGTCGACCTGGTAGCTGTAGGAGTCACACTGATTGGTCAATGCGCATTTCCAAATTATGCGAGTACCCTTCTGGTATTCTCAAGCACTCAATCAGTGTGCACACACATCTTTAAACAGCCAAACTACCACCTCTGGTTTGTCACTCGAGGTTTTTTTCTCTGAGCTCTTGAAGCAACTCCCTATAATTCTTCATTTGGTGAGACCAGGCGTTATCTCAATTACCTACTGAATGGTGCTTCCTGAAATCCTACGTGTGGTTAGTTGTGTCCACCACCTTCCCATGCGCCTCCCTGGTGTCCCTCGGTTTGACTTAAATAGCCATCTGGTTTTGCCAGGCTCTCTTTGATTTAGTCATATTCTCTCTTTGGTTCTCTCAAGTGCCCGTTTGGTTGCTTTTAGTAAAACCAAAAAAGGTTCCTTTTGGCAAAAGCAGCCATCTGGTAAGACTAAGTATATGTGTAGTCGGTCATAAACCTTTGTAACCCATGGGCTAAAGAAGCAACCCAGAACCTCACCATAAAACTTTGCTTCTGCACTATATTCATAGGCAATTATCACTTTTATTTATATACGTATATATAAAACAAAACATGTTCATTCCACTGATCAACCAGAATACATTGGACTACATCAAAAGTGAATAATTGGCTGTATGGAGTCCAGTTTGCCTGACAAAATCAATGACAAGAGATCAATTCTGTGACGTTCAAGTTCAGGAAAGTGTCATTTTGGGATTATTTCAACATATATGACATAGAGCTCCATCAAAGAAAGTCTTTGAATAGTTCTTGCACTTGTTTATTGGAACATGGGGCTCAAAGTCATTTCAGTTGGCAACATGTATAGTAGTTGAAGTGGGCCGGACAAGTAAAACTGATAACCTTCGAATACCAGGAACTCCAACTTTCTTTCTGGGGTATCTTCTGAAAATGTTCATATTTAATACATTCAAAAAAACAACTTTTCCTGGTTTTACAAACTCACCTTTACAACACAGTTGTGACCTTAATGTGACTTTGCTGGCAAAAACTTAGCAAGTCTTCATTACAGCGTCTTTCGGCAATCTCCTGCTCGGCTCTACAGCTCAGCGTTGCATTATTGATGACCCTCCTCAAACAGTGCAGACCTACAGGAACACAGAGTGATGGAGTGGTTTGCTCTCCCACCACACCATTAGATTAGGTCTTTGGGCAATTTAGGGGGATTTCTGAGCTTCCCTGTTCAGGACTTTCCTTCCATATTTTAAACACACGTGAGGTTAATTGTGCTCCACTTCAATCTGCTTCATTCGTACAGGCTCTACCAAACAACTCTGGTCCCATTAAAAACATTGACTCGGCTCTCTTGCTAGTTGACCTGTGGTGTAGTTTGTTTACAATGTGAAATGCCAGCTGACTATCAGGCAGATTAAATACTGGAAGTGAGTCAAAGAGAGTGGCAGAGAGCGTTTTGAGGAGATAACAGCGCTAACTGAAAGAAAACGTTAGGCGACTATGTAACCACAGTTGCTAGAGGCCACCCACAAGGAGAATGTTTTGAAATTGTGCCATTGTGAGATGGACTCGCTTCCCTTCTGTTTATTTGAATTCCTCGCCAGCGTTTCTTTTGGGCAACAGCGCCCCAAGTGAGCAGCGGTTGTAACTGCAGTGTGAAGGAGAACTGAAAACTGAACGTTTTCGAGATCTTCGCTTGAATAGACTGACGCTTATTGCTTTGATCTTTTGTCTTTGAAAGTGAAAGTGTGTCACAGTTTGTCCCATTGGTGTCTGTTGTGTAGCTCGATTGCCTCCAGCACACCACAACCCCGGCATAGAGGATGGATGGATGGAATAGGAGCCACCTTTATAGAAAAGAGTAAATTTCTTCATGTTGCAGGTGATTTTCAATATTTTCCGACTCTGTGGATCCATTGTTTGTCCCTCTTTATCCAATTCAGGGTCGCCAGGCCGTGGGTCAGGTCCCTTGGATCCAATTTAATTTTCGAACACTTTTTCAACAAGACACGGTTACTCTTCATAACTTTGACATTACAAACTCTTCACAAGTGCGCATTATTCTGGAAAACCTGTATCATTTTCACATGAACCTGCAGCGGAGCAGCTCCGCTTCGGCGCCAGGAAACACCACCACGAAACGGCGGCGCCCAGGAGTGGAAAGAGCGAGCGAGAGAGACAGAAAGTGAGAGAATGAGCAAAAGAGAAACAGATGTAGCTCCACTGCTGGGTAAGTCGAGAGGCGACGGCCCAGCCTGGGGGTGTGATTTGTGTCCTGACCTGACCTCCCCTGCAACACTGATAAGACACCCAACAGGCATCTCGCACACACACACACACAAATACACACACATGCCAATCAGATATTTCTTCATTGCTCCGGCTTTCGTTTTATCTTTATTGTTTCTGACTGTGCTGCTGACCATCACTGTGTAATTTATGCATTGCTGGAACCGATTATCCCCATATGACTCCGGCTTCCAGGTTAGTTACATTCCACATCACTCTCTGCTCCGTGTAGCCTTTGTACCGTCAAACGTCCCGGCGGCTCAGGCCGGCCCCATTACCCACTTATGACATTACTTTAGCATCTGTCATCGCAGCGCTGGATATAAAATCCAGAGAGCACTGTTAATGTGGCGTGATGCAGGCAATCCTGAGAAATAGAGACGAGTTTGTGCAGCGTTTCAGTCGGAGACCAAAGTGTGTCAAAGCCAGCCGGCTGACATCTGAAGCGGGGTTCATTAGGGGGGGTTTTCTGTCATTCCGGTCAAAGCCTCGGCCGCTGCTGCGAGCGAAGACGCGAACATTCAGAGAATTCAAGGCATTCATTTGGTTCGTGGACTGAACTCGACGGTCCAGCAATATCTCATGACTAACTGAGCAACGCACACAAACAATAGGAGCCCTTTCTACTACAGCGATACCCCGGGCGATGGTTACTACAGTCTGTCTTTGTGTTGCTCAAAGCTGTTACTACATGCAACGGGGAGTCTATTTGTGGCTCCTCACTCAGCCTTGCGAAGGCTCGCCCACAGCCATATTCCATGATTTACATGAAAAATGCCCCTCTCCACCCAGCTTGGGTTTGTGGTTAGCTGTGACTGGCACGCGACTCATGGTATTTCCTCCCGAATGATAGTAAGAGAGTCACACACCGGCACTCGCAAGAATAAACAAGGTCCTGAAAAGCACACAGGATGTAAACATTAAAGTCTCTATGGTAAAATTACAAGAGGACAAAGAGGGAGAGAAGCAAAAAGACACGGACGGAGTGAAAAACATCAACAGGGAGAAGAAAGAAAATGAGTTGAGGCAGGTTTTGTTTGTGTAGTCTCTTTCAAACACAGAATTAATCACGGCATAGACTATTAGCACTTTCAAAAGACCAACTAACAAAAGATTGATAAAAAACACAGGTGAGATTTAATTAAAAGTGAAAGTAAATTAAAAAATTCTCCACTGACTGTCTAATAGACAGGAAGCAAAGCACTTTACAAAGACATAAAGGTCTTTTTTGTTGCACAAAGCCTGTAAAAAAAACATTGCACACACTCTTCTGAACACTCAACTGTTTCCTGAAACTAGGAAATGGGAAAGTTCCAACTTCTGACCTGGAGAAATACATCAACGTGCTGTCAAAGAGCGATTTTCCCACTGGGAAAGTGGAATGACTCAGAAAGCTCCAAAAGCAATTAAACATCTTATTTTGAAAATATACTCAGTGACAAACAAACCCAAAATAGTTTTAAAGCGTGTCATACTTGGGTCTGTTTCATCTGAAATCACAAGAACAATAAGATGATTTTATGAAGTGATGTTCCCATTTCTACCAAAGTCAGCGAGTTATCTACACCAATCTGTCTACTCCCGCGTTGCGAGTTTAACCACAAGGTGGCGTACCACTCCGAGACACAGTGAACACAACAATGCCTGATTCCTATCGCTTTTACAGAGTGAAGGAGTCCAGCGATATTAGATACACATCATTCACCAACGTACTGAATGTGGACTTCTGCAGCTTGCTAGAAAAAAGCCAAGACCAAAGGATCAAAAACTGTCAAAGTCTGTCAAAAGAGAATCTAAGGTGTCTCAATAGTCCGGCCTAAAGTACAACCGGCATGATTTATATCTTACAAAGAGTCTTTTTTTTTTTTTGTAGAAATAGCTACAATGCATTCACCACCATGGATAGCTAGCCACAACAAAATGAAAGATATTGATGGTTTTTACTCTACAAACATAATTTTATCCATCTGCTCACTGAAGGCTTCTTTATGCTTCACTTCAGATATTCATCCATCCACATTCTGAGTCCGATATATCTGTTACACACAGGTATGGATCAAAGCAGCAGTGTCAATGATTTACGGTTAACATACATAAAACATGTGTACACCATTTACAATGGAAAATATAATGTTATGTAAGTACAAGAAGATTAAAACCTTTTTGTTTAAACCTTATGAAGTTGCAAGACTGGAAAAGTTTCACATTTCTCAGTTAGAAGTGAATTTTGTCATTTCATTTTTTTATTTCAAATGTAATTTTTTTGTAATTTCAAATGTATTTTTGTTTAGATTAATCACTAATAACAGAAATGGTGGACGCTTTCGAAGAATGTGACGTCTCAGCTGCACGACTGCCCCGGGTTGTGTCGTCTTTGGGATATCAGCATCTCTTGCCATGTTAGTTTTCTCTATTTCTTTGTTGTGTTCTTTGTTTCTCTGTTACTTTAGAGTGACAACTCCTGGTGAATTGAATGTCAGATATTTATTCCAACACACTGGATACAGCAGTATGAAGGTGTTTTACCCTGTTTGACGCACATGGAGCATAAATGAGCCTTTTCAATGAGTAATGACAATGTCGTCAATCAAACGTTGGCTGGAATGATCCAACTTTCCATGCTCCTACAATGCAAATGTGCTTATTTCCTACTGAAACAAAATTTTTTAGATGTTGAATTCCTCCAGCATGTCATCTGTCCTTACAAAAGAAAAGCTGTATTTCTTCAGAAACAAATCCATCATGAGTCTAAATAGATAGCAGCTGTACACCTCCACGGAGACTAAAATATGAAAACCACAGGATGCTGTAACTGTACTTTCCTCGGTTGTAGGTTGCGGCGCGGTACTATTTACTGTTTTGGAACAATAGTAGTTGCTTGAATGTTTGAGTCGTAACTTAATTCCCACAAAACCACTAACATTTTTCCTCTCTCCCCTCCTCGTGAGTGCTCCGAGTGATTGTTTTGCAGCTTTCCAGAGAACGAGAGAGAAGTCTAAGTTTTTTTAGTTTTGTTGTTTGCGATCTGTAGTTTAATTCATGTAAAAGCGCGGGTTTAGTTTTATCTGATATTAAGTCATGAGCTTCAATGGCAGTGTGTGTGAGGCAAAAGCTTGAGCTCATTCAGCCGGCGATGCAAATATTCATCGGTGTATTTGATTCTGTGTCCCCGCCACTCGTGCGTGTCATAAGGTGTTTCGGGCTTGTTTACGTTTTATCCAGGAACATATCGTTTACCTGAGCGGCGGCCTAATCATATGCATCCAGGGTACATGTGGGCGAGGGCCAAGTATCGGCAGGACATTTGAAAACAACACCGTCAACAGCGCGCCGCGCGGCTGACAAACACTGACGGCCCGTCCTGACAACGCTGCGTGTGTGTTTGGAAAAGTCTGGCTCGGACTTGCAGGTGGAGGCTGCTCGTCTCCGTGGCGCAACCGCAGGATTTATCTCGTCCCTGGGCTGGTTGCAGATTTTCTGTTCTGATAAAAGAGTCAACAACAGTTTTTGGTTCTTGGTTTGAGGGCAGCGTTTTAACTTGAGTCTGCAGTTGCTTTGTGTTTAAACACAATACGATTACCTAAAAACACTGAAATAAAATCTCCTTTTATTTAAAAATGTCAATCTTTTGGTCGAGGTTTTTAACCTTTCCTGAACGAGCCAGAACAAGCTAATGCTGTTTAACAAACTGTTCAATCACATGACATTTCACTTGCGTGTCTGGAATATGTGAATATGGGTAGCTCAGAGTCATAAATAGCCATAAACCTGGTTTGATCAGCGATAGCTCCTCCACTCCCTCTTATCACACGTTGGCCTACTTTCTGATGCCAGCATTGGCTTCATTACGACATCGCCACTCCACCATGGATGAGCTTACCTAATAAGTGATACTGATATCTATAAGGCCACAGGTCTTCCAGGTTAATATACAAGTAGTACTGCAGACGTTGTGGTGATTCTATAGAGACGGATGATCAGTCTTAAACTCAGAGATGAGTGGGTGAGCCGGGTGTGGAAGGAGGAGCATCCTAAGACCAAGGCAAGACCGAGAATTGAGGGGCCCAAGACCGAGTCCAGAACTTTACAGAGCTGAGACCCAGTCAAGGCCAAGGCCTTGAAAATGTAGTCTTGAGATCACTTTCAAGACCAAAACTGCTCTCCTGTATGACAGTTCTACAGAGAGGTGAGAGATATGCATTAGTGATGAATATGAACATCGGCACATTAGCAATATTTGTTTTATTTATTATCATCGTGATCCTGAGAGGATCTGAGAGGCATTCAGGCTGTACATTATTGAATTACCGTAAATTTAGAGATCAGACGAAAACTGATGATAAAATACACAGAAAAAAAAAATCCCAGAACGATAGTAAAATGTGTTGCTGATGACGGACTCAAAAGAGGCCATCGATGTAAAATGCTCCCAGCATTACATTTAACAATACTGGTCATATTATGTCTCCATCAGTGTTAGCCTTTTTCCTACATCCTGGATAATACCCGTGTTGTTGTATTGTCTCTTTCAAATACGATACAAAAAAAAAAAAAAAAAAAGAAAGAAAGAAAAGTCCTCTCTCGGTCCTTTCTCTCTGCTTCTAACAATGTTATGAGGTTAGCCCTCCGCGGCTGGCCAAATGTGTGTGTTCTGAGCTCCTCAGTTATTGACTTAGAGCGTTCAGGGAGGAGCTCATGTCAATAAGCTGGCCTGCCCCATGCTGGCTGCACCATATGGAGGTCTGGTTGTAATTCGCGGGACAGGCCGGGGCATAGTGCCAGGGAATTAGAGAGGCGGGTGGCAGGAGACATTTTAATTTGTGCTGCCATGTGCAAAGGCATGCACCTCTAGCCTGGGTCGGTTCCTGTGATTAGGGCCGGCCAGCGTATTCTTAGAAGAGAGGAGGAGCAGAAAAACACGGGGAAATGAAACAAGACCCAGGAAGTGCTATTGATTGCTTGACATGAGCTTTCTCATTACAACAATGTGATGTAGGCAGAGAGGAGCAAAACAAATACTTTAAATATGTATTTTTCATTTGGTGTGGTTCAGTAATCCAAATGGATCTTCTTCTTAAACACACCGGTCACCAAACGTTGCCACTAAGAGTCAGTGAACAGAACAAAAACTCTATTTCTGCATGTATTTTGCATTTATTTTATCCCTGTATTTGATTCTAAGAAGAAATATTAGTCAATTCAAATTTTAGAAGGTGTTTTCATGTGTCTTTTGCATAAACTTCAGAAGACCAGGTCTTTAGATTTTTACAGTAGAATATGTGAGGCCCGTCATCCAGACGTGTATCAGTGTGTTTTACGGTTGTTAAGTTTTGTACTAACAACATGACATTAACGGCGTTGATCATGCAGAAGCTACTGATGTAATTCTGAGGATGGATTCGGCCCGCCGGGACGTGCTGCGGTCTCTGCGGACACTCACAGGTAGAGAGCACCTTCACATCTCCACGGATACAAACTCCCACGAGCTGCTCCACATCAAGACTTTTCCTTCATTAGAAACAAACTACACCGAACCTTCCAACAGGGGTCTGTGACACACAGTATTTTATGTTTCCTCCTTTAGCTTTGCTGGAACAATCTTTCAAAGAGATTTGAAGTGACAAAAGTGACCTGAATAAATGAAGGATTTAATTCTGCTTTCAGTTTATTTGATAAATGTTCCAGTTTCCAGTCTCTCCTCTCAATGAGATGAATGAATCCAAAGTAAAGAAAAGTTTCAAACAAAAATAAAGAGTCTTATTCGGTGTGGACACATTAATCTACTTTCAGTACCCATGTTGGTTTAGCTCTATGTTTAATTTGGGAGAGAAATTGGCAAAATAAATACAAAAAAGAAAGCAAATGAAATAGCGAAAGCACATAAAAAAAAACCCAAAACAAATAAAGCAGCTAAAACTGCTCAAACAAGCTCCAACAGCTAAAAGAACTAAAGGTGCTAAATAGTTAAAAGGGCTAACATTATTTTAAATCATTAAAATTAGCAAGTTGCAGTTTTAGAAAAGTTGTGCGTTTGCACAGCAACGTTCGCGAAATGAAACGTTAAACATAAATGTTGAAAATTATGTTGTTTTCATGCTGGGCCACTAGTGGGTGCTGTTGGTCGTTTTTGCAGTGGAACCCCCCCCCACACACACACACACATACACAGAGGACACTGGTATGGACAGAGGAGCAAGGTGAACTGCTATTCCCGGTGACTGTCAACTGTATATAACAAAGTTTGAATTAAAATTCCATAAATGCAACATAAGCCACAGTTTTAGTAAATGTAGCAAAATTCCCTAAATTACCTTTAAAGTTTAGATATGTTTTGTGACTCTATATGAATTTTGTCAGGTCAAATATTTATTTTGGATGTGAACATTAGCAAAGCGAATTGAATATAACAATAATAACAATGATTATAATGAATTTGTTCCCAGTAAACATCATCGATCGGATGTGTAACATCGCTATGAGTCAGACACTTTAAGAAGAGTTCCTCTGTGATGTTTGGATCCCTTCGTTCTGCCCTGAGCTGCGATTCCTCCTCAGTAATCCTGCGTCTCCACCGGATTCACCGGAGATTTGTCAGGTATAAAGCCGCAGGAATTCCTCTGTTTCCGTGGCAGTGGGATTATGGGATGCAGACGGTGAGGCTGTTTCAAACCTGGGGGTAAGAAATGGACTCGCTCTCGTTAGAGAGCTGGATCCAGGAGAGCAATTACCACTCTGAGTCCCACAGGGAGACGGCAGCAGCTCTGAAGGGTCTTGTTAGCCGAGTGATAGAAACACTGTAAGTAAAGGTGGAGGCTCGTCTTCACTCTGAGAGACAGGAGGATGCTCCCCCGTCCTGGTCCACTACGCCTCATTAGAAGATCAATAAGTTCAGAGAAGACAGGATATGATAAGCTTTATTTAACTCACACAGGAGTAATGATAATAATATTAATAATAACAATATATTGAATTAAATGTACAAAGTTGGATTAATGGGTAATAGATTAAAAAAATTGAATAAATAATTCAGTATACTTGTAAAGCAGCCATGAAAACCAGCTACAAACCGCAATAGAATATCATACGGAATAAAAAAATATATATAAATACTGAAAGTTATTGAATGCCAAATCAGCTCCTGTTAAGTGAATGACAATTTTGATTATTCACATAGATTTTTGTCAGTGAAAAAAAAAAAGTTAATTAATAGATTTGTTGAGAAACTTGTGGCCCGGGGGACCATATAAGGCCCCATCTGCCTTCTTTGAAGCCCAAGATTATTTAAAAAAAACAAAAACAAGAACTAAACATTTTGGTGGTCCCACCTATGATCAGTTTCTCTGGACCACGAACTGCATTTTGGACAAATTAGGAATAAGGGTTACTTTCAGTGAAGAATTACAGGTGGAGGTGCACTGGGCCCTCTGAGGAGGCTTCTGTTTCATTCAGTGGGCTGTAGGTTAGACATCCCTGATTTACTCCAACTTACACATATATACAGAATAATTTAGATTAACAAACTGCATGGAGGTATACTGATCACACAGGTTGTAAAACACACATAAGGTGCAGTATTAGAGTGAAATGCATGATGCTAAAGTTTCCAAAGCTTTCAACAAACAATAACAGAAATATTAACTCACTTAGACTCATGTTTTGATGCTACTTTAATGTCATTTTATGACAAAATTTGGAAATAGAAACATAAATGTAACCTTCGGGACGTAAATGCTGAATGAGTCACCAGGAGACACACTCATACATCAGTGTCAGTGTTACGAAGAGTGTGTGTAGGTAATGTGAGAAAGAGGCTGTGGATAATTGTGTGTGTGTGTGTGTGTGTGTGTGTGTGTGTGTGTGTGTGTGTGTGTGTGTGTGTGTGTGTGTGTGTGTGAGAGAGAGAGAGAGAGTCGATTCAGCGCTAATGACTGCCTTTCCGCGAGCTTAATCAAAGATTTGTACATTTAATTGCCGTCAAGTCAGCGCTCGCCACCTGCCACGGCTCGCCACACGTGTTCAGCCCCTCTCTGGGAGCATTTCCAGCTCCATCTATCATCCCTCGGCTGAAGGCTGAGACAACACAGCCTGCTGAGCAACCTGCACTCGGCCGTCCAGCCGGGCCCGGCCGGGCCTGCGCAGCGCGGACCCGGCGGGAGGTCTGTCAGCACCTGGGCCTCGCGGCCCAGAACCATTCCTCACATGATCAAAAACAGACTCGCCTAAAACTGACACCGAATAAAGTCAGTGAGGTGTATGTTTTTGTTTTCTCCTCTCACAAAGACGCTCACACGGCCACGCTGGAAGCCGGCCATGACACCAGATACGTATCAAAGCATGGGAAGTCCTACGAGACGCTGCTCGTCTGTAAGGCCTCACACTTACTCCCATGCTTACAGCTATCACTGCGTGTGAGAATCGGTGGTCCGCTCCGTCCCCCGGCGCAGCCAGGAATGTGGGTTTGATCTGTTATCGGGCTTGTTTTCCCAGCTGATGCCCACAGGCGCGGTGCAACGCCGCCGCACTCTCGCACGACTATCTGTCAGCTAATGCCTCTCACCTTCGGGTTTGCGGCGCTATTAAAGTATGCATGACAGACATTATTGGTCCCGGGAGGCTCCAACCTCCGGGGGAGCTGCGGAATAACAGGGCTCGCAGCATCAGATGGGTTTTGATAGGCAGGGAAGTATAATTATCCTATTTTGGTAGTGCTTTCATGTTTACATCCCACTCACAACATTCAGACCGAGTTGTATCGCTGATAAGATGTACATATACACACATCCAACGACTGTGATCAACAGCCTAAAACCAGCCCCACACCCCAAACCCTCAGTGTGAAAACTGTTCTCACGTAAGTTAGAGGTACCAAACTTTAAGAACCAATAGAGAACCCTTGAATCAGTGTTTATGGCCTGTGGGATGAAATCAGACTATCCGGAGCAGAACACACGTAGGGAGTGTATGCAAACTGGCCCAGCCCAGACATCCATGACATTTATCCACGACTTTTTATGAGGCACAAGTGATAAACGCCGACACCGGTGTGCAGTCCCGATGACCAACCAACCCTTTTTCATCAAAAATATCTTTTCAGTAGAAACCATTAGTACTAAAAAACAACCCACCGCTTTTGAGTAAAATCTAGAGGGTACTAAAACTAACCAACCGCTTTCATCAAAAAACCAACCTCTGTTGAGTGGAAACCAGTAGGACTAACAATAAACCAACCATTTTTTTCACAAGAAATTGACAAAGAGCCAAATGCCACCAAACATTTTTACCAGAAACCAACAACTTTTTAATAGAGATCGTGATCAACTGCGGATCAACCATTCGCTACAAACTGACCAACACACCTGATCACTTCTCAGAAATCCCCCAAGCCTTGACATGAGAATATGATGGAATGAAATCCTCTCAGTCAAACTTGCTCTCAGTTTGTCAGCTTCGAAGATGAAACATGAACAAGAGCTGAGGAGTCGTCACTCTTTTTGAAACAATGGTTACCTCAAGTCTACGGAGTAATAAAAAACAATTTATTTGGAATCATGCTTGTGTGGCAACTTGACAATTGTCTTTGTTTTTTTTAAGCTTATTTGAAACAAAATGCAAAACAATTTCTCTGCATTTCACTCAGCTTAATGGAAGGTTAAGAGCCTGGGTCAGAGCCCCACAGTGGGAACCAATCAGCAGGGGGATTCAAACCCCAAGAGCATCCCAATCCTGAGGCGGAAGTTAGTTACTTAGTTTCAACTTGAACTGGTTATTTTCTCAATATGAGGCATCCGATCCTTAGTTCTTCTCTAACCACGAGTAACTCGACTACCATTAACACAACCAGTCACTAGCGTCTTTCCATGATGTTATATTGCGAAGTAGCTCCCTTTACACATTTTAAAAAAGTAGCAATGCAAAGTGGAGGAAGTAGAGGTTAAAACAGCTCCCCACACACACACACACACACACACACACACACACACACACACACACACACACACACACACACACACACACACACACACACAGAGTAAGGCTCAGGTGTTACACTGAGTCCGATGTTGTACATATCCTTGAAAGTTAGCTAATTATCCCTATACTGCTCAAGGCTAGACAGGAAAACAGGCCTGACCTGTAAGGTGGGAGTCAGTTTGACTGTAAGCCGGCAAGTCTGGACACGGCTCCTCCGCAGCGTGACGTCTCCCGAGGCCCCGAGGCTTCGCGCACGGTGTGATCCAGACCTGCTCCCACGGGTGGCCGTGCCAGGGAGCAGGTGGAAGGCTACAGCTGCCTCTTTGACTCGCAGAGCTCATTAGTGCTGCAGTATTTTCACCGGCTAGAGAATAATGGGCTTTGCAACACCTTCGTATTTCCTGCAAATTCTTTAAATCAGGGGATTTTTTTTCCAAAGCAATTTCAAGGCTATAAAGAGTTTATCATGTCTGATTGTTGGAAAACAAGCATAATGGAGCAATTGTGACTATTTTGAACACTGAACTGCTCTTGAAAATCACAATTATAAATGTTGAACCCCTTAACCTTAGCATTTTCAGAATATTTTTAATCACTTTTTCAGTTGAACTATTGAATTGCACCACCTAAGCAAATGTTCTGCTTTCTTTATAAACTGCAATACATTATTTTAATGTTCTCATCACTCACTCATTCATTTATTAGTTGAACCAGTCGAGAAAATTAAACCGAACAAGAGGATTGAAGCAGCATGAAAATCGAGGCTCTGACCATATGGCCTCGCTTCAGGGAATTAGGGAAAAAAAAAAATACATAAGAGTTCATAATGTCTCATATCGTGACAGCAGATGCAATGTGAGTGGTCTAATTCGCTGACTCATGTTCGGGCCACCCACGTATCAGAGCGCCAAGCTAAAATCACACTGTTTCCACAACAACCATAATTTAAACCTTCAAAACAACTTTTTATTATTATGCTTTTTTTCTTCCTCCTCTTTTTAATCTGACACAGAATAATGCAATAAGAGAATAATTTCTGGATCCAACATGACAGGGAATTTTGATCAGCTTAACATCCCTAATAATGACTTCTGAGTTGTTACCATGAGTGTTGTGAGACAAAAACTTTTGAAAACAGATGATTTGGCGTGTTGCTTGTGCAGATGTTGAACTCAGACAAAGGGGAGGAAAAAAAAAAACACAAAACGTCATAACTCACACAGCAGGACGAGTGGAACGGTGTTTTGTGAAAGCTTGAGCCTCTTCTTGAATTTTATCTAGCTTCCTACTGCGATTTCCTATTTCGGGTCAAACGGCTTCCTACTTCTTGATCAATCTGGACAATTCGATATGTTGGAGCCAAGATATCACTTAAGAGAAAGTCAAGACCTTTCGGTGGATGAATGGGAGGAAATGGCTGGAGAGTTTACCCACTAAGCCCAGTCATTCAATCATAACACCCTTTCTTTGCTTCTGTGTGCTCAGGTTAAATACCAAAGCGTGTTTGCTCCGTGTGGATCTGATTTGCTTCCGCGATCTGAACGTGACCCTGCGCTCCTCCGCCGGCCCCCGCGGTGAAAACAGGGCCCGATCTGGCCCCGGCCCCAGCGCCCGGCTTGTTGGGACAGCTGCTCCGATGATCTGGGCCCTCGGCGCGTCCCGTGATTCATTTTCTGAGTCAACAACGCAAAGTCGAGCCTCAAACTGGATTCACATGCAGATTGATGCATTTTACTTCAGTCCGAATCTAATTCAGCTTCCCTGGAAATCATTGCATGAAAGTGGAACTTCGTAGGTTCTGTGAAATCAGAAAAGTAATGGAATCACTTCACTGGTCGCTGAAAATAGAAACATAAAGCAGTTTATTTTTAATCCTTTGTCAGAGTTGCTTTATTGAAGCCTTGTCGTACCATATTAGCTCTTTATAGGGAACACACTGAAAATTTCAACCCTGGCAATATTTTGTTATTTTTTCCACTAGTGTGGCTTTTTAAAGTTAGCAATGATGTTACTTTAAACAAATAAATATATAATAAAATCCACTGTAGACTGACCAAAATCTAACTTATTTCACAATTTATAGCTAAATAACAAATTGTTAGTTTGAGAAGGGACTGAAGACGCACTGATTTTGTGTTTTTGTTGCAGGAAAACTTTGTGTTTACTTGCAGCAACATTTTGAGAATGATGTAGTTTTCCTGTAAGGTCACTCGTGGGCAAAACCCCGTCGTGTAAACAGGGCCTCCGATAAGGCAAAGAGGCAACATACACTTTGATTCTGAGCAAAAGGGACACAAGTAGCCACAAACTCAAACTACAACTATTTAATTATGGATTGTTGGACTCATTTACTTATTAGCTTGGAAACAAAAAATGCTGAGAAATGTTACTAAACATGGTCATTTCCCCCAGTTAAGGTCCACCTGTTAGTGTGAGGAAGACGCTCTAAATTCTGGATGCTAACACTTGTACAAGTCCAATTTATCAAACAAACATGTTTTCTGCATTAAAACAGACGTTATAAGATCCTTTTTATTTGTTGGCCTTACGACGTATCACAGGTGCTTTAGGCTACGTTCAGACTGCAGGGCTTAAGGCTCAATTCGGATTTTTTTTGTGAAATCTGATTTTTTTTTGCGAGTTCGTTGACATTTATAATAAAATGCAACTTGTATGTGATCTCCCGTCTGAACTGAAATACCACCCAAAAGTGTCCCGTGTGCTCAGAAGAGGACATTTACATTCACCAAGTGATACAGCAGGTGGCGGTATGCAAATAAGCTGTTGGTCGCCAGCCGCCATTATTCCAAAGAAGAAGAAGAAGAAGCTTCGGTGTTTGCGGAAGTAAATATGGACGTATTTTACCATTCTGACATTGTTGTCCAACCGGAGCAAGCACATTTCCAACCTGATTTTAAGAATAAGGTTGAGAAGGAAGAGAGCCAAGTTTTTGGCCATCGCGTTTTGTGGGGCAGTGGCATCAACATCCATCCAGAGAAACGCAGGGGTGCGGGGTCGCAGCCAGGAGAGGTGGGACAGTGATGTGAGAGGCTTTAATGATATGGAGTTAGGAGTGGGCGATATGGGCAAAAATATCTTATCACAATTTTTTTAAATCAATGTCATGATCATGATTTTATCACGATTCTTTTTTATATTAATTTTTCTAGACTAATTTGCAAGTTTGACCGTTTTTTCCCCCAACGTTAAACATATAAAACGTATAAAATGTATTTAAACATGTAAAACCCTGAAAGAAAAAAAAGACAATTCAAGCCAAAGAAACTGCTTTTAATTTAAATAGTCCAGGTTTTTTTCTAATCAAAATGTGCAATGAACACAAAAATAAAAAGTAATGAACAACAATAGAGTACACTTTTGTAACACAAAAACTAAACACACCAAATAGCTTATTAAAAAGGGTCAATAAAAATGAAAACTTAGCTGGTTACCTCTTAAAGCTCGTGTCCGGAGTTTTGAAAGAATGAGAGTAATCCAACGTCTCGAGGTTCCGTCCTCCCTCTGCTTTCTGAGTGACCAAGCCACGCCCCTTTAATTGTGCACGCTCATTACCCGTGGAGTGAACATGAGGGCCACGAGTCCGCAAGCATCCTCCATGTTTAGCTGTTTACGGTGGATGTTCAGCAGACAGTGGATATATCCGAGGTAAGCGGGCGGGCTGCCGTGTAGCTAACTCACCTCTGCCTGGGCGAGCGGCCGCGCTCTCTGGCTGCTCCACACGTTGATTGACAGCATGACAAAGTGGAAGCTCGAAGTCTATTGGCTGAAGCTGACCGGCGCTTTTTCGGATAACATGGGGGTCTATGAGACGAAGGCGGGGCTTATAAATAAATTTTTATACAGCTTTATGCTAATATTATATTATTGCATCGAACCAGGCTAACACATTTAAGCTCTGTTAAAAAAATGATACATACATTGGAAACGAACGGAAACTCCGGACACGAGTTTTAAAGGGCAACAATTTAGAACAAAAATGATTTAACTTTAATGTCTATAACCTGAGTCAATAATACATCTGCTTGAGAAAAAGTTTTTGTTCAGAGATCTAAGCTTTTATCTCCTTTTCAAAATGAGGTACAAGGTAATGAACAACAATAAAGTACACTTTCATATACTTTATTGTTGTTCTATTGCAGTTTCTATTGCAGTTGCGCTATATTGCCTCTAGAGGGCTCTGTCTCCATCGAAATACACTGCCTCATAATCGCATTAAATCAAAGACGTCCCACTAGTTATCAGACAAAAGGGCCGTTTCAGCTGTTAACTTGATGATATGTTCACTGTCTTTTCACATGTCTTTGATTTGTTGTATGTAAAATCCCATATGCTAGCTTGTGAACCGCTAGCGTTAGCTCGCTAGCTAGCGTCGGTGCTAGCGTAAGTAAGTAAGTAAGTAAGTAAAGTTTATGTATATAGCACCTTTCACAGACACAAAGCCACAAGGTGCTTCACAGCATACATACTGTAAATAAGACAACAACGTCGGCGTCTCTTCCTCCAGCTTGTTAGGGTGTTTCCATGGCGGCTGGTCTCTCGTAGATCCTGTACTGCTGCTGTAAACTAGCTTTGCCTGACACAGCCTCCACCCAGCAGTAGCTCCAGTCAGAAAAGCTCCACAGCGCTCTGCTCGTTGTTAGCTGCCTTTGTGTCCCCGAGTCAACTTGAATGCAACACTGACTGTGGATGCGGGTTTTTGTTTTTTTTTTAACCATCATTAACATTGCTCCGCATGTATCTATTATGTATTTAGATAACTGTGCTTAGAGGGAACATTTAGTTAATATTATCTGAAGCTTTCAGGAAAATCACTCCAAAAAATATTATATATGGGTGAAAAAACGAACGAGGAGGAGAACGTACCCTATAGATGATTTAACGATCTTTCTGATTCATGAGATCGTCCTGACGTTAGAATCCTTAACGATCTAATATCGTCATATCGCACACCCCTATACGGAGTTCATTAATAATTTTCGGATGACAAGAACTACCTCTATGTACGTTTGCGAGCGCCTTTTTTTAACACTCTCACGGCAAGACACACGTCTTTGGCGCCCCATATTGTGATGTGTAGGTCGGATAAATGCAACCTGGCCGTACAGACTGAAGTCGCATGGCAAAAGATCAGATACGTATCGGATTTAGGACCACATCTCCAAGTGGCCTGGGTCGCATTTGAAAAAAATCGGATCTGTGTTGTTCAGACTGTCATGAAAAGATCAGATGCAGGTCGCAGTGCAAGTTTCAGTGCATTAAACAGCTCGAATCCAACTTGCATTTGCCCTACGCACATTAAGAAAATAAAGAATATTGTTTCCCATATGATGCTTCGTGAGCTGGTGTCTGGGTGTGAGAGGAGCAGCTGAATCGGGTCTGCAGCTGACTCTCATGTGAGTCTTATTACCTATAAACCGCTCATTTGTCTCATAGGTTTGTTGTTTTTCTCTCTTGCCAACGGAGTCAAAATGCTGCTCCTCTGCTGTTTTTCGCACAACATCTCTAATAGAAAAAGTGTTTTTCCTTGGATTTTTTTCCACTCATTCATTAAATTGCTGCTGAGTTGCATTTGGATGTTTCTCAAGCTTTTCTGTGTTTGTGGGATGTCAAACTTTTTCTCCAACTTATTCTACGGTCATATGCTCGACTGAATCTTTGGAATAAAATAAATATTAGCTACTTAATCTCTCCTGTTAACACAAATTGATCATGAATATGACATTAACTTTTCCCTCCCCTTCCTAGTTGATGTTGCCGTCTGTGTTGCACAGCAGCTTTTTCCCTCTACAACCACTGTCAAGGCTCATCGGCGGCTCCCTGGAGGGGTTTATTACCGGCTGCTTTAGGATTTATGCCTTTATACATTTGTCTGAATGAAGAGATCAAGATCAGAATCTTTCATGCTCCTGCACCTTGATCATCCCTCACTGCACTGCGGCAGAAAACAGCACCTTAAAGTTCCCCATGAAACAATTCCCCTGACAATCAATTCAAATCTAGCAAGAATTAATGTACTTTGATTCATTGATAAGGTAATGTATTTCAAAGCTACCAATTACCATTACAAAGAAAATAGTATTTTTATTATTTTTTGTATGAATATTTTGGAAAAATTGTTTTAATTTCTCATTTAATGGTAGAAATACATCGTCATTGTATCAATGAGTCAGACTTTATTCATATTCATTATTGTATTATCATTGATTGTATTAATACATGTCTTTCAATCAATCAATCAATCAATTTATTTTTGTATAGCCCAGTATCACAACAACAGTTGCCTCAGAGGGCTTCAAGATGTTACATTGGTTGGTAAAAATAAAAACAGTGAATAAGCATAATATTAATATGTCAAATTCACAGTAACGAGACAAAACGAAGCAACCACCGCCTTAGACCCTCACATCCGGCAAGAAAAAACTCCAAAAACCCAGTGGGAAAAGAAGAAATCTTGGGGAGAACCACAGTATGGAGGGATCCCTCTCCCAGGGACGGACAGCTTTGGCAACAGCTAGCATGAGACAATAAGAAGTAAAGCCTAGGACAATGTTGAGTACAGTCCGTTGGACGGTCCAGCACAGGAACTATGGATCCCAGACTTGATGAATGTTATTTAAGTTAATAACAAACTTACATGAATCAACTTTTACTTCACCAAAGTTTTTCATTTCATTATCTTTTCAGGTTACTTTTTAGTCTTTCTTTGCTTATTTACTCTAATAATTGAATATTGGCAAAGATGGGATCATAAACATGTAGATTGGGTAAACAAAGTCTATTTGTTTATTTGTTTATTTATTAAGATCCCCATTAGCCACTGAAAATCAGTGTTTATTCTTCCTGGGGTCTAAACTCATCATTAAACAAAGGCAAATACACCAACTCATCCGAAAGAACAGAATGCACATACAGCATTCATCCAGACAATACAACATGACACCTTCACAAAGACACAAACAACACAAACATAATAACACTAGAACACAATACAATAACACAGTACAAACAAATGTGATAGCTCAGCTCTCTCTTCTAAAAAACAATGAAATCTCTCAGAAATAAATAGACATACTTCAGCAAAATATAATAGCTCATTTGCAAGCATTCTTCAAAATATTAGTTTTGCGCACAATTTACTACAAAAATATTCTAATCATTTTAATCTCGTGTATGTATAAACAATCTCAGCCTTTTACAAAACATATTTGCATGCCTCTGAACAATGAAGACGTGTGGTAATGAATTCCATGCCACCATTGCCCTGTGTCGCACTGTCCTCTGAGACTGATTGGTGCTACGGCGAGGTAAAAAAAAACATCCCTCATCTGATTGATGTGTAGAAGTGTCCTTCAAAATAAGAGCAACGCTATGTTGTATTGGCTGCTTTCACACTAATGTTACAGTAATTTGATTCAGAAGTTTTGTAGATTAGTCTACTCATAGCGGTTCTAAATAATCATTTGTGATAGATTCTGTTCTATTTTTGTTCGGTATTTTCTTCCTTCCTTGACTTGTACTGGGAACACTGTATTGATCTTCATGTGAAACACTCACAAATGTGAATGAACTACTTAAAGGGGCTGTATCATGCTTTTTTAGCTAGTCCAAGTCCTAGAAATGGCACTAACATGGTAATATTTTATTTTTGGCGCTAAGGAAAAGTCATTTTGTGTGAAATAAAAGATTTTCTGGGGCTAATTCTGAAACCCGGAAGAGAAAACGCTCTATTTCACTGAAATCCCGCCTCTCCCCCTGTGGACTTTGACTGACAGCGTACTTCAACCAATCAGCGCTTCAAAACAAATACGCTGGTTAGCTTTAGCTCTTTAGCTCCAGCTTCTCGACACGCAAAGACAAGTGAAAACATCTTTTCCGGTGAGAAACTCACCAAGAGCAGACCCTTCAGACTCTTGCTCTTGCTTGACTGTTGCTTTCAGACGATGGTTAAAGTTTGTCTCCGTAATCAGAGTCAGAAAAAGCGGCAACGCCGAGGGCCTGCGGGAGGGGGACTCAGGGGAGCCATCTTCACCGTGTGACGTGAACGTGGGAAACAGAGCATTTTCACGGGTGCGGGAGGGGCTGCCTCTCTGAGCAGCAGAAACACGAGGAAAGCTCAAACACGCAGGCACGGAGGAAAAAAACGCTTTGGGGGTGTTTTTGGTGAGTACATAACTATATAACAAGGTTAAAAAATACAAAAAGTGAATTTTGCATGATACAGCCCCTTTAAAAAAAAGCTAATCTGACCTTGTGTCTTTCAAGCGTCAGGCCCAACTAGACCTCAAAGGCCTCCGACAGTCAAGGTTAAAGTGAAAAAGTGACAAAACGAGATCTTTCATGGAAACAGGAATTTAAATCCTCTAGAAACACAATTTTCCTCATCAGATAAAACAAGGCATCACAGGTTTCTGAAGCTTAAGGGATGAAAACTAAATGATTCTTTAATTTCTGGTGTTTAAAAAGTTGTTTAAGTTTTTGTATGTGTTCAAGACTAAAAGGTTTTGATCGGCTTGTACAGGGTCAGGTAAGTATAGTAAAACAATCGGGGAGCTAAAATACTTAAAAATTTAAATGCTCTGATATAAAAAACTGCAAGAATTAATAAGAAATATTTTCATTCTTTTGCAATCTAATTTTTTTCTAAAAAAAGAAATCTGAGCTGTCTGTTCCTTGTCCCATCATAAGTGATCTAATAAAGTTTGTACTTTACACCATGATCAGCAAAACAAGCCCATTTTCCAATTTTCCACAACAAAAATAGAAAACATCTCAAATTTGATCAAGGAATGCTATTTTGGAAATATCCCTTGACTGAGCTTAAATCTGGCTAATGACTTGGCCGTCTGTATTTTTGGCCCGGGTCAGACAGTGATGTGAGTGTGAGCGATCAAACGGGGCCGCAGCTCGCTCCGGTTCTGCTCTTCGTCGCCCTCCAGCTCGTTCCTCCACCTCCGTCTCCCGATCGTGTGGGCCGGGGCGGATTAATGGTGTCAGGCCAGCAGTTCTGTCACAGCCGCTCCCAGACTGAGCACAAAGCCACTAATCGCAAATCCACCTCCAGCGGGCCGCTCCGACTTCACTACTCATGCCACATGTTATTGTTGTGAGTTGTAGGGCGAGTGACTCATCTCTTCCATTGACATCTTGCTCATTGAGCCGCGTCGACGAGAAGGAGCGGCTCTTCGCTGACACATAATCCCACACGTTACCCCATCCGACCGTAGACAACCGTAATTCTGGACCCATAACTTTCATTTTCGCCTTTACACTGATGGAAGAGATTTTGAAAATTACAGTTCAAGAGTAAATTAATAATCAAAACTCAGGAAATTTATATATATATATATATATATATATATATATATATATATATATATATATATATACATATAAATTATATGTATATATATGTATATATAAATATATATACATTAGTTTAGAAGCTCAAGGAAGAACAGAGGAAGTAAAAAATGGTTGGTTGGTGATTATAAAAAGTGTTTTTTGTTGCTAGCAGTTAGTTTCTAGGAAGAACAGATTGCTTGGACGATTTCTAATAAAAGTTACTGGTTGGTTTCTCGTAAAAATATGATTTGTTGCTGATAAAAAGTAGTTAATAGCTTGACTCCTTGTTAAATATAGTTGTAGTCTCATGAAAAGAGGTGGGTTGGTTTCTAATAAACTGTCTGTTTATTGGTGAGAAGTGAACAGCGGCCAGTTGGTCAGTAATGAAATGCAGTTGGTGGAGCCACAACATAGTAAATAAAGACCTCATATAGGAAGAAGGTGGAGTGTGAGGAGGAGGCAACACCCCTGAAACCTGAGTTGGATGAAGAAGCAGAGAAAACGGTTGGTTTTACTGAGAAAATATAGATGACAAAGTGCAAATTATATTCATCTTTCAATTTACTTTGCTGCATTTTACATCTTTTCTTGCTTTGCTTCGAGCATCATTGCACACGGCGGGCCGTCCTGGTCGTCGTGTCGTCTGTGTCTCGGACTGTAAATCAAATATCTGTCTGGGCACAGATGAAGTAACCCAACCCGACCTGACATAACGTTGCTCGTCAATAAAAACTCTTGCTTAATAAACCTCTGAAACAAGCTCACGTTTCAGAGATGTCAGGTCACATTCAGTGTGATCAAACGTTCCAGTCAGATGAATCTGTTCAGTAAAAGGATTTTCTTGGATACATTATGACCAAGGTGACCCGAACACACACGAGCAACGTCTTGACGGCTCGGCGTTGTTTTTACCTCCATGGGAGAAGACCTTTCAAGCCTGAGAGATCAGCGAATACAGTGAAAATGACAAAACTCCACCTTGAAGATGGATCTGCTGTCGCAGGGAATTTTCCCTCGATGCTTGTATTTACATGCATAGCTGTGATTTTCACCCTTGCCAAACTTTCTTGGTGACTGAGTGCGTGTGTGCGTGAGACACACAGTGCACACTATGGGGAGTCAGCATACAGGCTCACTTCACGTGGTTCGAAAGGTGAGGGGCTATTAGGGGAAAGGTTGAGCGTGGGACTTCTGCTCCGGGTTACTCAGTAACTACGGGGCTCTGTCCTTCCCCTCTCCGGCCTCTCTGCCGCTGCTGGAACACCTCCCACCTCCCCACCCCCACATCACCTTTCTCTCTCTCTCTCTCCAGGACACACACACACACACTGCAGCTGGATCTGTGTATCCTCTCCATCGTCGTGATGGTTTCAGCAAAAGAGAAATGGAGCAAAATGCTTCAGTTCTCAAATGATGGAAAGTTAAAAAAAATATGAAAACATGAACTTGTTGAAAATGTACAGAAAAGTGCATTCACAGATTAGTACTGAAATTGTAAATACTGATGATGGGAGACTATAATGAATAAAGAAATAAAGTTGGACGACACAGTTAAAATGCTGAGAAGGACATAAAGAAGAAGCTTTGCAGCGATGAACCATTTGAAAGCCTCTTCACAACAGAAAAGCAGACTTCATGAGGGTTGTGCTCTTCAATCCGAGACTGTAATTTCATTTATTTTTATAAGGATGACACAACTTCATGACTCAGTGGGGCCTGAGTCCGTTTTATATCCAGGACAAGTTGGGTTATTTAAATCTGTTCGGAGGTTTTAAAAGAAATCAGGTGAAGCAGGTAAAACAAAAAAAAAAATCTAAATAATAATAGAAACACATGTAAGAAAGGCGATGATCTTTAATTGGTACTAAACATAAATAGATTTATATAAAGATGACTGAGTGTCCATGAGCAACGCACACAACCACCAGTAGTGTAACTTACAAGCACCTTGCATGGCAAGTGTCACGTGTGTGTGTGTGTGTGTGTGTGTGTGTGTGTGTGTGTGTGTATCTGATGGATTAAACAAATAAGTGACACAATGTTTCCCAAACTGGGTCAACAGTCAATGATGTAATCATTATTATTTTAAATGTATTAAAGCCAACAATGTAAAAATCATAACGTATTAGATTTCTGGCTGTTTTTTTTCTCTCTTTTAATTCAGCAGTTGACACGCTATGCAAACCGCTCGCACACCAAGAGCCACTTAGGGTTTGATGTATTGTCCAAGGACACTTCAACACAGGATGTAGGATGTTCAAGATGGGAGTCAAACCACCGACTTTGGGATTGTAGGACAAACTGGGTGGTTTACAAGTAATAAAAGTTGTAATGCATTTCGATCAGGCATGAATAGGTTGTAGTTTGAACGCAGCAGCGGGCAGACAGAGCCACTGGTGACTGGTTCAAATCCTCCTGCTTCATTTCTCTGCCATCAAAACACAGCAGCGTGTGAATGCTGCCATGGCTGCTCCTCGCAGCCCCGTCTGTTTACTGTCCCTGAGCTGGGGCACATGAGAGTGGGTCTGACCGGGTCTGTGGCCGTGACCCCCGTGACAGCAGCAGCGCCCCCCCTCATTCATGTAGTGACACACGCACTCTCCCTCCGTGCCTTTAGGGGACATCGCTCTAACGCCAAACCCTAAACGATGACCGGGGTCCCCACGGGCCAGTGTGCGATCGGCTTGACCCGTCCCCACCGGGAACAAGGCCGGTCACACACACTCGCACGGAGCCTGGCCCAGTTTCTGTTGCCTCAGGATGCGAGTCACGGGACTGTGCTTTGAAGAAGCGCACAGCACAGCACGGCCGCATGTGGGCCAATGAGAGCGAAGACACTGTTCTCTGTGTGAGTAATGATTGACAGCATGTTGGATTACTCACTGCGGCATTAGTCATGGCAAATTTGTTACATGTGCTTGTTCTCTATTCTGTGAGTGTGAATAGGTCGGTCTGTCTCTCAGGTTCATGGTTCTGCTGAAAAACAGAAAAAATTTCTAAAACCCGCTGATCTTTAAAGTGTTCGACCGGTGTTTTTCTCTTTGGCACATTCATCTCGTTTCATGTCTGTCATGTGAAGAATGTCAGCATGAACAAAAAAAAGAAAAAAAAAATCCAACAATAACACAGGAAAAACCCCATCATTAGTGGCAGAATCTGGAAATGGCTGGACGAGCTCGTGTCGAGTCCGGGACTCGGTACAGAGTGTTCATACCAGCAAAGCAAACATGTTTCTGCTGGGAGGAAGAGCTTACACAATGAAGCATCGCCGCCACACGCAATACTGTACAAGCATTCTGGGGCACCATCGGGGGGTCCAACCTTTTCTGACAGCGCCGGGGCAAAGCGAGCGCCGCCATTGGCCGGTCCGGGGCCGGAGCGAGCCAGTCAGCGCCGCGCTCTCCCGCTCATCCCACAACTATCCAAACACGGCGGCGCTGGTTGGCGTCTGTGATATGCTTTGTTTATCGGGCCACCTGGACATGCATCTGGTCAGCCAGGGAGTGGGCCTGTCAATGGCGGCGCCAGATGGATGTGCATTAATAACTGCGTGTGTGTGTGTGTGTGTGTGTGTTTGTATGTGTGTCAAATATCACAAGCGAGCGAAAAAGAAGGCGACTTCTGTGGGAGTTCTGAAGTTGGTGAAGCCGAGCACAGTGAATGAAATGCTGATTAGGGTAATGGGGACGGCAGACAATCAGAAAGGAAAATTAATTACTGTGCACTCCAGTTTCAGGTCACTACTTCACAGTGTTCCCCTTCCTGCGCTAATAGACAAATTACATAACAGCCTCCAAAGAGAGGGCAGTTTTGACATGAGGTAACCTCTCAACATGACAAAAGCAATATGGAGGAATAATTACGAGTCGTATTGATACGAGGAGGGAGATATTTCAGTTTCATAATAAGAAGGATGACCGTATCTCCTGTGCTTGAAGCTCGGGCACAACGCATGAAGAGCACATTACATAACTAATGTCTTTATTCTAATGGGCCTAATAAGAGATGTGAGGAGAGAAGCAGGATGAGAGGCTCAATTCAAACCAAGAATTCAGCTGACGTGAGGAAATCCAGCGAGAAATCACATTTAGAATATTGAATAAGACCACACTGAACATTATAACTGAGAAATTACATTTCGGGGGGATAAACACGTGCCGTCTTGGCTGAATACTGGCGTTCAGTGAAGAATATGGCACAGAATGGAAAAAAGAAGAAGCGAATCACAACGAATGACACATCAACACGGGACGGCCTGCAGCGTGCTCCTCTGCAGTTTGGCCTCACAAAGTCCATTATCTCGTCACTGATTTCCTAACAGCTTCCTCTGGGACAGGGTCTTATCTGTGAGGAGAGATTACGGCTGGAGCGTCGGTGGAGGAATCGTACCCGTAACGTGGCGTCGCAGCCGAACAAATGTGTCAAAAATAAAGTGGATCTGTTAAGAGGCAGTTGGGACCGTTGCATTGCTATGATTGACAAAGTTGATGCAGACAATTAAACAAACAAAAAATGGAGGATTGCTTTTTTTAAAAGAACTACATAAATAATCATTTAGAATAAAGTCAAGAAATAAATAGTCGACTTCATTATAATTGTTAAATATATTTTACGAGTGATTTGATGTTAGTGTTATACTTCATGGTAAATTAGCTGTGTTTTTAGTAGATATATGTTGCTCAGGGACACTTTGACACGTAGACAGATGGGGAATTAAACCTGCAACATTCAGACCGAGAGACGGTTTTTCATACGGCTACACTGAATTTTTCAAACTTCAAAGGCAAAACTCAGATAAGTAAATATACAACTTCTTTTTGTATCAGCATCTTATTTATTAAAAACAACATATAACTCTCTTCATGTCAGATCTCACTCTATTATGAAGTTGTTTTCCAGTCGTATAATGGCACTGCATTATTTCTCACATGGTCGCCTGGAGCGTTTATACCGTAAAGATTTTACAGTGGAGCAAATGTTTTCTTTTAGCACACTGCGTTTATTCAACGCATTTCCAAAATTACACATGACTGTATTATTTTGGTCATGAAAATTCAATGAATGATATCATTATGAGGGAAACGTGATCAGACACCATACAGCCGGGAGGCGGTTTAGGATGACGAGGGCACGGGGGCAATAATGAAACGCCATCAAATAAAAAATAATGAATGGTGAAAATGATCAAGCAGAAGGGAGGATACGTGTTCTCCTCTCCCCACAAAGTGCCCATTCAGCTACATCTTTCTGAAGGAGTTCATCTTTCCAACTTGCACCATTAACTTGGTGAGTTTTTAACTCAAAAGTCCTTTCATCCCGCACTCAGGGTCAGTGACTCCATACGTGCTGCTAACGCAGGATTATTCCCCTTCGCTCTTACTAATTCAGATTCAGTCAGACATTAAAAGCCTCCTCAGAGATTTCACAAAGTATTGATCGGATAACATCACGCTGCTGCTGCCGTCGTCCAGCATGTGAATTTCCAGAAGCGCTCTGCTGGATTCAGATCTTTTGACTTTAGAGGTCGTTCGAGTTCAGAGAATCGATTTTCATGTTCAACCAGCTTGAAATGATTCGAGCTTTTTGGTACAAGGATGAAAGGGGCCTTCAGAAAATACACTAAAAAGAAGCTGAACAGCTGTAGCTCATGCTGGTTTAAATGACTGAAGATAAATGCCTTACTAACACTGCCTCTCCAGAATGCAGTGCGATGCTGGCTGTTGCAATATGCCACAATTTACACCGACTGTGACCGGACCCCTTTTATTTCCTCTTTTATTTTAGCATAACAGGAGCAGTTCCCACCAGCAGTGTTTCAGAAGAGGAACTTTTGGTTTTGTTCACTATTGTCATTTTTCTGTTGATTTGTAAGCTTTGTGTCAACCAGGAATGAAATAATTAGGAGTTTCGATCACTTAAATCTAATATTTTAATGTTTAAAATGCAATATTTCAAATTTTGAATTTATAAATGAATGCCAAAAGAATGGAACATTATTTATTGATGTTCAATCTACTGAGAAATGTATTTGATGCATATAAGTGATAGATTCACCTTAATCATTCAATCTTAGTTTAGATGCACGTAGGCTTGGTGTATTATCATAAAAATATAATGCTTTAAAATCAGGTTTTCAAAGGGTATTTTTAAACCACTTTTCACAGATTCTGTATCATCCTTCTTAAAATACTATTTGTTTCAGGATTTTGTTTGTGGTGATGCAATTTGAAAGGCAGTCACTATAAATACATAAACCTTTATTATAAGTAATATACGGTAATAAATCTGTTTTTTTTTTTGTTTTGTTTTGTTTTATTCACAAACAGCACTGAATCTAAAGCAAAAAAGCCAACACTGATTGAGTGGTGGTAGCATGGCTACAGGTAAAACGTGTGACAATAAATCAAAACCAGAAAACAGAAAAATGTGTTTGTCTGAAGAGGAGCTGATGAAATACGGCCTTAAAGTCAGTTTGCTTGATCATAAACACGACGATGCGACAGAAAAACGTCACTCTTGAGTAACCAGCTGCTATTTAAAGAGTCTCCTGTGAATGAGGAAGCAGAAAAGGGGCTTTCTCAGCCTAGATGTGCTGCAACTTGTGATTTCCAGTGCGCCACAAGTTTCTTTTGGTCAGTTTCCATTCAGAGTTCCTGTCATGGCGATAGATAAGGCTGAGGTTGTCACCTGGGGCTCCGCATTTACCACCGGCCACTGGAGCGCGAGGAGGAGGAAAGAAAAAAAAAAGGCTGAATATTGCTGTTATTATCCTTTAACCCAGATTCCTGCTAGTTTCACGCTTCAGCTGGCGAGAGCCTGTTGTCATATGGAGCGGATGATAGGATGAATGTTTGCCGCCGTGCACACCACTGCCCGCCTCTAAGTGGCGACTCCATCGCCTCCCACATCTGCCAGCTCATTAATACGGCCTCCGGAGGGACGAAGCTCGCGCTCACACCGTGTGGGTCGGGCCGTGCGTATTCTGACACACAAACAGCTCGTTGTTATTCGGCGGTCCCGACCCTGAAACACTCGGAGAGCCCCGCCTGTGAGCCAGCCCCGGCCAAAAGCAGGGCTGGAAGAGACAGCGGGGTCTATTTAAAGGCCTTTTAAAAAAAAAAAAAAAAAAAAAAAAAACGCTGTCCAGATGCTGAACTTTGTGGTATTCCATTTATTCCCAGTACTCGGTGTCCCAGCCCGCGATGTGCGGGGAACATCCGGCGAGCTGGGGGGGAAATCCTGGGACTGTGAGCTGGCACGGCCGCCAAGATCGGGCCCGCTGCCATGAACTTTGATGTCAGAGAGCAGATATGAAACGCTGCCTCTTTAGAGCAGCGCGTGTAACAGCAGACCGGATCAATATTCACTTATCTGCACCCTTTCGCTGCCGGTTTATTGGGGATTGTGTCGGCTGGGTGGTGCCAGATTATCAGCGATATGATGCTGTAATGCCGAGGAGAGAAGGAAAACATGTTTGGGATTAACTGTACTGTGTGCGCCTTGAGAGATAAGTACGACTGTGGTTATTTCTAAGGCTAATATTTTTTTACGTTCGTCTTGTTTGGGTCTTTTCAGGTCAGTTCTTGGGAGGTTTATGTGGATTTCAGCTGTAAAAATACTTAATTTCATATTTACGGGCCTGAAACCTCAGTAATCCATACCATTAATTTAACAGGCTTCAACCGACTATGTCAAAATATTTTGTTGAAATTACATAATGTGCAGAGTGTTAAAAAAAACCCCAACAGCCTACTGACTTCTGACTCACATTCATGTGTTTTTGAACAGACCTCATGTAAAGGTCAAACTTATGGTAAACAACAAAATCCCCCCCTCCGCTGTATAGTCTTCCACTCAGTTTGCGTAGTCGGGTTTTGTCGTGAAGCCAGCTGAGATGCTAAGACAGATTTTCCATTTCATCCCTACAACTCAAAACAGTTTGAGATGAAAATAAACATGACGTTGGTGCCGAAGCTTCTGAGGTTCCCTTTGGCACGCCGGCTGAATTTTTTTCCCTGACCACTTTAAGAGTGGAAGAAAAGAAGAAGAAGAAAAAAAAAAGAAGACCAGCCTTTAAAATTTAGTTTCCTTTTTGTTTTATATCATTTTCAACATTTCCAATTACAAAAAAAAAAGAAAAAAAGACTTTGTTTTCTACAATTGTACAACCCAGAAGGGAACATGACATGAAAACAAGCAGAAAGAATGAGACGTATTGTTTCACACAGAGAGAGAAAAATAAATGAGTGCTTGTAGCAACCGGAGCACATGTATTATATACATATAGTGTTCTTTGCTGCTGGCGCACAAACAGGAGCTCCTGTATGCGCAGACATGTCTCCCTCCTCATGCCCCCTATTTCCCACCGTCACACTTACTTTCTATATACACCTGTGAGCAGGGGCTGCACGGCTCACCTGCCGTCTCTCAGGACAGCAGGGTCTGGACCTGCTGGGGGGATCTGGGTATCAGGTTCTCCAGATCCTTGTAGGCGTTGGCCGGGCTGGTCAGGGCGGTGTGAACCTCTCGGTAGGCTCTGCACACCAGCTCTGTGGACTGACGGAAAATCTGCTCCCTGCGCGAAATGAGAGAAAGTGAAGAGATGTTGCAATAAGAAGGTGAAAACAAGGCAGTGTTGGGTGCAGATTTAGCTTTTTTTTGGGGGGGGCTGAGTGACCACTGCATGCCCCGGCTGGATCAAAACAAATAGAGACAGTGTGTGGTGCACACTGCCATCTATGGATACATAGTGTAACATTAAGGCAAAACATACTGATTAAACATGATAACAGTAACTAAAACGACAGAATCCATCCCTTTGGGAATATTACCAACAATCTTTATATCCAAATCCGAAACGTGGGGTTTTCAGTTCCAGTTCTGCAGTCGTGACTCGGCTGCCTTGTTTTAGCGCTGTAACAATCGGGCTACTTTATGCACGAGTTAGTAGAAAGAAAATAAAACTGGCAGCTATTTTGGAAATTGACTCATTGTGATGCCACACGCATGACGGCTCCAAGTTCTCAAATGTGGTCATTTGCTTCTGAGCTTTGTCTCACATTACAGTAAATTGAATAATTTGGATTTTGAGCTGATGACAGAATGTGTTATCTCTCGGTTACTGTGACGGCCACAGATCTGAAACATTAGATGAGACATAAGAAAGATAGGCGACAGCAGGATTTCGGTGTTTCACCTTGAAGGCAGGTTTAGTGATAGATCTAACTTTCAAATAGTTCATAAAGTGAGATGCAGTCTCCATGCAGCAGCGTACAAATGGAGGACGCTGCAGTTGGAACGATGAGCCCAGTGAGAGGACTGCAGGACACAGTGGGAGCGCCGGGGCTGGATCCCACTCAGGCTCTTGAGGATCCATATTTTTAATTGGCCCGTGGAGAACATGGTAGCGCGGCGCCGTGTTCGACACCTCTCTCCTCGCCGAGTGCACTAACGCAGAATGTGAAACGAAAAAAGGCAGTCCTGAATCACACTCCCATTATTCGTCCACTCCAGGACTGTTTTCAGAGTGCCGGCGGCTGTTTTTGTGTCTTTAGGCGAACGGAGAGGCAGATGTGGCGAGAGCAAAAAAAAAAAAAAAGGAAAAAAAAAAAAGAGGGAGAGAAAGACAAAGACGAGGAATGATTTCAGCGAACGAGTGTGAGTGAGAAATGGACCAGAAGCTAATTAATGGCGTCCTGCCCATCAGTCCTCCCATGTCCATTAATAGAGAACATTAACCTGAGGTACAGAGTGCTCCTCAAGCCTGCTGCACTTCCCAGTAAACGTAACTCATAGAAAGAGCTCTCCAATGTTGAGCTAAAAGCATGTGCGTTTTCTGATCAGTAAGACAAATACGGGCAGTTCTGCTGACCGTGCTCTCAATGTGTCGCTGGCTTTCGCCATTTAGCAACCAAGCTCGCCGTGCATGTACTGAAGTGTTTTGTTTAGACGCAGTACTACATCTGGAAAACTAATGAACGTTGAGAGCTCCTCGGTCGATGCTATTTTTAATCACTTGCAGACACGCTCTCCAGCCCGGTGTTGCACCGTGTGATGAAGTAAACATTGAACTTACATGCATTGCGTCTACGCTATTCATTATGGCGCCGTGGGCGGACAGAAACTCACTTGATGGCTGCGCTCAGCAGGAAGTTGAGCTGCGGCATCACGAGCGTGTCGGGAGACGACAGGTATCGATCGAACTGGACCTGTAGTTCACGGGGCCAGAGATGACAGGAGGTCATTGACCGTCAGGCACATCGTCGCTTCCCTTCACACCTGCAGAGCCACTCACCATCGCCGCCTTCACGGAGGAGTTGTCCATGCTGGGGAGGAGTGACAAAGGACCCTGGGGAGAGGAACGTGGCAAAAAGGAAGAAAATACATCACTTTCTTTTGTGTTTTGTTCAGGGTTGTGAGTCTGAACAACGACAATGTTCAATCTGAGAAATCAACAGATCTCAGGTAGCTGAGGTCCTTCGCTCATTCATGCCCGCATGCAGCATTGAAAAAAAAAAGAAAGGTTTCTTTGTGCAATCTGTCCATGTTGACTCATGTAGCCGCTAAAACACAGGGACACCACTCTGTCCGCATGAATGATGCATATGGAAGCCAGGGAATTATGATTTACACTGGGACTAGACAGAATGATATCGTGCCAGAAAAGGTCACATCTGCCACTGTATCAATAAATATTGGACCTCTGAAGCGTTCTGTGAGTTATAACATCTGATTCAGATGATTCAGAATCTGGAAATTACAACAAGCAAACCTTTTTCTATCTGGAAGACCTAAATCGGATTATTATAGAGGGCAATCTGAGGCAATAAAGTTTTATAGGCATTAAAAATCCACCTGTTTTTGCATCACTGAACTTCATCGTATGTCTCTCAATTTGTGAATGAGATATACGTCCTTCCTAAATCCTGATGTTAACTCGGCAAAGTAAACAAGGCACATGTGTTTGTGTATCCCACAGCAGGTACCTTTACGGCAATTAGCCGTCACTGATTATCCACAATGGCGACATTAAGTCAAGCTTAAACGCCTAAATTGCCAACATTAAAACCAGCAAATACAAGCTGGTGCAAGGTTCAAAGCGGCGGAGAGAGGTTTTATAGGGATATGGACCCATTAACAAACACGCTAGGAGCACGCAAAACTCATCGGTCGGCGGCTAAACCTGCGAATGGCGTCGTTTCGTCCCCTTTAGCGGCTTCTCACTTCTCGGTCCAAGAGTCAAGTATGACAGAAAATCTTACAAAGGCAGTAAAAGTAAACCTGCGAGAGTCTAAAATAAACTGTGGGGATTTCTGTCAGTCATCCACATCTGGCTTCCCGTCAAGTGTGGAGAGCTGGACTTAATCTTCTTTAAACACGAAAACCGAAGACGGGCCACCCGCGGAGGGGGCAGGTCTGCGGCAGAATCGCAGTTTGCGATTGAGGGACAGCAGCAGAAGGGTGTGGCGTGTCCTGAAGCGACCCGGAGGCCAGACTGGCACGCTAAGCCTCAAGCATGGGTCTCAAACAGCTCGGGGTTGATATACAGAAGTCTATATATTAGCCATGATGCAAATCTGTCCATCAAGTAAAAATTTCACAGTAACGCTATCCAGCGCTAAAAAAAAAAGACATTGGCCGTTCGGTATGGCTGGATGTCTTCATTAGTGCGAGTGTCGGGATCCGGTTCGACTGCTTCCAGTCTGACCTGCTCGGCGCTGTGCTGCTGGACACAGTTGTAAATGTAGCTCAGTCCGGCTCTGGTCAGCACGTAGGAGGCCTGCTCGTTGATCAGCGTGTCAAGGTGAGCCTCGATCTGCGGGAAGAAAAAAAAACCAAAACAAAACAAAGAAAGAAAGTGGGAGAGAGTGGTTTCAAATAGAATCGGGCCTGCATTGTAAAACTAGGTACTTGTGGTTAATGGAGAATTGCAGCGCTATTGATAACGAAACTTCTGCAGCAGCTCTCATGGAGTTCAATTACAAAAGATGCGCTAAAAATAGCAGGAGAGACGGAGTGTATGAGCTGAGCAACAATACGTGACGCGCTCTCTTTCATGAGATGGTAAATTAAATCTCTTCTTTAATAAAAGAGTTGGGCAGAATGGGCTTTAATGTGGCGGAACAACGACTTACTTCCAAAAAACTAAACAATGCACACTGAGTTTTTGCATTAAAAATCACAACAGAGTTAAGTTTAAAGTTTACACTTCAAATATGAAGTGAAATCTAGTACAGACAATCAAATAATCAGGATGTACCTGGAACTCCAGCATCTCCAGCCTCTTGTCGGTGAATTCGAACAGAGCCAAGGTGGTTTTCATGACATACAGAGAGTTCACCATGTAGGTGGCCATGTCGGCCGTGCCCAGGTTACTGGCCGACACTGTGCACAACTGGAGAAGGGGATCCAAGATGCAAGAAAGCACCTGCGACAGAAAGAGATTATAAAAAGACCAGAAATCAGTCTTAAAAGGACTGCTTCTTTTATAGTCTTTGCTATTGCAGAAACTGGTACATTCTGATTTAAAACTGGCTCAAAAAGTATCTGAATAACCACTTCCTGTATGTCATAATCAATGAAACTGAATCACACTGCAGCAAAGCAGCATGTGGTGTTCCACAAGGTTCAGTTCTGGGACCAAAGGGTTTTTTTTTCCACTTTATTTAAATGATGTGACAATGATAATATCAAATAAGTTCAAATTTCCTCCATTTGCTGATGATGAGACAAATTTATTTAGTTCAGGAAATGACACGACAGAGATAGTTAGTTAATCGTAGTAAAAAGATGGTTTTATATCAATAAAATATGAAAACATCAAGTGCCACCATAAGAGATGAAAACTGAATTTACATAATGTTGCAACTGAAAGAGGTTAGTTTTTTTTTGTTTGTTTTTTTGAATGGCTGCAGATGAAAAACAGTGGATGGAAACAATCAAACACCTGCTGCTGTTCTGAGTAAAAGCAGGGATCTGTTCAATAGAACAGGTTTGCATATTCTCCATTTTCCACTTACAGCACCTTATATGTCCTGTTCTGTGCATATTTAGAGAAATGTGTATAAACTAATGTAGATTCAATAGTGAAACTTCAGAAAATAGCTTTTAGATTAATAATTAATGCCAGTCATTTTGATTCCATGAATCTATTATTCATACACTCTAAAATGTTCAGACATTGTGTATTTAAAAACTGGAATTATTACATCGGGTTGATGGTAAAAACCTTCCTGTTTGTATTCAAGAGGTTTTCTTCAGTTAAGCAAAACAATCTACAATATAAATACTGATGTGCTTTTTAAACTAGTAGATCAGTTAAATTTTAGAAAAGCTCAGACTGATAAGGAGAGGAAATGAATATCATATTAATATTATCTTGTTGCTGTTCTCAAGATTGCTTTATTTTTTGGTTTATTGTTCAGATTCTTGTTATTCCATAGAGTTAATCAATAAGCTACTGGCTTCAGTGTGTGTTTCTTCTCTTGGTCGTTTACAGTGAACAGTATGTTTCATTGCTTGCAATTGAAATGTTTCCCAGAATTCCCTCAGTGTAAGTGTGTAAAATAAATCCAGAATTCAGACCTATTAGGAGTGGAGAAACAGCATATTTGACATTCATAAAATATTTATTAACCTTCTGCCATGACAGAAGACAAATTTGAACGCTCAATATTGTCTCAACTTTAATGAACAGCTTCAACAGGCTTTTTACGAGCTGTTCTTTCTAACCAGAGCAGAAGTAGGAAACTGTGTGTGTTTGTGTGTGTGTGTTGCAGGTGTTTCCCTCTCACAGAGGGTGTAATCAGAACCGTCTTCCTGCTCCTACAGATCCTCCACATCAGCTTCCTCATCATGACCCGATCAAGACTCTTGCTCCTGTGAACCAAATGCCAGCTCCTCCCTCACCTTTCGGCTCAGATTGATTGAAACTTGCGCCGAGTACATTCTGTACCATTTCACTTTTCTAAATTGGTGTCTCCTGATCTTACCAATGAAAAAAAAATACAGTATGAAGACGCCCTAAAAACATAATTTTCCTTGATTGAGCTGTAATTAACCGGAACACATGCAGGTAAAATTTGCAGGATTGACGCAAAACTATAAAAAGACAAACTAGTTTTACCGTTTTTATATAAAAAGAATGATGTTGGGTGTATCTTTATTGTGGCCAAAGCCAAAACAGTTCAATTCTGACTCAAACAGGATGGAAAGGTTAACAGAAACAGGTTTTGCTCAAAGTGCAACAATAAAAATAGTAAAATTCACTTTTTTCCCCATCTGATCTCATTCTCCAAATGTGTGTTTACCTGGGCAAAGTCTGCCTGCCGGGCATCCAGGGGAACAACGGAGGAGTCGTGTGAAGCCAGCACCTCCCGGAGGAGGGCGAGGGTCTGGGTGAGCGAGGCGGTGGGACCCAGGTCGGCAGGCGGGAGCTCCACCTGCTCGGACGGGACGGAAAGCGAGTCACGCCTGCAGCCTTCAGAGCAGACGTCCCCCAACGAGCGGCGTGCAATTAATCAAACATCCAACTGCTGCCCGCGATCAGCGCGGCCCTCATCCAGGAGAGCTTCGGTAAATGAAGAAGAAGGTCTTGATTTCGCCGGCCTCGGGACACGCCGTGCACTAGTGAGCGCTGGCCACCTTTGTCCACCTAATCGAGCAAATTATGAGAAGGCTGTGTTCCTGGCATTAGCTGGAATTGACACCAAAACCCCGGAGGGGCCGCCAATCTGATTAACAGCGAGCTACAGGGATAATTCTTGTAACTGCTATTGATCAGGTCACAGCCAGCGTGTAATGTGGAAGGGCTCGTACTCGTGCCGGGGTATATTTGGATGCCAATTTAACTACACGGTAAAGAGTCTGGTGTTTTCTTGGCGGCTCGCGTCGTTTTGATGCCGCGGCCAGCAAACTGTTTACTCGCAGAAGTGCTTCAGAAATAGCCTTGTTGTCTTTGAGGGTTTAAACGGCGGCCTGAAATACACAATGTCTGTCCACAGGGTGCAATACTGAACTTCGCTGCACTGTCATTTAAGCGTTTTGATGAAAGAACATTGCGAACCGTCTTTACTTTGAAAACAAGGCGCTTCCCTTTCTCCCCCTGCCTGGGTTTAAGGGGGTTGTTTTTCCAGCAAGTCACTTCCTCACATCTGCGCCGGAGGTAACAAAACGTGTCGCCGCTGAGCGGAAATAATGTGACTCATTAAGCACCTTGTCCATGAGTCTGCTGGCGTGAAGGCTCAGGCTGTTGAAGAACATCTTCTTGCTGAGGAGGTGCATTTCCTCGATAGTGATGAGCAACGACGCCACGCTGGTTCCAATGATGGAGCTGCAGACGGATCAAAACAGCAGGCGGGGTCAACGACAGGTTTTTGTGCTCCCAGTCCAACCAGGAAGCTTTTGGAACACATGAGAAGTTATTCACCTGATGGTGTGGTGGTAAAACTTGAGCAGGTTGGACAGCTTGTAAAGCAGCACAGCGCCCGGCTCCGCGACGATGACCTGCTCAATCCGAACCTGGCGGACGGATTGATGAACACAGCGAATGGTCAAACACACAAGATGGCCACCAGCAGCTGCTCACTCCTGGTTAACTTTTTAAAGAACTGGAGTTTCTCACTTTCAGAGGCCTGCAGACGCCTTCTGTGATGTGTCCAACCACCTCCTGCATGTTGTCCTCCACACCTGGCGAAAAAACACAGTCAGCTTCAATTAGGGCTAAAATCTGACTTTTTCCATGATTATCAGTCATATGTGAGAAGATTTAGGAAGGCACAATTCTGATGGATTTCACTTCTACATCGTTTTTGCACAACTTCAGTAGTTCCAGGTGTGCTTTATATCATAAATAAATGGAGGCGGCTGACGTGCAAGGCGCTCACGGACACTGACACGGACAGATTGGGAATTGAGCTCGCAACCATCCCACAGAGAGACTACCCACTACTAACTGATTCACAAATTAAACATTAAACATGTATTTATTCTTCTATTCTTGTGATGTACTTGAAAAATATGGAGGACTAAAAGTGCCAAAATTAAATAAATGAATACAACATTAAATAATTATTCAAATGGAACATTGATTCATGAAAATGAGAATACATAAATGATAAACTAAATGTGATTAAATAAATGAATGACGCACTGTAACTACAGATCAAGAAATAATTAAATACTGAAATAATTGTATTTCTCTAATGAAATGATTGATATTTTAATGAATTAATGACTCGTTACTGCATTGAATTTCAATTTTAATTAAAAAAATGATACATTTGAATGATCATGTAATGGTGTTTTTACTTCTTTATATTTGTCACTGTTAGCCCTCCATAGAGAGAAGGCCAGGGTGTAATCTGCCATCACCCATAATCTGTTATCATCTGTTTCCAGTACCCTGAACTGCACAGAGCAGGACAGGAGATGGACGGACGGACGGATCTTTGCAGTGATTCTGCATTTGTCATGAGAACATTGGACCTAAATCACTTTGAAATGTGGCACTTTATTGAAGTTGACATGGATGTCACCTCTCGGATGATGTTAAACCCGGGATACACACCTCCGCACAGCGCGGTGTGTATCTTACCTTGCAGGGTGACTTGTTTCAGCAGAGCTTCGAGGTGCTCCTTCTCCGAGGCGGTGGCTTGGTGCAGCCAGGCCAGCATGTCCCCGACATATCTGAAAGAAAAACAGATTCTACTGAAGTGTGTGTGACGGTGAGGCCAGGCGAGCGCCAGCCCTGCGTCCAGAGCTGCAGGGTCATCGTGTTTCAGTCCCCTCGTGTGGAAACACGCATATGACTCTGTGTGTTACGTAATGGTCTAAAACCACGGGGTTGGGCCTGAATTATCGTGTGTGTTTACATGTTTATCAGTCGGTGTGAGGACACGGGGAGGTGAGGAAAGAACTAGATGTTCTGAGAATTGCTGATGCCTCCCATCAAGTGGAGGTGATTTTGTGTTCCACGCACACGGCCGCTGTTCCGAGAAAGTCTCCGATTTGGCTCCTGGGCACAGAAGGGGGAAGAGGTGAGGAGAGCGGGGCACGCCGGCAAACAGACAACCTGTGAGCTCCCCGAATTGGGTTTGAAAGTTAAAACTCTCAGGACTCGGAAGCTTAATTAGATTGACATCCACCTGAGGGATGGGGGCGTGTCACACTCGCACTGCAGCATACACTCGAATTTTCAAGACACAGCCGACTCTTTCAGACATTTGCAACCCTGTGCATCTCAAGACAATGGAGAACGATGGTGTGGAGATTCTTAGTTTGCTGAAGATTGTTAAAAGATGTTTTTTTATTTTGAAAACACAAAAAGAAATGTGAATCCTACTGAATGTGGTCATTTGCCAGAATTTCATAATTAAATAGTAAATCTTCAAGTTACTTGTTAAAACCTGATTAACTACCATCAGTAGCATCTGATTGGTCCCTAATATATCCTGCAGCATGAAACAGCTCTGACCATACAGCCAGAATGATAAAGAAGCATCTTCAGACACAGAAAAACCCAAAGTGTTCTGCACAGAGAGATGGTACAATCCCCCCAGGGCTCCGGTTTCACCAGCACCATGTCAAACACAGACTGGAGTCTAAATCAAAAGAGGAAATGCTGCAAGGTTACCAACAAGCCCGGAACAACCTACAGGACAGGAGCCTTGAAGAACCGATATGAAGTGCAGTTTTAGTGCTTCGGTGTTTACACGCCCTCCTTTACTCTGTTTGTGTGGCTAAATGTGAAAGTGTTGACTTGATAAAGGCAGAATTTCTGACTGGACTTGGATGAACTTGCCGCTCTCCTTGAGAGGCTTCTATTTAAAAAAGGATAATTCAAGTCTCATCGATGAACCGAGCCCGGCTTAACCACATTGTTAAACTTTACAGAGTCATAACAGAAACTTCCATGAGTTGATTCATCGCTGGGTATTTGGGGAAATTCCCCATCAGAGATTGTGGTTTAACACCACTAAAAAAAAAAAAAAAAATATGTCAACATTGAGCTCTGGGATGAGACTGGAGAATGAAAGCAGAGCTTAAAACTGGGATTAGAGATCTACCTCATGGGGTCGTGTGAATGCATCTCGATGGGGCGGGGAGTTCCTCCCGGCCCGCCTCGGGTCAGGGCGTCGATGAAGCCTCGGACCACAGCGCACCTGCGTGCCGTTCCGAACTCGTCCAGTGTGTACCTGATCAAACAAGGGAGGAAGAGACGGCATTCAGCAGCCACAGGCCCGTGGGAAAACAAAAAAGAAAAGAGAGAGGTCGCAGCGTTGTTGTGCAGGCTGTGTGTTGTGGTCAGTTGCTGGGATCAACAATGTCGGCAGCTTTTCCAAAAGGGAAGAGTCTGAGGTTGTTCAGATGGCGGCGGGCAGCGTGACAGACTAAACAGGAGATAGTGCTGATTTCAGCCTGCAGGAATGCTGCTGTTCACTCTCCCAGCCTCAACACACGCAGCCACGGCTCGACCTTGGACGCCGCAAGCAGAGAAACAGGTGCATTTCCAAGAAAAGGACACTACTCCATTAAATACACGCCATCGTGTGAAACTTTCATTGGTGTTATATGACAGAGAAGAAAATCCCCTTTAGAAGTAACACACTGATCTTTAATAGATTTTTTTTTTATGTAGCAGAATTGAGTGAAACTCACAGTTTAGTCCTCCATATTTATCATCATCTTTTTTTTTAATTAATTAGTTACACACCTTATAGCTTTAAATACATCGGTGTGGAAGTTTCATTTTCAAAATGTCCTGAACTTGTTCTGCCAGTCTGTGTTGTGTGTACTTTTAATTTTCATCCTCTCATTTATCAATGACTCTCGGTCGCTTCGGGCTGTTCAATAAACCAGAGAACCTCTTTGTTTCTGACTCCGAGAATAAAGAGGCACAAATAGGCGAACAGGTCCATCACCAATAATCTGAATCCCTTCGCCGAAGTTTATTTTTAACGTAATTTCAATCACACTGTGAAGTTGATGTAGGTAAGACTTATTCCACTTAAAAACAAAAACACATTTCTTTAATTCCTTGAAAGTTTAGTTTAGTTTAGTTTGTAAGTCAGTTGTGTTTTTTCCCCTTTTTTAACATAAGTCAATATCAATTAGTTAAATAAAAAAACATTTCTGAGTGTTGAAATAAATTACAGGATAACATATATTGTATATATAATATTCGACTTCAACCTTTGCTGTTATCAATGAACTTTGAATTTAATGTAAATATGCTTGTGAAGTGACAACTTTTCAACAACTAAATGAAGAGAAAGACTTTTTTTTTGTTGAGGTGAGGCTTTAGGCATTACTTGTAAAGGACGGGTCGATCCTGTAAGGCCTCCATGGCTTTGGTCAACACGGGGCTGATATCGCACGCCTCCTGAGTCAGCCCTCTGCATTCATCTGGAAAAGAACAGACAGAAAAAAGCATGGGTCAGATCTTCAGGCTTTCAAAGGTTTCTGAACCATGAAATCTGGAGTGAGTACTTCAGAACATTCTTTGATCAAAGTTTCCCACAAGCGTTCAGCAACAAGTCACAGTTTGTCTCCGATGTAAACAAAAGACGTACAGCTTCCAGACAAAGACTAAAATTAGCAAACACAGTCTGGTGCTGTCGACCTTGTTGGGTACATGTAATTCAAATATGGCGAGTCTTTATCACCATCCTGTTTTTGAGTAAAACATCAAGATTTTGTGACGTACTGTTCTATTTTTGTCAAAGCAGCAACACACGGGATCAATCAGATATTGAAAATCAATGATATTTTAGGAAAAGGGGAGGAAAAGCTCACTAACTGAACATTTTCTAACAGTTCTACACTCAGGTTTCCGAGTCATAAACAGGTAAAAAATGTTCCAGTTTTACTGTTACCAGATTAATTTAAACCACAAGGCAGAGGACGGGTTGTTACTGCTTAATTACACAAATTACTGTGATACAAAATGCTCATTTTCAATTTGATCTCAGTGACAAAACATGGAGAAAGTTCAGCTTTCAGGCATTCTTTGAGTCTTTGATGACAGGGCCAAAGCCTTGTGCTTTTTTAAAGAAATAAGTCAACTTTTAAACCACCGCTGAAGACACACACACACACACACACACACACACGCACACAGAGCTTTCATGAGATTTCTCCTCACATATCGGGATGACATGCACCGGCACAAAGGGCAGCAGTGTGAGGCCTGTGTGTTCTCGTGATGGTGTACTGTACTCACTCTGAGCCCAGCGGTAGAGCTGCTCATATGATGTCTCCTGTAACACTGCCATCTGCTCCATGATCTCTAACCTGGGAACACACACACACACACACACACACAAACACAAGCACGCACCAGCCAAGACCGCACATTACATACTCATGACCTGCTGCATAGTGTCAGAGCCCCAACAGTCACATTAATACAAAACATCCAGGGTGTTTCTCCTCGAGGAGTCTATTTTGGTTCAGCCATTAAAACGCTTTCTGAATGCTTGAAATGTTTCTATTTGTGTCAGTGACACAGAATCAGATGCTGAGGCAGCTTTTATGTGTGAAACCCCGTATTGTGTGTATCGTACCCTGCAGTTTGCTGGTTGGTTCGCAGGAGGATTTTTACGTCTTCGTGGATGTGCTTCACCCGGCCGAGCGCTTTGAAGAAATCCTTGAGGGATTAAAGGTCAAACAAAGCCAAACGTTAACAAATCGGTGGGTTTTTCGATGAAAAAGATGCAGAAAATTTCATGTGACCAGAACTGAAGAGCCACCTCTGACAGATCACTGCTGTGAAAAGTCTTTTTGCATAATTACTCACCATAACAATGCAAGAGGCCTGACATTTTTAATATTACAAGAAATACAGAAGAATGACATCATTCTGATAACATCTTAAATCACCTAATATATGACAGAGGCTCATTAAGAAAAATAACAATAAGGTGAGACTGTAATGAGCACTGGATCCGTCCTCCCACTCTGCATGTCAATGGGAGCGTCTTGGAGTGAGTTATTACATAATAATGACAGAGATTACCTCAGTAATGGGCGCATCCCGAGCTCCTCGGAGCGTGGCCATCTCCTCATTAGAAAGCTGGAACTTGGCGAGGAAGGCCTGAGCAACCTGAGCTCTCACCTCCAGACGCTGGCTGCCAGAGGAGAGACAGAAACACTGCAGCTCCCTTCACGCCAACACACTTCCAAACACATTACATTTCTCTTTAGTGAACATGTTCGTATTTCAGTTTAGTCTCCTTTCATCACTCAGCTTAATAACTCAATATGTCAATAAAAAAAAAAAAAAACTGGAAAATTGCAGCAACCTCACATCTGCGTGGATGTGAATTCTTTGAACTGTAACGTAGCCTGTCAACAAGGTGTAATGCTCCCGGTTGAGCAGCAGATGGCGGTGACGCTCCTCTCATTGAGCGCTGAGGGCCAGCGCTGGGTGGGACTGTGACTGGAGCTATCATGTGCTGCAGTCAAGAGAATGAATATCAGAGGGAGACAAAGGCAGCCGGATACCGGCCAGGTTTTGTCACTGTGAGTGACGGCGGTGCGATCGCTATCGGTGTCACTGTAAGTGTCCCGGCACAATGGTGGCCATGGCGACGGGCCGGGTCAAACGGGGAACTTGGTCACGGGATAGCAGAGCAACAAAGAGTCCTCCCTCCGTCCACATCCCTCCATCCACACCGCCTCATCTGTATCCCCCCACCTCCCCGCCGGGACGAGGCCGGATCAGTAAATCACCAGGTTGTTGGGGGAGAGGAAAGGAACCGAACATTATCTGACAATTGTCTCTCACATGGCCATTACGAGTGCTCGGCCAGCTGAGAGTAAACGCTTCTAAAAGTGTTCCAGGAGTCTATGATTCAGTATTTCTGGGCGCAACGGAGTTTGGCCTCACACACACACACACACACACACACAGCCTGAACCTGAAAGCTTTTTATTATTTTCTTTCTTCCCTCCATTTGTCCTGATGTGTGCTGTGATTTTGTCGCGACACGCAGAGACGACAGACGAGCTTGTCGGGTCGCATATTTTACAAGATGATATCACAAAAGAGCGGCGTAATCCCAACGTTAGGCAGGAATAGTGATGAAAGGCCTGCTAATCCGCAGATCGGCGGCAGGTAGGAATGCCCTCTGATGTCTAAGCCGTCACTGCGAGACCGTTACCTCGACGGCATGAAGGGAGTTTGCATGTTCTTTCTTTTGAGTCGCTCCCAACAGTTCCTACCCGGGTTTGAGTCCATGTGCAACCTGGCTCCCAATTCTCCATATGCAGGTGGAAAAAAAACTCAAAATGCATTCAGTAAACTCAAACAACACACAACAAACTGACATTCTCCCCAAATCACAAGGACATATATAAAATAATAACAGGCTATGCTAATGAGGCCATTAATTTAAATGAACGATGCATAAATTAAGGGAACAATTTCAACGCGAGCATGCTTGTCTTCACACGACAGATGAGCAAAATTAAAACCAAATCTGTAAATTCTGGTAGAGCAAGCTAACGCGCTGACTCCAGAGAAAGTGTTCTATAAGCGGCTCATTTATGCAGCGAGCTCTTACAAACAGCTAATTGGATCATCTGTTCTACAGTCAAACGCTGGTATAAACATGGACTTTCTATCATTTGGGGCTCCTGAGTTATTGTCTTCAGGAGAGCAGAGGAGAAAGAGGCAGCAGCAAATGAAATCATTAACAGGGAACGAGAACAATGCGAGCGAGTTGGTTCAACTTGAAGGCAGTGTTTACTTCCTGTCTGTGGAGCATGTTCAACTTTATTTGGAAGCATGAGAAGATAAAAAACCTTGCCGGCAAGTCGAACACGCAACAGATTCACCTCCGCAAGATAAGAACTGCCCTCGATTTCTCAGATCCGAGCCGAGACTGGCGGACCTGTTCCTCCAGGATGTAAATCACAACAAAGAGCCGAAGCGAGGAGAGTAGAGAGAGAGGAGGGGACGTCGCAGAACAAGGGAGAGCCCGGGAACAGAGCGGCGGCGGCGGCGGGATCGTTTTCCTCAGCGCTGTCAGGACATGACACATTCTTCTCCACGCCGCAATCATCAAATACCACAGAGAGCCAAAATACTCTGGCGAGCGTGAAAAGAGTGCAGGCAAGGAGTTTAGGGATGAATAAAGTCAGTTATGTAAGCTTTTCATGAATAATCCTCAACAAAGGCTAAATAAAATTAGATCCAGGTTACGTGACAGGATGAAAACAAGGCACAGTGTGTGTGTGTGTGTGTGTGTGTGTGTGTGAGCGGCTCGCCGCGCTGTGTGTGTGTGCTCAGATTTACCAAATAGGCCAATTGATTTTGTCTGTTCAAGCACAGAAATCGTTTAGGCAATATGACACAGCGCAGGCTCATAAACAGCTCTGTCTAACCGAAACACTCAAATTACCAGCGCCTACCTAATTACCTCGCGGAGCAGCGCCGAGTTTATAAAAAGCTGCGAGCCTGTTCACACAGGAGCTGCCGCCGCCTTCACTCGTTCTGCGGGACGTTTATTGACCCTCATTACGAAATTCGGAGTGATAAATCCATGAAATCCATCATGAGGAAAAACAAGATTTTGAATATGAAGGCTGAACAGTGGAGTGATGGAGAGCACTTGTGGAGCATTAAAAGTACGTCCCTTGGTTTGGATTTGGGGGCTTTTGCTCACTGTGTGTGAATTTAAGGCTCACTGATGAATTTAAAATTGTTATAGGTGTGAATTTGAGAGTGTGTGTGTGTGTTTGTCTCTGATGGACTCTTCAATTTATTGGGTTTGGAGCTGTTAGTAGGACATAACGACACATTTATTTGCTTGGGAAAGTCTCGAGTGGGGGTGTCACACACTTAAAGCTCAATTTCATCTTCAGCGGGCCAATTAACGCCATAATGACCTTTAAATTTAAACTTTCAATCTTTTCTTTATAGTGGCTTAAAGTAAGTATAATGAAATGTTATTGTTATTATAATGTTCTAAAATTTTTTTTTTTTTTTTTTTTTACAATGTGATCAGTGTTTTGTGGGCTGAAGGCAGACTGAAGGCTGTAGAGGGCCAGTTTTGGCCCATGGGCCTCATGTTTGACAACCCTGCTGTTGGTGATATAGTCTAATAGTTTCTGACATGTTAAAACGTAATAACAAATAAGAAATATTTAGTATAACAGCCGCTGCCTCATGAAGAAAGAACAGAGTCCAACTCCTCATGAAGGACCGATCATTTCATCAGCTGTAGAACATTACAATCTATTAGGGCCCATTTGAAAGAACTGAGAGGAGATTTGGCACTGGCACAGCCTCGAGTTAGCTCCGAGCCGGCGATCATAGAGAGTATTCAGTTGCATCGAACCTCCACACAAAGGAAAACTCACAGCCATATCCTCATTAGCAGCAAGTCGAGCCTTAATAACACTCCAGTGTCATTTTATCCAGGTTGTCTTTTACACTCCGATGTCTCTGATTGCGCTTTCAAGGATTTCCCCGTTCCTGTTTTATTCATGGGATTCGGAGAGGTCTTCCTGAGTACTCAAGCCATTTTATTCCTTATAAGACCCTGCTGAGTGACATGTGAACCTCCATGCTTGATGATTTGTTAACATGGGTGTCAAACATGCGGCCTGTGGGATAAAACTGGCCTGTCGGAGGGTCAGACGGGGCCTGGGAGATGACCTTCAGTGGACTGAAATATGTTCACTGAAGGCAGGGATGAACAAGAAAGAATAGGAGTGATATTCATGACAGATGTATTTGTTCTCTTTCTACTTTTATTTCAGATTTCTTTATTTGCATAGGTCAAAAATATCTCCTACAATTAAGCACAGATCTATGAAATTGCTATTTGTATTCTTTTTGAAGGCTCCTCCTGCTGTTTGTGTGAGTGTGTGTGTGTGTGTGTGTGTGTGTGTGTGTGTGTGTGTGTGTGTGTGTGTGTGGGGAGGGGGGGGGGGGGGGGGGGGGGGCTCCACAAAGACTGGTCAAATGAACTGCAGGTAAGTCTTCATGGCGATGACTAAAAGTGTCAGTAATCTACTTTGGTATTTCTACTGTAGCTCCATCGCGGCGGGGGAACTTGCCCTTAAGCTCAGTCAGCTATTGAGGCCAACAGCGCCAACAGAAACATCCGTCAGCGTGCGATGTCTCGACTTGTTCGACGTGTCACGCTAACGCGGCGATCACACAGAGGCCGACAGGTGCGGGGCGTTACGTTTCAGTATGGAACAACACACCGGCGCTGTCGCTGACAGGACCAGGCCCCCGCCGGAACAAAAGGCTGTGTGAAAAGCCCGTAAACAGAGCGGGCGGCGTGCACTCTGCTCCACCTCTGCGAGTAAATCTGCTGGCTGCGACTTTCTGTTTCATTACAGCTGATGAATGACACGGCGGACAGCATCGAGAGGAGGACGGGTCCAAACCGCCGAAGGAAACGCAAATCAGAGGCTGCGCACCCTACAAATACACGACCGTCCTGCAAATGCAGCACTGTGACAATCAGAGGCTTGAGGGTGACCTGAAACAGAGCGGACCCAACAGTCCAGGGCGGGGAAGGTGAGCTGGGCCGACTGAAGGAGGACAGCTTGGCTGCACACTTCCCCTGGCAGCTCTTCTGAGACAGAATTGCTACAGACAAGGTCAAAGCCCAGCGTGCACGCATTTCCCAATCTGGCTATGGGGTCATTGTGGCTCCGTGCATGAAAATGTCACGCAGATGGACAGCCGGTCCCGACGGGACATGCGCGCGTGTGTGAGGCTGGTCAGCAGGGCCTTCATACAAAGACCACTTACCTTCACCCCAAGGCTCAGAGCCTCATTGTTTTTAATACATGGCGCGCACGTGCCCGCCGCCGCTTTTATTCCCTGCTCTCACATTCACAGCTCATCTCCTTCCTCTTCAATCTTACTGCGCGGCCCCCGCCATGTCACCTTTTTGTCACGGGGGGGTCTTGATTTGGAGCCAGAGGACCACACAATTACCCGCAGTACATCACGGCTGTCAGCGGCGCCTTCCGCCAGAAATCTACATTATCTATATCCTTTATGTCAACTCGCAAGGTCAAACGGCGCAGAGGTCACATCTGTTACAAATGCTAATCAACCCCACGCCATCCCACTCCCCCCCGACTGCAGCGGGTGTTTCATTTTCACATTGCTGTCACATTCTGCTGGTTGATTTCTTGGATTAATACGATTGATTTTATCGGAAGGAGATCGACCAGATCACACCCATTAGTACTCTGGAAGCTGTATATGTCTGTCTACTCTTTGACTCCACGTGTCAAGGCGAGCTGCATAAATTAGATTTGCATATCTAAAGACTCTTAATGTGTTGTCAGCAATTTTTTTTTTGTGTGCATACTTGCAACGCCTTGCTCTGGAGCGGTGCAGTGTAAATAGGATCTACTTTGATGCACAGGCTACAGCAAATAAAACAAATACAGGGTCTGTCAGTGGTGATTGCTGCCCTCCTTAAGCAAACAGATCGCAAGAAGAAATGTTAATCAACCTCATGAATCATTCATCCTTCTCCATCAAAAATAAAGACGCACTTTGCCAGCTCCCTCGGCCCCGCGCTAAATCTCTCCAACTTTTATGGACTGGGGCAGAGCCTCCAAATCACGAGCGCTTTAAATTAAAGGGCTGTATCAGTTTGTAAAGAACGTCTTCCATGATCAATGCAAGAATTTTTTTTTTTTTTTTTAATTTAACGAGTCAATTGGTTCTAAAAGAGGGAAATCCCACTTGAGGGATAACTATAAGAGGCCCGGAGAGCGAGGAAGTGCTACTACATTGAATCCAGGTTGTTTTTCTCAACAACATGTGAGCAATAAAAGCTTATCGCCCACAAAGGGGGCATTCTTATTCCCGCAGTGGAGTTTTATTTAAGCGCCGATTGTCTGGAAACCTGCCTTAATTTAAAAGGAGTAACTTCTGTGGAAATGAGATATAAGCCAGAGATGGTTTCCAGCTTTGTACTGATTAAGATGCTTATCCGTGGCAGGTTTCCAAAATGATTTGTAGCCTGAGAGAAGATAAGAAAAGCAATAAAGGCTTCAGATATCTTTTAAATTTCGGGGAGATAATTGAGAACTGAGAGTCTCTCCGAACTTCCTGACATTTGGAAATGTCAATCCAAAATCTGAACATCTCGGCCTCCTCTTATGGCGATCTTTTATATTTCTGTTAAATCAAATCAATCAATTTACTCTGAATCTGACACTTGTAACCCTCTTAAGAGTGTAATTTTATTGTTACTGTTTGAATTCATTTTGATCTATTAACTGTCAAATGGTCATAAAATGTGTTATGAGTGAGAGCTTCTGTCCCTTTTGCCATAATGACTTTCCTAATATTACTGTGTTTTTGGTCACACGTTGCTAATGCGTGAGAGTGGTGATTTCTTTCTCTAACTGGACGGTCACAGGAGCAGTGGTTAGCGCTCTCGCCTCACAGCGAGGAGGTCTAGGTTCAAATACCAGCCCGGGCCTTTCTGTGTGGAGATTGCATGATTTTCAGGGAGCAACTGTTTGGCAATGTAATCATTAATATACAGAGCACAAAGCTCTTTTTCTCTGATTGGAGGGCTTTAACAATTTAAGAATTATAGCTGATAAAAGAATGTTTGAGGAGACAGAGGAACACTGAGCGTTCAACAAATTCTGCAGTACAATTTCAGGCTGTACACACACTACTTTTTGTTTTTCGTTTTATGAATAAAAGCAATAATGCATATTCTCATACGTCCGGGTAAGATGCATCTGAAAGCTGATACTTCCACCTTATCAAGGCGGCACCATTAACTGATGGAGATGGAAAAATGTCATTCAAAACATATGACCACGTCCAGTTGACTTGATTCAAAAGCTTTGACACAAATGACCAAACTAATATCAGAGAATTATTCATCACCTATCAATAAAGTCACAATACTCACAAGTGAGTCTCAACACTCACATGTAGCTTTTAGAAAAAGCGACATGTGAGTATTGAGTATTTGGGTATTTTAGGTTGCAGAGACGTGTTTACAAGACATTGTAATCGTATTAACATCGATACATCCAAAAAAATATCTAAGCTTATTGATCAGACACTAAGTAGAACACCAAAATAGACAGAAGTAAACTTAAGTGGATTTATTGTTATATTATTAACTATGTTTCACTGATTCACCTTTTGACACTATCCTGCATGACACAAAAGTGAAGAGAAAACACTTACATAAAAACCATAATAGACAATCACAAATGTTTACTCCAAAATGATCTACTCACTTTTCTCCCTGCAGCTTGTTGGTTTTCACAATGAGGTCTTGAGTTTGCTCTTTTGCAGCCTGGAGATGGAAGATTTTTTTATTTAAAGGGTGTCATGTGAACATTCTATTTTCAAAGAAGCTTATAATACATTAAGCTCTATTGAATTTCAGCCTGACTCAAGTATATTAATACACATATATTTTGCAAACAAGAAATATTATACCTTCAGTCTGTTGGTCATTTCTTCACAACATGTGCTCATAGCTTGGACATCTTCATGGACACTTTCCAGCTCCTGTAGAGTACGTGAAATCAATGTTACAACAGCACCAGTGTGGAAAAAACTCCAGTTCACAGTTGATACAAACTCCAACATAGAAGCTACAATGTGAAATCTGTGCAGTAATCATGCATAAAATATGAGTTTTGAAATGGTCACACTGTCTTTACAGATCAAGCTTTGTGAGGTATGACTTAATGGAGGAAAATTACTAAGAGGTTTAAATAATGCATGATCAGATAATGTATGGATAAAACTTGCTTCCAGGCTGTGAGGATATGAAATCCAAACACCATCCCTGGGAAAAGTTAAAGATAAAGTCATGAGATAAGATGCATTCTTGATCAAACAGGAAAACTATAACCAGGAAGTAACTAAAAGTAAAAGCCACAAAACAAAAAGGGTGGTTGGATGTTGTAACAAGAGATGCACTGGATGGAGAAATCAACCAATATTAAAGGGATAAAACAGAATAACAATGAAGCTAAAATGTCGAGCGTTATCGCTGTTGATGAGCACTCATACTTATGCAGATGTAGATTTTCTTTTTCTCTTTACCTCTTTGACTTCTTTAAATATCTGTGCAAACTCTTCATTGATGGCGAGACTTCTTCTCTCTATGTCACCTCTGAGATTTCTCCTGGTTCTTAAACTGTTCTCGGTGAAGAACACCGACAGCGCCTTCAGAGCCTCCAGCATCTCCTGGAAACACACATCACACACAACACAGTCAGGACGAGGTGTAAACATGATGAAAACGGATCACATTGCTTACAACAACATGTAACTCACTGTGAGAAAACAGACGCCTTGGATGCTTTTTTTTTTTTAAACCAGCGGATCAGAGTCTCAGAGGCAGAAATTATGCTCAGTGCTGACAGTCCAGCATCATAACTACAGACTACAAGCTAACGCTACAAGCTTGAATTAAACACTTGATAAGTATGTACTGAAATATATTTCAGTCAAACTGAACATTATACAGTGCCTATATCTTCATCTCACACGCTCTACAACGAACTTACATTAGTGTGAGTTACAGGAAACATCTCGGCTAGCCAGTTAGCACGAAGCTCACCTTGTCATTGTCAAGTCTGGTCTCCAGGATTTTGTTGAGTTTTCTCGACAGCGGGTTGTTGGGCTGAGGAGGAGCATTTGAACTCTGTAAAACAGCAGCGCTGTCAGCTGGATTTTCCACTTTATTGTCTGACATCGTTCAAACACAGATCGTCCACGTCAACTCTCCCGGAGATGTTGTGGTCCGGTTGGAATTATTGTCCGGTCTGAAACGAAGAGGAACGATATTTGGTTCCGCTGTGTTAGATATTGAAATATTTTTATAAATTGATTACAGTATTTCGTTTTGTCGTCTTTGCAAAGAAAATATACTGCCTCAAAAATATTGATATTAATGATGACGGTGGTCGAAAAGTTACAATAAAAACGGGAGGCGGAGAAAAACATTATACGCTGCTGACAAAAAATATAAACATTTCCCCAATATTTGCCCTCATTTTTTTGATTGTGATTGTTTGAATTTGCTAATGTGACGTACTGAAATAGTACACCCTAACACGTATTAATCATTAACGAAAAAGGCTAAAAACAAAGTTAAAACAAACAACAAAATAACAGTCGAACTAAAATGGTGTCTGTCATTTTAAGATAAAATTTCACAGAGACTAAACTCTAAGTTACTAAGATCACTTAATTAACGAGATAATAACCTTTGTCCTTTTACCTCAGCTTTCACTCTCATAAGAAATATTTAACGAGCCATGAGGGAGAGGAGCAGCGCTGCGTTCAGATGCTATTGGAAATATCAGCTTTTCATTTAATTATAAGGCGAAACTGCCAAAATCTAATGAGTCTCCAGGCTTGCCCTTTAAACCCACATGTTTAGTCTTAAACGATCTATCCTTCCCTCTTCTACTGTTACAATAACATTATCCATGATGTCCTCATTCACCAAATCCATTCAAGTGGTCTTCCTCTTCTTCTCCACCTGCAGCTCCATCTCCAACATTCTTTCTCCAATCGAATAATAATTTGACCTCAGCACGTGTGAAAACCACCTACACCTGACCTCTGTCATTTCATCTCCAAAATCTCCAAACTTTCAATCCTTATTTGTCACTGTGATCTGTTTAATTCCAACCCTGTCTTCATTAAAACACAATACATTTTTTTGTCATTTCCAAGGATTCTACTGTACTATGGTAATATCAATGTTATATTGCAACACACCTCGTAATCTATTACTTTGGGGCCAATGGTGTCAAAACTGGAAGTGAAATAACAGGTATGTTTTCTTATTATTTTCAAAGAGCAAAACACAGTGGACACGTGTGGCACATGTGGACCGATGACATGATATAGGAATATTTTTGTGAATGGTACATATATACCACAGACCTTTTTCTATCCATTCATAAAAATTTTCTCGAAAAAAATACTCCCATATAATATTTTTTGTCTATTGCTCCAGAGCGATGACATGAGAAACATTGTTTTCCGAGCTGTCCCTGAACGCGTGCTGAGTCTATGGGAATGATAGTGGAAGGGTCCGGCCTCTGGGTGGGATCTGTGTGATTGATGGTCACCCCCCCGGGAGTGTTTCTCCTCCTCCGCCCCGCTCTCTCTCTCTCTCTCTCTCTCTCTCTCTCTCTCTCTCTCTCTCTCTCTCTCTCTCTCTCTCTCTCTCTCAGAGGGCAGGAATGTGGAAACCGGAGTCCGCTCCTTCAAGCCGTCAGAACCGCTCGTTTCTGGGGGAAATAATCGATCCGGAGCTCCTGTAAACGCACCGCTGAGGTGGGAGTGATCTGTGGACGCACACTTTTCTGGATTTACTATCTCAGGTCGATCGTGCTTCCCTTTTCCGTTTTTTTTTTCCTTTCGACTGAGGAAAAGTTTACATCGAGCCCAAACACAGCTGGAGTCCGCGGATGGAAGCCGCCCCCGTCTCCCAGCATGTAAGCTCTCTGTGTCCGCTGTGTGAAGCGCGCTGCTCGGTCGCACTCAGCCAGGACGCCCGGTGCGCTCCTGGAGGAGGCTGCTGCTGCTGCTGCTGCAGGAAAACACGCTCTCCTTGAAATTACAGCCTATTTCATACTCCGTAACAAAGCACGGCATGTGGTTTCTGTGGGTTTTATACGATCATGAGCTTGAAGTACTATAATGAGCGATCCTGTCTTCCAGATGAAACTAAATAGTCTGTAATTTTGCGCAATAATCCAAATTATTGCAACTTGTCGTGTTGGTTGTCATTGTGTGAACTCATCTCTGTGTTGGACTAAGTCAGTTTGGGATTATTTTTTTTTTAGTATAATTCCTCAAATCACTAAATGGCAGGAGTAACTGCCTCACAGAAATCAAGTATAAAGTTGCATTTGCTTGAATGTTTTTCTAAGATAAAATATACATGAGTACATTAGGTATCCATTTTCCTGAGGGTTCACATGAGAAGCTACTGCTTCACTTCTGTTCACTTAATAAAAAGTGGTTTTACAACGTTTATCCTTCCAGCTAAGCACACATCCTTTTCTTTAACTTCAGTTGATTGCTATTAAAATGTGCACATCTCCTTAAAAACTTAATATTTTCTATTAATCTTCCCTTTTTCTTATTAGGAATCTTCAGTTCTGCAGGATGATGATTGCTGGCTCTTTAGTCCACCATGGACTTTACTCATAGCAGTTGCATTGCATATATGTCCTATGGGTACACCCTCAATTTGGGATAAGTCTGCGCCTAACAGAAAAAAATAAATAAATCAGTGATTGTTTATATTTGTCTTGGAGTAAATTAACTGTACTTGATTCTTTGTTGGAGAATTGTGTTGTTGAAATGTAGACATTTCACACAGCCGAAGATAATTAAAAGTCTGCAATTGCAATGCAGTTGTAGTTCAACAGTAATTAACTCTTAGTAGTCTTTCAGAAAAGTAATTATACTTGAGTATATCCAAGTTCCTTTACTTATAGTTGTACTCAGTTTCTGCAGTGTAATAGTAGTACTTGCACTTTTAGTCTAAACTTCTTTTGTATGTTTCCTCTGTTGATACACCGTGATTTCCTGCCCATTGCTCTTAAACTGATCATTTTTCTTTATTCTGACATTGACGTTTAGAATTCTTATGCAGTGGTTTTAAACAGAATCTCATGAATTATGCAGTTCATTAAATATGTATCGTTTCAATTTAGTGTATTTTTATGGCAACAGAATCAAGCGGAATACATGGAATTCCTAATCATGAAATCCAATTCCATTTTTATTTTTATGGAACAAATTAAACATGGCTGAAACATCATTCTTCTGGATTATGTTACAACTGAGGGTTTCATAGAGTGCATTGATATATCTCTCATTCTTGATGTGTTAATATCAGAGGTGGAAATAGTTATACAATAAAAACAATGTACTCAAAGTGTACTTGTTTTATTTGCTGTGGTGCAGGGTAAACACAAGGAAAATATCAATGTTTTTGAAAAACTGAACTATCTATTACCTATTTGATGTGTGTTTTGTCTGGAGGAGCGGGTGGTATAGTTGGAAGGTTTACAGTTCGCTTGATGATTTTAGCAGACCAGATTTGATACTCTGCAGGCTGATATTGGCCCATGGGCCTTATGTTTCACACCCCACCCTGTATAGAATATCTACCATGTTCAAAGCATATTGACGATGAAGTATAGTAAAACATACAAAAGGTAAGCAAACTTAGATCAAGAGTGGGAATTTTTGATAAGAATAAAGTTATTGGCAACAAACTTGTAGATGAAAAAGTTAGAATTTCAGTTGAAACTGGGGGTGTGTTCAGAGTGGATTTATGATTATATAAGCAGAAATGCTGATTGTCCTGAAGTAGGCATGTTGTAAAGTACTGTCAGTACTAAGGGGTGCTGGAGTAATGCATTACTTCCTGCCCCTGGTTAAAGGTGATGACACAGTGAGAAGCTGAGAGCTTCCAGCCGTGTGTGTCTGTGTTTTATCCCTGCTTGTTTTAATGTGTGTGTGTTTGTGTGTTTGCTCTCCTCCCGACAGGGACCCTGAGATACGGAGAAGGTGAAGACTGCTGGTGTTAAATGTTCACTGCGAGGCTTCCTGCAACACAGCGACTCGTCCCGTAAACTGCCCTTCAGCCCGGTGACCGTGTGAACCCCCCCCCCACCCCCTTTGGCGGAGCGTCGACCATGGCGTCCAGTCTGACGTGCGCGGGCGTGATCTGGGCCCTGCTGTCCCTGCTGTGCGCCGCCGCCTCCTGCGTCGGCTTCTTCATGCCCTACTGGCTGCTGGGAACGCAGATGGACAAGCCGGTGTCCTTCGGCACGTTCCGCCGCTGCTCCTACCCGGTGAGGGACGAGGAGCGGCAGGCCACCGTCATGCTGGAGCAGTGCGGCCGCTACGCCTCCTTCCACGGCATCCCCAGCCTGGAGTGGAGGATCTGCACCGTGGTGACGGGCGTGGGCTGCGGCCTCCTCCTGCTGGTGGCGCTCACGGCCCTCATGGGCTGCTGCATCTCCGACCTCATCTCGCGTACCATCGGGCGCGTGGCGGGTGGCATCCAGTTCGTTGGAGGTGAGGTTTTCTTTTTGTTTTGTTTTGTTTTGAGAGTCTGGACTTTTCAACACTTATTATGATTATGGTTTTTACACAAAGGCTTCACGTTCTCTGTAATTCCTCAGATGTTTGTAGAGATTACGGGTGTTTGGATGGCTTTAATTAACATCTCGTCAAATTTGTTCCCAGCTGGAGTTATAACAAAACATTAAAGTAAATTACACAGCGGGGAAAACGGGGAGGCTCGCAGATCCTGATTCTTATCTTGGCCAACAAACCTGCTGTCAAGCCAGTGTTTCCTCTGGTGCTCCGCTGCACAGGAAATGAACTGTCTTCCAGCGAGACCTCGCTCACGATGCCGGATCATTTTACACTTTTTGCCTTGGAGTTTAACCTTATCATGCCGAGAAATGTATTCAGATTTAATTGGTAAGGATTGTCACTGTGCAACAAGTGCGCGCTTCTGCTTCTTCTTCCAGGAAAACGTCACCCTTCAGCTTTTATAGATTACTGTGTGTTTGGTGGTGTTGGTGAATCTGTCCTGTGATTTGAGAAGTCCTGCTGTAAGGTGCAAACGGGAACGCCCCTCCCTGCATGTGGAACATGCCTCACACGGTGCTGGAGGCCTCATTTTATCATTAAATGAAGGACTATTGCAGATTCCATAGAGCCACACTGAAGGGAACCATTAAAGCAATACTCTCCTCTGTGAATACTTATAGTCGTAACAGTAGAAACTGTAATCGAGTACCAGGGTTAAGGGAAGGGGTTGTTATTACTGAGTGCCAAAGGGGGCCTCATAAATTCCTTTTCCTAAGGGCCTCCCCATGGTCAGAGGCAGCCTGCCTGCAGAGCCCCGTTTCTCTGCTTTTTAAAAAAGTTTCTTTAATGTTCTCATTTCCTAAACCAGCGATGAGCAACTTTCATATTACTTACAGCACAAAAGTTTGATCCAAATTATGACCGAGCACTTTGAAAACAAGCATGGATCAGAATTAGGGCTCCTAATTTAATCGCAGCTTTGATTTATTGCAGTAATTGCAAGTTATTTACCATTGAAATGAGTTTGAAATGTGGTTGTATGGCTTTCCTCGTTACACACCCAATGAGAAAATACATTTTGTCTGGCGGGCTGCAGTGGATGGGGACGGGATGCAAGTTTCCATGTTTCCTAAACCATTAAGGAGTTTTGGTGTAGAAATAAATGAAAATTTAAACCAGATTGCTTCATTCTGAACATCTCTATGGGAAGTTTGCATGTTCTCTCTATGAATGCTTGTGCTTTCCTCCCTCCCACAGTCCACAAGCAGCGGTGTTAATTGGTGGCCGTTCAGGGCCTGTGTGAGCATGTGTGTGTTTCTTTGTGTGGGCCATGTGACGCTGCGCTCGGCTCCAGCCCCCCCGTGACCTTAAGCCGGGTGAAGTGGTTATAAAAAGTAGATGAAAGTGTCCGTGTTGTCTATATTTCATGCACGTGGCTTTGTCGTGTGTGGCTCGGGTTCCAGAGGTTTAGGATTGGGCTCACGTATTGTAAATATAGAGGGACATATAATTTGATGAGGAAAAACAACCTTCAGAGCAAGGCTGAGTCTTATAATACTTTTCCTGCATTTTGCTGCGACCAGTAATTTTCTTTGCCCACTCTCGTACAGACAGCAGACGTCTGGCATCAATTCATATTCTTTTGTTTGGAGTTTGACTGGTGAGATGATGGAAATGAAGGGGGGAAAAAAACTGTGCTTATGAACACGCCCAAAATATGTCATTCTGCTCTGCAGGACTCAACATTTAGAAAGTCACTCAGTTTTTTTCTCTCGGTCTTGTTCACTCTGTAGCTCCAAACCCTCAAAACATCTTCTTTTGCTGTTTGTTTGTTTGTGTGAGGACAGTGCTTGGACGCGCCTCCCGGCGCGGGCGTTGTTTGTGCGCGCTGTTGGTTTTGCTCACGTGCACGCACACGCACGCTCGCAGGACGCGAGGTCTGAGAAAAGGCTGCATTTGAAGCTGCGAGTCTCTCCCTGCCCTAGTTTGAGGAGCTGCAGCGCTCCAGCCCTCTCATTAACTCTTGCGTACTGTAGATCGCCACGGTCCTCGTCGCTTCAATAACAGCGATGTGACCGAGAAGCAGTCTGCAGGCGGATTTGACACAGCTGACAGGTTGTTTTTTTTTCGTTTTTTTTTTGAGAATTATGTGTTTAGAGTGGACTAACACAACATGCCAAGTCCTGGATAGAAAAAAGGTTTAACTGCTCAGGAACATCAGTATTAATGAAACGGAGGATGACTAAGGTGAAGGCTGGCTGCTTTATTCTGAAATGTGCACTTTTATGTAAGGAAAGCTGCGTTTAATCTCACAGCAACCTCATGCACAGCTTTACTGCAAGCTGCTATTTTTGGTGACAGGATTAAAAAAAAAAATTCCTGTCTATCTTTTTTCTTCTTTTTTTTTTTTAAGATTTGTCTCTTTCTTGGAGTCACAAATCCAGACGTGCAGGAGTTCAGGAGGAGGGAGTCAGAGGAGGCAGCGTGCAATACAAGGGATGAGATCTCTTTAAGTTTTTGAGCCAAAGGGCAGAGGCGTCTCTGAAGGGCTCAGTGGAAGCAAAGTGGAACGAGCCGTTCAGTCCGTTGTCTTCTGTCACCTACAACACAAGGATGCACAATGGAGCAGAAGCAGCGGGAAAACACCAAACAGCTAACTGTTTTACTGGTTTTAATCCCAAAAACTGCCTACTTCTCCTGACTGATAACATTATTTAACAGTTTATGTCCAGTAGACAAAACTGACATGAGAGCTCTGACTTCATCAGTTGCGATAACCACCCAAAGTCATAATTATTAAACTTTAGAACTGTTAAAAAAAAATACAAATCAAGGAAATCAAAAATCAATCAATCTGATTTTGTTTTTATGACAAAGTTTTCAAGTTAAAAAAAAAACATTTTTTGTCAACAAAAACTGGACACGACAATGGTTCACAGACTAGAGCCACTGTCAGTGCAACTTTTTGAAAATGCGCCGACTTTGATGAAACGGGAGAAAAAGCAACTTCTCTGAAACACTGCTACTGCACGTGCGCACACAGCCGTAGTAAATGGTTCCTCTTCACGTGCACTACGAGATGAAAAGAGTGTCATGGCTCCCAGTCCATGTTCTTCTGGAATCCTAATCCAACTTCATTCTCTGTCCATGCGATTGTCCGCGTTCTCGCCATTGTGGGGTTTCAGGCAACTGGTCCTACATGGCAACTGCAGCATTTTCAGTGCTTCTCCTGTTTGCGTGTAAACAGACATTGTTTTAAGACTCAAAACCTTTTCTGGAACGAAAACACAGAGTAGGATGTGTTTAAAATGTTGGCGTATAAACGGGGCCTTAACTTGGTCAGTATCAAAGATTTCAGAGATGAAACTCAACGATAAAGTGGATCAGCGGTCAGTAGTGACACATATATAACAAAAAGGCCCCTTCAGATATCCTTTATGCTGCGTGAGATTTTTCATTTTTCCATTTACACTCTCTTCTCGTATTAGCGGTGAACCTGTCTGAGCAACAAAGATCTGCGGGGGTGTGACAGATATGTCCGCTGAGGAGTGTGGTCAGGTTTCAGTGATTACCGGGAAGAAGCGGTGGACTAAAAGTCGCGGACAGTTTTTTTTTTCGAGGCAGTGAAAGTGAAGTCAACCTCATGATTTGCTGGCGACGTCGGTGTCATGTTCCCTCTTTGTGCTTTTGTCTGCTCCTGTTGAAAGCCGCTAATGAAGAGCATCTCCTGCCAGAGAGGCCGGCGGCCTCCGGGCTTCCACAAGTAAAACATCCACTTTATATCTCCCTGTAATTTATCTCACTCTCCTGAAACAGATTAAGGCTGAGAGGACTTATCTTTGCTTTATCTCATTAGCTGCGGCCCTGACAGAAAGAGTTTTAACAATAGCTATTATTGTTGCCCGTGTTGTTGTTTACCTCTTATAATGCTGTTTTCCTCCCCGTTCACTAAAGGCAAGGTTGTTCCAGAGCTTGTTAATTGCTAATGGCGCAAGCCCAAATTTCCTCTAGGACAAAGAGTTTTCCGAGTCTCAGTATGAGAGCATGAGACCGTTCTGGCTCATAAATCAAAGCTCGGAGAGCTTCTACGTCTGCTTACATTCAACAACTGCCTTCGCGCTGGCTTCTTGTCTTAGTTATGCAGGAGTGCGGCTTCTAAACGGTTGTGCCACAGACGAGAGGTTCAGACATTAAAAGATTCTTGACTTGGATTTGGTTGTCAGGGATTTTGTTTCCTCCCCCCCCCCCCCGCTGAGCTTCGCCTTGTCTTTTTGGGGGTTTCAAGCAGAGCTATGCGCTGCAGGAGCAAAGCTATTTAACATTTGTTTTCAGTAGACATGTATCAAGCACATTTTGTACGTTTCCACTTTGCATGATAATTTCCCTCAGAAAAAGGCGTTCTGAGTCGTCGGACGTTTTGATGTGTGACCGTCGTGACGGCTGACAGTTTGACGGCTGCTGCGATCGGATCTTGGTGCTTCTGTCAACAATGAAATTCTTGGGTTTAGTCGGTTTCTAATGGGGTTTATTTCCTAATGAGATGCACAGTAGTAGTTTGGGCTTTTAAAAATGGAGCCATCTCGAAGGCTTCTGGGATTGTTTGGAAAATCATTGGCACATCACACACAACACACACGCACACACACACACACACACACGAGACGAGAAAAAGGAGACAATAAGGGAAAGAGGTCACTTTTCAAAGAGAGCGGGCCTCTCTTTGCAGATTGTATGGGATGTGCTTTCTTCAAAGACTTCAGGGATGACTTACAAAGCTCTCTTAAGATTGCCATAAGTGGGCCGTACGCCGTTTGGTGCTCATTTAAAAGATAAAACAAAAAAATGTCAATGACTGCAACAACATGGCAGTTCTCCTGGGTGAAGGATGCTGATCATGTGAGGCAGATTGAGACTACTGAAGTAGTAAAAAAAAAAAAAAAAGGAAAAAAAGGAAAGTGTGCCATAATCGGGGTCTTTTTACTATTTACTCGTTTTCTGGCTCTTAATTCCAACCCATTCTCCTCCAGTCGGGACTCATGTGTCGCCACCACTTCCCAAAGGACTTCAAATATGTTTTCAAATCTGGAGATATTTGAAAGCGCTCCATCACTGGCTCAGACTGCCTCTCAGACCAGATCGAATTTAGAGATTTCTGTGACGGCCATGTGCTCTGAATTGGCCCAGAGATTTTGTCTCAGATCTCAAAAACCTTGTCTGAGACAGTCTAATTCACGCTCTGTGTGACCGGCTTTAGGGGATTAGAAGGCTTGGGTTATTTCCCGATGCCAAATGAAACCTTAGCTTACAAGTGAAATCGCAAAAATCATTTGAAAACTGGCAGGAAACAAAGCAAATTTGCATGCAAATGTGGAGTAGTGTGACCTAGTTTTCTCCACACCTGATGAAAAAGCTTCTCGCTCTGTTTTCTATCATAACAAAGACTAATTAGGTATTGTTGCTGTTTGCAAAATAAGAAAAGATAAAGGAGGATCTGTTGCTATAATACCAACAAACACTGAATTACAGCTACAAAATGTGAGAGGAATTCTCTTAGATTAATGTTCGACACATTATTAAGGCAGAAAGATCGTAGTTTGAAGTTGTCCATTAAATGATCAACTGCAACTGATAATTCAGTTCATGTCACACAAACAAATGTTCTCTTTTTGTTCTGTTTGAGGAAGTCTGCTCAAATAAGAGCCGTTTTCATTCAGAAAGCAAATCTGCTGGAGGTTTGAAAGGCAGCGAGGAGCATCAGCGATGGTGTAGCAGTGAGATGAGCGACTCCATACAGAGGATGGATGGATGGATTAATGGAGAGTTACTGATGAATTGTTGTTCCACGACGACCTGAAATCTCTCATAACGTTGCCTTTGCCTTGACCTGCAGGGGATGTCAGCTGGACCTGAACAGTTTCCCCTCTTGATAAAAATGTCAGGGACCATTGCGACTCGAGGCCGCCGAGGGGAAGCTAATATTTCACTGAGAATGTGTTGAACTGCCGCGTCCTTAAAAGTGAAGGTGAAGTGAGAAGACGGGTATCATGATGCACGAGCAGGCTGGAGTTTGTTTGAGCAAGTCTGCAAGGTGCAAACAAAGAACTTCACACGGGCCGCCGCTCCGGACGAAGCGCGGACCTGGGAGGAGCCGTCGTTTCCCACAGGGATGTGGAACGAGTTCGGAATCGCTCCACGCAGCATTTTCGCGGCCTCAAGGGAAGGTTGTGGTCAGCAGGTAATCTATGCAGTCTAATTTTGTCTGTCATTGTTGGGGTTAAAAAAAAGAGCTGAGAAAACTCATGCCATCACTGCAGGATGGGCTAAAAGCATTTATTATTGATTAGAGACATTAAATGTCTATTACATTAAATATTAGCCCTGGGTTCTGACAGCTCTTTGATGGAATGAGATCAGAAAAATGTGGGTTTTCACACAGATCTCTTCTTCCTGCTCCCCTGTGAGGTCTTTCAGAGTGAGATGACAAACTTGTAATTTATTTGACATACATTTATCTTTTGACCACTTGCAAAAGCTTTGGATTTTGAGTTTTTCGTCTTTCTCAAAGCAAATTTGGAGGGGCGCTTCAAGCTTCAAACAGACTGGAAGTACAAACGGAATTTAATAAAAGCAGATGAAGCCATTTTAGGCGGTTTTGTCTGAACTAAGTAGGGGTTGTGTTTGTGTGTGTTTATAAGGGAACAATGGGGGACGTACTGGCGCGTGGCTTTTTGCAGTTTGCACAGACTCACTGGTTGAATACTTCCCACAGCAGCATGCAGTTTGCAGTTGATTTGAAATATCGAATAATTGGCCGCGTTGCCTTCTGGGAGGGCTTCTCCGTTTCGTGTTCTGGTTGACTGGCTCTGTTTACACCTCTGCGCCAGCAGCTCATTTGCCCACGCTGGTGTGGGACGTCGGTAAATGAGCAAGCCGCGATGCACCCGACACGCATTCAGCAAGTTTTCACCTTTGCTACAAGTGTATCACTTTCTGGACCTCTTCTGTTTTCCTTTGCAGTGTCGACTAATCACAAATACACAGTATCCTGGTCACGTTGCGCACAAGACGGTTGATCGTTGGTGGGTCTGTCTTCACTTCCTCCGTGACTTAAAGGGTACATCAAGGGCATGAGCACCAGTGACAAATTTAAAGGCATGTAAATAAATTACAGATGGGCGGCCTTTGTGGCTTCCGTGGTGTTGCCAAAGGCTATTTGGCACAGCGGTGTGTTGTCCTGTTTGGGAGCCATACCAGCACAGCCAGGAGCTTTGTCCTTGTGTCGGCTCCGCCGGCTCCTGCCAGCTGGATCCCGCCCAGACCCAGACTGTGTGTTTCCATTCTCCTCTCAGCAACACCACTCGTTTTCAAGAGGTGCAACAAAACCAGACCGCATCCTCGTGAGCTGGGGCCCGGGGATGAAGAGCTCATCTTTCCGGGGGGACGTCCTGTCTGGAGCGCCGTCTCGCTCTTGACAGTCATTGTTTTGATGGTGTCGGATCACGAGACGTTTCCGGGGTGACGGGTACACATCTCCCGACGTGCCGCGTTATCCTTTCCGCTTCCAGAACTTATCTGTATTCCTTCCTCCTCATAGTTCTGCCAGCTAGGTGTGATGATGATGGACTACACTGTCTCATCTGTCACATCGGCGTTGCATAAAACTAATGAGATAGCGCCGGCCCATATGTCTGAGGAAAAAAAAAAAACGCCAGGACTTCTCACTGTGGACAAGAGCCTTGTGTAATGATGTTTGGAGCAGTGTTTTGCTCTTCATTGCTTACGTTTCCAGCCTCTGATGGTTATAAAGTGCTTGTCTCTTCCCTGGGGTTGATTGATCACCTAAAGCACAGACCTCTCTCACACTGTAATGCGCTTTTTCAGCCTGGAAGCAGTTTCCCCCCCCCCCCCCCCCCCCCCCCAACATACAGTCCTCGAAATGCTCGCGAACACCAACACAAGGGTGCTTGGAGTCAGAAAGCAGTGAAACGTAGCCTTCGTAGCCTTCGTAGCCTTCGTAGCCACCGTATTCACTTCTCTTCACTCAGATGTTGCTCTCTGCTTCAGGAACTCCCTCCTCCAACAACTGACTTGCCCCCTTTTCGAGTATTTCCCCTGCTGGTGCTCCCTGTGTTTAACTCTCTATTTCAAGCTATTTCACCTTTTCCCCAAATTCTGCTTCATGTCCACCCGTCTGTGTCCCGCCCCCACCCCCACCTTCCTCCTCCATCTCATAGTTACTGTACACTGCCAGCAGAGAAATAATAAATAGCTGGGGTCAGCACTCAGTGATCCACAGAGAAGTCACCAGAACAGATTTAAAAAAGAAAAAGAAGAAGAGGAGAGAGACAGAAAGAGAGAGACAGGAGCGGAAAGCCTAGCATCAACAGGGATTTTGTTCTGTCAAACAGGAAGTCTGGGAAACTAAAGGACAGACGGAAGGGTTGTTTCAGTCTATTCCCCCGTTAAGTCGCTGTTTTCGCTGCCATAGTCACGGTCGTGCTGCACGTCGGGTTGTTGCTTTGTGGCGGATTCGCTCTGTCTGCAGCTGGAAACTGACATCGCCAACATTTTGGGTTTTATCCGGTTCAGATTAAACTGTTGGGTGATTAGATAATTATAGTTATTTGAGATCATTGTTATCATAATTTGCATCGTTATCAAACACAATTTTGGTAATTAGTTGATGAGGAATTAAATGACTAAAGTTTGGTTTCAGCCATTCAAACCTTTTTTTTTTTTCTTTGATTTCATTCAGCCTTTATCTGACCAGGTAAATCCCATTAAGATCATAATAAATAATTGAGTTCTGCTTGAAACAGCAAGTAGCAGAAAAGCCTCAAAATGTATTTTACAAAACATTAGAATTACATTTGAGTCACACTCTGTTTATCCAGGGCTCATGGAGGAATATGGTAGGTTTTTTTTTTATTTTGAAGAAGCTCTTTGAATGTATTGTCATAAAAGACCTTGACGCACACATTTAGGTTTAATAAAAACACCAAAGGAAGCATCAACTTTTACCCTTCAGCAGTTTTACCCTTCAATGATTTTATTGTGTTACTTAGGCATGAATATTATTCATTACAGTAGAGTATTCCTATTCTTTACCAAGCAGTGTCTCTTTATGAAAGGAATCAAAGACCTATCTCATGCATATGTCTCTATTAAAGCCTTAAAAAATTATAATCATACAGCGAGAAGCTTCGTACTACTTTCTAATTTTAGCATGTTGACATGTATACTCATGCTAATGATGTTTATGAAAGCTGCCTTCTTAGTGTGTCGACATGCGGAAATGTACTTGTTAGCATTAAATAAACACTGCAGCTGAGGGTGAATAGTTTTTTATTTCAGGTGTATGGTGGAAATTATGGTATTCTTGTGAAATAAACACATGGAAATATTGATGCAGATGAATTCAGAGGTCATGTTTTCCATCACTTATTGATTTATTTAGCAATCACTGGACAAATGGGAAACATATAGGTCGGAAAGTATTTCATGATTTGATGAAAGTTTGAATTATCTTCTTTTTTTTTTGCTGTATGTTTTCAAGCAATAAATATTCACTGTATTCGTTTTAACAAAAAAGCTATTATAAATAAGCATATTTCATATTGCAATGTGGTAGTTTTCTCTGCTTACTGTTAATTTCTGAAATTGTGACATGATGACTTTTAACACTTAACAAGAAAAAAATTACTATACAAAAAATATGAGACTTTTCCACTTTTTGATTTGGTAGCAGCAAGTGTCAATCTTTCAACGCTTCTATTTCTGAAATTTCGATTTCAAAAAGACTTCTATCAGAACTCTGACACGAGCTCTGGATCCAGCTGTAGCAGTCTGAGTTGAGGAACCTCTGGAGATTTCCTCCACTGAGCAGCGTAATGAACATTGACTTATCGATGATACGTATAGATTATTTAATAATTGCAAAATAAAGAAATCCTCTTCTGGTACCTCCTCTGGATTAACACTTCACCGTTCTTGCAGACAAGGTAAGCAAAAATTATTTATCAAACCAGAAATAAACTATAGAGAACAAATTCAGATTTTTTTTTTTTTATTCCATAATTTGTGAATTGTGAGTTTAGTTTAATGCAGAAAATTTGGTTATTCTGCATACTTTGACTTTAACTATTCATTTACTGCTGTAAAAGCAGTTCTTTGAGCTATTCTGTCACGACACCGGGACACTTTGCTCTCAGGTGATAATGAAGAATTACAGCAGTCACAGTTAAACTCACACTTTTCCACTGCGCGTCATCCCAACAAGTGTGCAGCAGCTGTTAGAAACAGGAAGTAGAAATGTAGGACGTAGCGGGTCATTACATCTTATTAAAACGTTCACTCTCTAAACTACGCCTTCCTTTCAAAATCAGATCTGGACTCTGAAATAGAGACCCAGGCCTTGTTCGCTTGACAATGTTTCAAGTGAAAGTTTATCGTTTTTGCGTTTCAGTTTCAGAAAACTTTTCCGTTTTCATGGTGATGGCAGAAACACAGTTTTCATGTTGTTCCACAAGTTGGCACTGATTAATGTTTTTATAATGAAGCAGCACACACACACACACACACACACACACACACACACACACACAACCATATGGTACAAACATTTAGCAGTGGGAGGGCGCAGACATTAGTACAGATAGATGATCAAGTTGGATGGATTGCTCTCATGGATGATTTTCAACAATAAAACTCCCAAGAGCCAGGGCAGTATGTAGTGGCAGTCATGACACCCATTGTTGTTGTCTATCTACTCCAGCATGTGCGGAACTGTAGCAACAGCATTTTACAAAATTTTCCCCCACAAGTGCCCACAGAGACAAGTCAAAGCATTTTCAAAAGTTCCACCTTCAGAGTTGCTGTTAAAAATGTCAGTGGCTCTTAGCATTGTTGTGTGAACAGACAGCCTAAACGCAACCAAAGTTTTACGTGAAGACTTGAAAATATTGTGTAAATCGGGCTGCAGACTGCTTTATTTACAAAACTGTTCTGAAATCTAACTAGAAATGCAGATCCAGACTCTTTAAACCGACCTTAAAGACCAGACTCAAGGCCTTGGCTCTTTGTACTTGACCTGACCTCTTTCAACGACACCAGCACTCCTTAATCCAGACCCAGACTCTTTAAAATTAACCTGAATTCTTTGAACCAATCCCCATAAACAGAGGAATTTCTGCAAGACAAACAAGCAAGTTAAAGGGTTAACAGAGGACTTGTCACGTCTTTGCTACCAACACTTAAAACAATGCATGTGTGAATGCATGAATCAGTGCTTGGACAGATGCTGAGCAGATGGTAGAGGCTCCGCTGTTCTCTGTTGCTTGTGACACACGTTGTGGAGGGCGTGTTTGGTGTCAGTGCCCTTGCCTGTACAAATAGTGAGCAATGCCTTAGTCACGGGAACGGGAATACGCTCCATCCAACAGGAATACATGCAGAGGACAAGAAAAGGGATGGAAAAAAAAAATACCTGTATCACTCCATGTTATGTCTAATTAGGACTGAAGAAGACAAAAAGCCCACGTTTGACCTGTTAGACGTCTCTCAGGGAATCGGGGGGCCATGAGTCGGCTGAATAAATGAATAAGTATGGATCGGATGGATTGGGTGTGAGCCCTGTGGGATGAAGCAGTTTGCTCAGTATTCATACCCTGTTTTACAGTCTCGGAGGCACCGTGTCTTTAACACCACACTTAATTATACGCTGCTCCTCCCCGTGAGGGGAATGTGAGGTCAATACTTTTTTGGTGCCGCTTTCTCATAGGTCAAACGGCTCTATGATGAAAAAACAGAATGGATGTATGGAGGCAGAGTAAGACAGAGAACGCTACTTTATTGAAGAAATCCTCACCGATTCTCTGTCTCACAGATAGATATATAACTTAATCCAAAGAGACAATGCAAACCCTCACTTAGGAGCCAATCGTTCTCTCCTCTGAGTTGTGGACGTCTCGTTGAATTTGACTCGACACGTCCGAGTCCGTGCTCGGCTGGAAAAAGCCAGGAATAGCACAAAGTGCAGCACGGGAACAGCACAGCTCTCGTGGAAGGTAATGTGTTGGAAGAGAGTCGCCTCTGTCTCCGGGAGAATTAGATCAGGGTCAGCGTGCAGCTCCGGGAGGAGGCCCCGGACCTCAGTGGGTCACTCGTCTCAGCCGGCCAGGAACCGGGAACAGGTGGAGGTGGTGTAAAAGCCAGCTGGAGATTAGATCCGGAGGCAACAGGGGGTCACCTGTGAACTGACATTTATCTGTCAAGAGTGGTCTGCGCTCCGTTAAGGACGTGGTGACAGGAGTAACATGTGAGAAAAAGAGCCTTTTTCAAGTGTGAGTGTGTTGCTTCGTGTATCTCTGTGGCGTTTCTGCAGAGAGTCTCCAGATTAGTCTGCATGTGGCCGAGTGTATTAATGTCCTGTCTGCTGAGGCCCGGCTCTGACTTTCCTGTCTGCCTTGAGGAATGCAGGGAATCCGGGGTAAATATATTCTCCTGCCCACCCCCACCGGGTGTGACAATTATATTATGACTGGCTTTTAATGAACATACTGGCTTTGAATTGCATAGTGGGTCAAATCCATATTTAGTGTGTGATTATGAATGATAACAGAGTAAAAGAGATCATCCCCTGCCTGTTTAGCTTTTATAAATTAAAGACGACAGCACCCTTGAATGCTGTTTTGTTTGGTGATCAATATGAATAACTTTGAAGTGGGAAAAATGTGCAGTGTGAGCTGTTCTGAAGCCTTTTAAAGAAAAAAAAATATCCATCAAGGGCACCTTGGTGTAGTAATAAGCAAAATGCCACTCCTATCATTACCATGAAATGACAACCCTGTAATTGTGCCACAAAAAATTACGTCTCAGGGAATAAAAATGTGCATGCTTCAGTTTTTATAAGGCTGACACAAGCTGAGGAATAATCCCCGTTTTGCGGCCCGCAGCTGTACTCGTGTAGCTTACTGGGGAGGGTTTAGTGTTTGGGTCGAAGTTAGCTTTGCTCTGACTTCCCAGACTCTCATTCCAGCTGGTCGGCAGCAGTTGGGTGGGCTTTTCTCATTACGGGATCTGGTTTCCACAGCAGCAGGGGGTGCAGAGCCATCGGGAGAGGGGGAGCGAGGGAACGAGGGGAGGGAGAGAGGGTCAACATTTGGAGAAATCTCCGGAGTCTTGTGGCGGCAAGGGGTCCATCGCTTAAGATAAACAGGCTAAGCTACGACTTGTTTTCACATCCGAGAATCCATACGCTGCTGCTCTAATGATAGCTTGGCTCCCAAAGTCTATTTTTGCCCTCCTCGGGCTGATTGTTGTCAAGCCTCCACGGTTAAACGGCACCTTGTTGACTGGCCTTCAGGTGAACCCGAAAGAGAGGAGGAAAAAAAAAAAAAGAAAGAAAGAAAGAAATCAGCCACAGTAGCGAAGCACAAAACCCAGCATGAAAGAGGTTCAAGTTGGCCATTAATCCTATCTACCTAACAGACAAAAGCGCTGAGAGTGCTCCTGAAAAAGAGCCCCCAAGACAGGAAGTCCATTCATTTCGCCGCGCGACAAAGTGGCTGGTTGTGTTTCAAGTCCAAGATGTAACCTTGTAAAAGCATAACGCAAAGTCTGAGGAATGCTCAAAGTAAGCTTCGTGTCAGGGGGAGAGTTAGAGGAGGCTATAAAGAGGACGGGAGGCTGCTTCACCCATATTTGTATCTGTTTGTGAACATGAGCCGGAGCTGATGGCCATACATGGGGCTGTCGTGATAAACAGAGCTGTGTGGAAAAAGATGGAGCAATTCTGGCCGTCCAACATGAAAGACAGACGACTGTGGACGTCTCACAGTGAGAGAAATACTGACTTCCTCCTGCGCCGCACTCTGAGCTGCATCTTCCTACAACCAATAGAAAAGGAGCAGAAAATGACAAGACAATCAGAGTAATTTTCACTTGGAAACAAAACAATATTTAGAGGATTCCAAAGGAGCTAAAATGTTGAACCACGTCAACGTTTTCCTGCTTCTTCCACACTGAGCTTTTTAACTGTTGCCTAAATGCTACGAGAGCAACATTCTCGGTTTATTCTCTTTAATTATTCCCTGAAGAGATTGTGCACTCGGGCTTACCGTAGCACCCTGAACTTCACTTATGTAGCATGTCTCGCCACTTCAGCAGTCTCAAAGCACTGCACACTCTTCCTCTCACACTCACACACCGGGCGATAATGTTGATCACAGCGAAAATGATTTGCAATAAGTCGACTTCTGCATTTGGTGTCTTTGATGTCTGTTTTTAATCAAATGTGCGGCATTTCAAAAGAGGTGCAGTTTGTTGACTGTGTCATTTTCAATGTATTTTTTCATGAGCCATAAACCAATAAACTGTGAATTTGAGATATATTGTGCAGCCATACTTAACAGAAAGCAGCAATAAAAGCCCAATGACTTAGTGTCGCCATGAACAAACTTTTAAATCTGTAGAATCGCACCATTTCTACATTTCTTGAACTATTAAATACAGACAGAAAGTTGTTGGTATAAACTGGAAATGGGAAGCTAAATAAAGGACTTGCCGCGACTTGTCGGGTCAGGTGTAGTTTACGAATACCCATGTGGTTGTTGGTGGATACCAGTATCAGCAGTGATACCTTATCTCGTCCCTCACCTGTTATAAGAGCGGAGAACATTAGCGAGACAATCTGCCCTCAATGCCCACTCACTCCTCCTCCGCCTCCTCCTCCCCTCCTGCCCTTTCCGTGCACTTTATTACCATTAGTCACATATTCTCTCCTCGATTTTCTCTTCGCTTCCTCCTTCACTCATGTGTATGAATAGAAACAAAATGTCACCAAATGGAAAAGGAAAGCTGAGAGATCTGCTTCTTTCCAAAGGCATCGTGGGAACAAAGGTAGTCTTTGATGGAGCGGAGGGACTTTACTGTGTGCTCTGGTTCTGGCTCCGGACCGCTCGGATTCCCCTCGGTGTTCCCAGGGCTGAGAAACCATCGATATCCAGACTGAGTGTGGGTTTTTCTATCGCTACCTGAGATTATTACAGGAAGTTTTTTCTTTGGTGTGATATAATATCATCCTACGATTGAACTCAAAGCTTTTCCATCAAATATTGCAGCTTTTGCTGGAGCTGGCTCACGACTTGATGTCTGTAGCGGGAGGCGGTGTCGATGAATCGAATGATTAAATATGAGTTATTCTCAGGCTTTACAGACTCCCCAACATAATGAAAATGCCAATCTTCACTGAATAGCTAGCTCCCAGATAATACAAACACCACTGACTGCCGCCGTCCGGCTGCTTTTGGTTGTGGCTTTCATTTTAAATGAAGCCTCGCAAGATGAAGTAATCTAAATCCATTCAAAAGCAAAAATGGGATCAGATTTATATTTTTTTTTTTCAGGCAGCCTGAGCAGCTGTAATATCCAGCATCTGTGGAACGTATTGATTCCTCTAAAATGACCACGCAACCTCCTGTTGTAGCCCGACTCCCTGTATTCTACCATGATTATGTGGGCAAATTGGAAGGAAGGCAGAAAGCTTTTAAGTGAGACAACTAAATACAAGGGTGTCACCTGTTCAGATGAAGCCGAAGCGAAGATTTGTAATTATATAAACATCGTATGTGCAGCCAAGCCCTTGGGAGGTGGACCTTGTTGCTCCTTTGCCCGCAGTATCACTCACATCTACTTATCTGCAGTTCCGCCAGCTAAGACTTGATTATTACTGAATGTGTCACTATCACGACTGTCCTGATAGTGCTACTCTGATGCCAATCCTTTGTTGGTATTTCCCTCTGGGCAACTTCCTTTTCTGCCATCTGTCTCCACGCAGGAACATGTGAATGTAGCTTTGAAAGGAAAAACTGCTCTTGGCTCGTTCACAAAGCACACATTCGGAGTGATTATTCCAGGGCGAGATTACACAAATACGGGAAGATTCGGTCGATTGCTTGTCCTCACAGCACAGTTTCGGTGACTGGCCGGACGGATCTGACAGAGGGGCAGCAGGTTAGAGGTCCCTGTTATTTTTCCTAACATCGCTGAATCTCTGAGAGCTGCTGGCTCAGGAGGCAAAATCCTCCAAAGCTGTTCTGCTCAACAAGCTTCAGCCTGACCGTGATGTGCTTCACCATCTGACATTTGAAGATAACCGCAGAGCAAGCAGCTGGACGGACTGTGGGTATCTTTTCTTTTTTTTTTTTCTGGGTGTGTTTTTTCCCAGGCCTCGCTTGTGATGGATGCCGAATAGCTCATCATGTGCAAAAAGGGAGATAATAGAAGTCAAGAAGTTACAAACGTTTGGGCTTGCTGATAGCGCGGTGCAGCCCTGCTGTCACTCACTCTCCGGAGCGGACAAAGTGTCGCTTCTAAGTTTGGATTGATATCCGTCTCTTTGATCTTCCTGCCACAGCAGACTGAGTCATGAGTCGATCCACACGTTTTTCTTACTCCTCCGCCGCGGCAACGGTGAGTGTGAGCCGGGTTCATCTGGTGATTTGCACCGAGCATCACACAAACGCCGCGGTGACATCAAGGTTAGACGGAGACACATCAGCTGGAGTGACTCCGGCTGCATGCGCAGACTGTCAATAAAAGCAGAGACGGCTGTGTAGTGTGCAGAGACCCCACAACCCCCCGCTGGGCTCCTGCCTGTAAATGTCGATCCCGAGCCTCCGATGTGTCTGAAGCGCTGTGATCGGTTAGCGTCAAAACTTCCCAGCCAGAGCATTTGAAGGGCACTGGATATTCAATGGTGGATTTCAAGCACTCCGTGACATACGAGCAAACATACCACCGAAAAATTAAATTTGCCAATTTTTATTTAGGTTCTATTTTGTATTTTTTCATTTATGTCTTGATCTATGCCAATTTTTTGGTCAAAAAGCTATTCTAATATTTTCTGTCACTGTGAAATGTTAACAAATGTTTTGTGCACTTTAGGTTTATTTTTCTAAATCTGCAAACATTAGGCTTACAGCTGTGCTGGGTTATCCAGATGTACCAACAGCAGTAAAGCAGCTCAAAATGGGAGGCTTTGTAAAGCACATTTAGTGAAGAACGGCTGCTGTCACCGAAGCCTTCTTACCAATATAAATCCAGGAGAGAAAAAAAATCATTCAATGAATTACAAGACATTCACATGACACATAAATGATTTACAGATGCTGCTGGAGGCAAAGCTTCTTTGTTTCTTTCATGTATATGTATGCTTCCACTGCTCCACTCCTGCTGAGCTTATTTATTTCCTCCTAATGCCATAGATGGCATGCATGGATACCGTAATAATGTTTTCACCAGAAATTCAAAGGGAGTTGACTTCACCCGATCAAATTTGATATCATGCCCTCATTTACAAGCTCCAGATGTAGCAAGTGTTAAACTCAGGGGATTACCACGATGGCAGCGTCTGTGCAAAGCTTGAAACATTACTCAACCAGTTAAGAACAAGTCAAAACTGGTATGCTGTTCCAGTCATGCTATTTTTGTATCTCATTGCGATGGTGGATGTTGTACCGGGTGGTGTAAATATTCTAGTTGATGCAGTCATCGCCTCCAGTGCAGTTCAGTTCAGTTTGAGACCCAAGTTTATGAGTCCCACTGTGACATCTGTTAAATCTATATGATTTCTAAAGATGCAGTCTGCAGAAGGCTCGGTGAGTCGTTTTGCATGTAAGAAAGAGGTAGAGAAAAAACAAACGAAAAACATGCGTACTTACTGGCTGCTGATCTGTGCTGGATATTTCCTCTTTGATGAAAGCACAGCTGTATTATGTATGTTGGCAGATGCTTCCTGAATGATTGAGCCAAGTTTTGGATTGAGCTGCAGTTCTTGATTAAAGTCAAGACAGCGCTCCTGAAGAAATACATACGAAGTTCACTGGACTGGAAAAATCTTGATGCCCAACATATGTTTGTTATCTTTCGATTGCAGAGACCTAACAACAGTGTGAATGATATAAGAAAAAAAAAATCACTTAGCATCAAAACCCTGAATTTATGTATTATAACATGTCGTTGGACAATAAACCACGTAACCTGCATGGAAAAAGCATTTTTTTTATACTGCTTCCCTGATTTTTCTGTGGAATTTCCTTTTAAAAGTTGACTTCATAGTTACACTCAGTTATCATGAATTCAGGGCTTAAAATGTGTGATTTACCAGGACAGGAAGAAGTGTAGAGACAAATAGTGCGAAATGAAATGTCAAAGGTTTTCTGAGGGAAACTGACAGCTTATTATTATTTTAAAGAATGGCATTCCCGTGGGCATGAGGCTTTCATGTTCTGGTGTGAATCTCACACTCCCTGCCTCTTCTTCAACCCGGAGGAAAGCTCAGGAAAGACGACAAATGTGTGGCTACTGGCCGATCTGCGGCTTTGTTCTCTCTGCTGCACAGACACCCACTGTGTGATACTTGACAGAAGCAGAGCACTTATTCCAGAGCAGTTGTTGGTCGGTCGGCTGCTGGAAACTGTGCGGCTCTCCCCTGGCGACACATTTAGTTTGTAAGAGACATGTTTATGCTGCCTGCACATATACATCAAAAGGATCCAGTTCTGGAGTTTTACTTTAAGTTGAGGCAAGGTACATTGCTGATATGTGCTAGTAGAGGATGGCACCCAAATTAAAAGTATTCTTGGTTTTTAATAAAAGAGACAATGTTGCTATAAACTCATCGGGGCGAGAGTTTTTGATTTCCTTTCCAGACAAGAAAGAGCTTCCTATCTCGTCAGCAGCTCCGGTGAGGTTTTCACAAACATCCTCCTTCTCAGAAGGCGTCTGAGCAAAGCTGCGCTTCAAAGTCGACTGCTCGCACCGAGGTATCCGGGGTTTTTAAGAGGTTTAAAGGTTTGTTGTCACCCAAGACAAAGCATTCACACACTCATTCTTCCTTGTGCTTATTGATGGGCTCTCAGCAGGGTGCTGCTGAGTCAGGGAGACACCTGCCCTGAACCACAGCGATCTGTAATCATGATCAAAGCTCGGTCCTGTCAGCTGGGAGCCTTCCAGTGTCCTTGCTTTGAGCTTTGTTGTTTTGAGCTCGTTCGTCGCCCCCTCAGCGTGCCCTGTGGGCAGTTCCACACGAGGTGAGCGGGGAGAGGCAGTGGAAACACTCCAGGGCGGAGACACAAGCAGGCACCAGACCCCGGCGTGCGACAAGCACGTCTGCAGGCACTTATTGATCTGCGTAAGGAGATCCTCAGCTAACAGCCGATCAGTGTTTGACACTTATGTTTGCGAGCTGGTTTTTTTCTGTCTATTCCAAATCTGTGCTCCATTATTTCTCTCAGACATTTTGGATCCATATTCTTCGCCTACAGCATGTTGTTGGTCTCTTTAACAGTTCCTCACCTTCATTTTTTTTGTCTTCTGTCATAGAAATCCACCAAAAATTATGGATCCCGCAACATGGACTCAGCCATTAAGCCCCCACCCCACCCGCCCCGCCCCACCCCACCCTCTCTAAACATATCATCCGGTTGCATTCCCCTCTGTCTGAGCTCTGTGTGATAATTACCCCTGTTGTTAGACCTTGAGCTTGAGAAGTAACACCTAACCAAGGGCAAAGCATCGTGTGCAGAACAGGACTGTGATTCATTGGCATGTATATGGCCGGTTATATATCTTCAAGGAAGAAGTAATAGGTGGGGGTGGTGAAGCGAACATGGGAAAATGGGCTGCTGTCA